>NC_073696.1:31635674-31976674 GCF_029784165.1 Wyeomyia smithii
GAAGCATCGGTAGGATGACCTGTTTGTATACCGTCAATTTATTCACGACGGATAATTTCGATTTTCGGTTGATTAGCGGGTACAACTTCTTCATTAGCACTAAGCTTTTTGTTACTGTTTGTTCAATGTGTGGGCGATAAAGTAGCTTATGATCATAGGTCAAACCAAGGTAGCGAATATTTGACGACCAGGGAAAATCCACATTGTTCAACCGAATCTTTGTTGTCGGCACCAAACGTTGACTATTCCGATGTGGGAAGACTATGGTCTGAGTTTTTGCTGCATTCACACAAATTTTCCATGAGGTGAGGTAATTCACAAAGACGTTGAGCCCAGTTTGCAGCTTTTTAACTATTTGGTTGATCTGTCTGCCCTCGTACATAATGGCGGTATCATCAGCAAACAGCGACAGGATGCCTCCATTGGGTAGTTCAGGAATATCTGAGGTGAATAAGTTGTACAGAACAGGACCAAAGATGCTGCCCTGTGGAACACCAGCTCCTACGTCGTATGGGTCAGACAGGCCACCCAGCACACAGACCTGAGATTTGCGCAGCGTAAGTAAGTTTTGCACAATCTTTACTAGATAAACGGGATAGTTGTAGCGCTGTAGCTTGTAGATAAGCCCGTCGTGCCACACGTTGTCGAATGCTTTTTCTATGTCCAGGCAGGCCATGGCAGTTGTTTTAGATAGCTCCTTGTTCCGATTGATGAGTTTTGTTACTCTCTGCAGTTGATATGTTGTTGAATGGCCTCTGCGAAAACCGAACTGTTCGTCCAGGAATATGTTGTTCACTTCTGCGTGGCACAGAATACGGCTGTAGATGCATCGCTCGAATACCTTGCTGAGGGCAGAAAGCAGACTGATGGGACGGTAGCTTTTGGGGCATGTGGGATCCTTTCCTGGTTTCAAAATGGGAATCACTTTCGCCAGTTTCCACTTTGTTGGAAAGTACGCCAATTCAAGGCATCGGTTGAACACTTTTTCCACGACAGACAAGGCTGTTGGTCCAAGGTTTTTGAGCACAAGATTGAACACTCCGTCGAATCCGGGAACCTTCATGTTCCGAGAGAATTTGATATTGTTCTGTACCTCGTCCACTGTTATCCGCTGATCAGGTGGTAAGATATTCGGTGTGCGGGCCAGAATTACTATCGATTCACTGACAGCTGGTTCGATTCCACTCACAATATCACGACCAAGATTGTGGGAAGCGGCAAAATGCTGAGAGATAGCACAAGCCTTTTCGCGGGAAGTTAGCAGAGTTTCACTATTCACTATTAATGGCGGGATGGGTTTTGGTTTGTTCTTTAACACTTTAGTCACACGCCAAAATGGCCGTGAGCAGTTGGGCAAATTACGTAATTCGGTTGCAAACTGTCTGTTTTTCACTTTCTCCAGACGTTCTTGAACGATTTTTGTCAGCTGTCTAGCGTAGAATCGGTGCCTAGGGTTGCGGGTACTTTGATATTGCCTTCTCAGCGAGTTTCGCAAGGAAATTATGCGCTTGGTGTTATCGTCGATTTGAGCAAAGTTACGTGTCACTGGAACAGATGGGATGTAGCGGCACTCTGCTTCCTGGATGACGTCTATCATGTCACTCGCTCGATGACGTCTATCAGCGGCACTCTGCTTCCTGGATGACGTCTATCAGCGGCACTCTGCTTCCTGGATGACGTCGATCGATGTCTCCAGTGCTGTTCAAAGTGATGTCCGCTTCAAGATGGTTTTCAACATACCGCTGCAGCTGAACCCAATTTACACGATGGTAATTTCTTCTTTGTTGAACTTGACGCCGCTCTACGTTAGCACCAATCTCATCGATGACCGGAAGATGATCCGAGGAGAGCTCTGTTATGGTTTTCGGAATCGAAAATCGATCGGTGATGTTGGTCAGAAAAATGTCAAGCTTAGAGCCTACACCACCAGGAGAGATGTAAGTTGGCAATTCCGGATGAGCGGGATAGTAATATCCAGCTTCGGAATCTTCTACGATGATGTTACCATTTGAGTTGCACCTGGAGTCACCCCAAGCGGAGTGGCGAGCATTGAGATCACCTGTGATGACGAAATTGCCTCCTCTTCTAGACAGCTTTTGGATGTCGTTCTTCAATTTCACCGTGGTTTCATTTGCCCGTCGAGACTGCTTCGGACAATAGACCGCAATAAATGTGAGTGGTCCATCAGTGGTGGTAATTTCGATTCCTATAGCTTCGACAAAGATTGTGTTGAAACTCGGTAGTGATTTGTATGGTATTCCTCTCCTTATGGCGATTGCAACCCCGCCCCCAGCTGAGGTTGTGCGGTCCAGTCTGACTACCGAGTGTTCCGGCAGGCAGAAATTTATGTTCGGCTTCAAATGTGTTTCGGTTATTGCAGCGACATCGATGTGGTGTGTGTTCAGAAAATGTAGAAGTTCTTACTTCTTGTTGGCCACAGAGCGGGCATTCCAGTTAAGGATTCGAAAGAATGGATCCATCTGTTCCCGCAATCTGTTCCTGGTTGGTGCGACAAGCCTTTGTTTGCTGATCGAGTTTAAAAAACAGCGTAGCTAGCTGTTCCATCGAGTACAAATTGCTACTTGCTGGGGGCATGCTGGCAGCCTGTGCATAACTCAAAAATCCGGGGGGGTCCCAGCTAGGAACACCACCAGTTGGAGGAGGTGGAAACGGCAACGTAATTGAAGTCGCTGGCGGGGTTGGTGTAACGCTAGGTTGTACACTTTTTCTATTCGACAGTCGCTGGCGATTGGCAATTTCACTTCGAATTTTGATAAATTCTGCTCGTTTTGGACAGGAACGGCTGTTCGTAGCATGCTCTTTGTCACAGTTGAGACACTTGATTTGTTCGGCTTCCTCAACAAGACAATCCACTGTTCGATGCGGACCTGCACATTTCATGCAGCGACTCTTGATCTGGCAATTCTTTGTGCCATGTCCATAGTTCAAGCAATTGGAACACTGCGTGACATCGCGATGAATCGGTTTGTATCGCTCCCATTGCACGATGATGTTGAATAGGACGGTGATTGTTTTCACTGTGCTCAGTGTAGTTTAACCCCTGGTCAGGTGGATCAGGTATAACTGATCACGATACTTGATGGCTTTGTTGTGTCTTATCATTTTGTATACTGCTTCCACTTCTAGGCCGCAAGCGACAAGCTCCGTTTTTAACTCGTCCAGTTCCAATTCCGGTAAACCACGCAGTACAACTTTGAATGGTTTTGTAGCTGCAATATCGTGAGTAAAATACTCCGCTTTTGTTTGCTTCAGGTAAGCCTCTACTGCCTTGTAGTGTGGGGTGGATGGAACGACGATTTTGTAGCCGTCCATGCATAGCCTCAGGGTAGCTATCAGCCCTTTGCTGATAAGTTCATTGAAGTGTTGCCTTAGTCCAGGCGGGAAACCTTTTACGTAGAAAGGCGGCATTTTCTCCTTCTTTTCCGTTTTCTCGGTAGTTTGGTCAGCCAGCGTTGCAAACTTGTTGGCAGCTAGTATCTTCTTGGCGATTCCATCATCCTTTTCAGCAGGGTCACGAGGACGCTTATTGTTTTGCTCCTTACTGGAACCCGTTTTTCCCATTTCGTTGGGACACGACAACGTACTGTTGAATAACAAATGCGATAGGTAAAATAAACGAATGCGATAGGTAAACTAAAACTTTCAGTTGTTGTAACAAACACGTCTGTACACACCAAGCGTGAGACGAATAATGATGAGCGGCTCCGGCTGAAACAGACTCTTATATAGGCCGAATAGCATGTTTTCAATTGCAAGGTATATGATTCTGCCGACCGTGCTTGGGAAGCAAGCATATAACGACCAATCAGAGGTCGAATTTTTCGTTTTGACAAGGCTTGACTATTTTCAATAGTACAAAAGTGTGAATAATAAAATTACAATTATCTTATTTTGGGAAGAATCTTAGAAGATTTTCCAATCTATTGCTGCAAGAACGAAGGAAATCCATCGAATACTAACCGATTTATTAGCATTTGAAATTGGACATATTTTTCACTTTTTTCGGTTTTAGATTTTCATTTCACATCCCTATGTAGCCGAACTTCCTGAGAGAAGTATTCTACTTCAAAAAATCCCGAAATATGCGAATTGCTGAAGCAGCGGTTTACCCTGACGCTGATTGCGGTCCGAAAGCCAGCACGGTTTTTTAAGCCCAGCAAGGCGAGACAGAACCGATTATGGAATGGTCTACACGGTTGAGAAATTGCGATTCCGGTACAGATCAGTACAGTTCAAACGAGTTTGTGAAGACGTTACTGCTACATTCGAGAATTTACAGAAGATCGCGCTGAATAAAGAATCTACTTTCCAGCAGCGCGGCTTTTTGGAAGTACATAAGATGCAACCGGAAGCGGACAAGAAGCAGAAGAGTGACTAGAAGTGCTTTGTCTCCGAAAGAGGTGACCATGATTTCCTGAAAGTTTTCCGGAAGTGCCAATATGAAAGTAGAATCGATCAATTCATATATGCGTTAACCTAGTCAGTACCAAAATCATCAGTATTGATTACTGCTTGCACTGCTTTAACGATAGCAGCATTCTGGAAAATATTACCAATACCAGTACGAATCATCATGGCAATACTAGCACCGGTTAATACTTCTAGAGTGTTTTGATTTTGAGCCGTCCAATACATTGAACATTCGCTAGAGCACCAAATGCGTTATGAACAACACACTTTCGTTGTACTGGTTCCGAAACAGTACAGAAATTGCTCTGAAAAGACGCAATATTGATGTGGTTACGCACAGTCCAACTTTTGCGTGTACGAGCGTTTTGCTTATTGACCGGAAAAACTGCTATTAGTTAGTACTACAGTATCTCTTTATGTAGAACAAAAGCGAGTTGTCTGTTTAAAATATGGAAATTTATTGAAAAAATCAACTTGGTTCCCGGATGTTGGAAAAAATTATTATTATTGCGCACTAAAAAATAAGCTTCTACGGTCGTTCAAATGGTTCAATCAAGTATGTGGAATCAATATGACGTATGGGTTGTACCCCAAATTTCACCATCATTGAAGTTTTGATTTTAAGCTTCAAATTAGTATTAAAATCTCATGTTAACTTCAACTAATCCGATAGGGGCGAAATGGTCACCTTTAGGTGGGGTGAAATGAGCACACCTTGTCACACAAACTTACCTGAAATTCATCTCAGTAGACTTGTAAGTTTGTCTGTTTCCATAGTCAGTGTTTGTTTACAGTGATGGTGCGAAAATATATTAGAAAATCTTTGAGACCGAATCGGTCGGAGAAGGGACTGCAGGCAGCATTGGCCACCATAATGTGCGACGTGACATTCAGGAAACAAGCCGCCAAGTAACACGGCATCCCGCGACAAACGTTGGCCCATTAGTTGTACCTCTACGCAGTTTCAAGATATGTTCTATAAGAGTATCCCGTGGGTGCTCATTTTGTCCCAGTGGGATGCTCATTGTGCCCAACACATCGACTGATTGCTAGTTTTTGATGTATGAATCTAATTTGTGTTTTTCACCATTATACGATAAACTTTTCAATTTGTGAATAGTGTACCTTTAATTACAGATAGTTAATTCAAATTTTGCACTGAAGACAGCTTAAATTTTTTGTCGTTTTCCATGCTTAAATCAGCAACCAAGTTAGGGTGCTCATTATGCCCCTATTCCCCCTATACAAATATATGCTAAACATTTTTGCCTCTTAAGTGCTAAAGTTTATTGGATATTAAAAAAAACCGAATCGGATATTTAGAAAAACCGAAACCGTTTGTGACACCGTTGCAGCACCATTCGCGACGGAGCTCCGAACTAACACTTTTTTTTTTCATTTTTAAAAGTGTTTTATATACTAAATATCTTTTAAAAATAGTATGACATTTGAAACAGTATTTGGAGAGTAAATGAAAAAAGTTCCAAGCAACTGGCAACATTCCCTGGTAAAATTCATATGTATCTTTTGAATTTTTTAGCTCATTTCAATTGCATCATTAAAAAAGTCCATAAACGAAACAGAGATATCAGCATAATAAGAACATAAATCGTAAGCACATAAGAGTAAATTTGACTTCATTTATTGAAAATGCAGTAACTCGAGTTGTGCTCATTATACCTTTGAGTGATAAGTGCTTTTCATGTAAAATTTTCTCAAAAACACGATAAAATTGTCAAATTTGAAATCAGAATATACTAATTTGCTAAAAACGCAATTCAATTTTTTCAAATACAAAAATAACATATCTGGCAATGCAGCCACTCAAAATTGATATTTTTATGGATTCCTTCACTATTGTTTATCATTATGGAATTTCTATAATGTCCAATAATATTGTAACATGTCCGAAAATATAAAAAGCTTAGAAAAAAAGATAATAACACCTCGGCGTGGTAAATGTCTTTCGTGTGAAATTTTCACAGCAACACCATGAAATTATCAAACTTGAAAACAAAATACAGAAAGGTAATTTTGACGCGTTTTTTGCCGTTTTTGGGCGCTGTTTTTCTTCGCGGATCGCAGGCACGCGGTTTTGTGCAGATTTTGGAATTTACGCAGTTTTCTTTTACATGGTTCTCTTACACACACAGATTTCAAAACTTACACGGTTTTTGACGTAGAATTACGTCTTACGGCAACATAAACAGGGGACCAATTTCATTACAGGGATCCAATTTTAAAAACCAAAAACTTCGAGAGCGTCACAAAAATTGTCCATTTTCAACCGTTTTAAGCTCAGTCAGTTTCCAACCGATTT
Source organism: Wyeomyia smithii (assembly GCF_029784165.1). Classification (NCBI taxonomy): domain Eukaryota; kingdom Metazoa; phylum Arthropoda; class Insecta; order Diptera; family Culicidae; genus Wyeomyia; species Wyeomyia smithii. The sequence continues at coordinate 31,642,426 of NC_073696.1, forward strand.
TCGTCATTTTTGCAGTAATCGATTGGAAAATCAACCAAGCACCCGTTCAAAAGCAGAAAGTTGTAATCCGATTGTTCCAACGACTGTACTATTGAAAATTGTCAACCCTTGTCGAAACGCAAATGTCGACCTCTGATTAGTCGCACAGTGCTTCTTTCCCTAACAAGGTCGACAGAATATACCTAGTTGACTAAGAATGCGCACTCTGTGTTTTATGTATAATTCATTCTATGATTGTGCCGATACCACACGGACGTTGATTGCGACTTCAGTCACACCTATTTTTCCAGTTATCCACAACGTGCGAAAAATCTATGTCAGAGCGGATATCGCGCGCTATCTGTACCATGGAGCATTTATGCGATAATTGAATGAAATTTGCAACTGCATCAACCAGCCTTTTTCAAGGCTACTATATATATTTGGAAGAGCATAATGAATGGTTATTACTAAACTGCAACTTTGCAGTTTGATGCTGCTGCAATTGTGCAGCAGTGTGCTGTATAATACGATTCATTGATACTGCGCATCACGAGCGGTATATGCGAAACGAATCCGATTCCAAACAGAAAAGTTCAGCAAGTTCTGCTCACGGTGCTGAGTCCGTTTTAGAAAATTCATAACACTTCATTAACAAGATGTAAAACGTCTTGAAGAAGACGGTTATTGCTTGACATCACAGCATAATTGCGACGCTTATATCCGACACGAGAACGAGAACATCTTCCTTCAAGCCGTGCAAGCAGGTTTGACCTGTTGGTATAAATTTCCTGGCTCCTTAGTCGCTTGTCTCTGGTGCCATCCTAATGATGACACATTTGTTGGCAGGTACACAGTTGACGATAAAATAATGCGCTTTCACGCTCAAATGTCGCTTATATACCGACAAACTGTGAGCAGCGTAGCCCATCCTCTTTTTTACGAACGTAGTGGAATGGTATGACTGGAAATAATTTTTCCAGTTATCCCATTCCACAACGTGCAAAAAATCTATGTCAGAGCGGATATCGCGCGCTATCTGGACCATGAAGCATTTATGCGATAATTGAATGAAATTTACAACTGCAGCAACCAGCCTTTTTCAAGGCTACTAAATGTATTTGGAAGAGCATAATGAATGGTTATTACTAAACTGCACCTTTGATTACAGTTTGATGCTGCTGCAATTGCGCAGCAGTGTGTTGTATTTACGATACATTGATACTGTGCATCACAAGCGGTATATGCAAAACAAATCCGATTCCAAACAGAAAAGTACAGCTAGTTCTGCTCACGGTGCTGAGTCCGTTTTAGAAAATTCATAACACTTCATTAACTAGGATGTAACGTCTTGAAGAAGACGGTTATTGCTTGACATCACAGCAGAATTCCCACCTTAATACTAATGTCTACCGTACTAATGTCCATGCGACACGGGGAAGGAAACATTTTTTCCCTTCCAAGCCGCGCAACACGATACAATACATGTTATTTTGTTGCCTTCATGAGAGTGCTATCGATCCGGCTCGATAGAATGTCCACAAGAAATCATTTTTGTACATCCGTGCTAAGAAACTGAGGAAAAACTTTAAAACTAAAAATAAATGTGTAGCTTATCAAATGATCGCTCTGAGCCAGAATGAATGAGATGTATTTTTTTTTCGAACGTTGTAGAATGGTATAACTAGTCACACCCATTTTTCCAGTTATCCCATTCCATTCCATTTAAGCAAAAATAATATACGGAAAAATATATCGCTTCTCACCATTAAAATGATTAACCCTAATCGAGTGTATTCCCAAAGCTATTGCAAAATTTTATTGACATAAGACAGGCTGTCGTAATTTTACGTTAACCTTGCGGTCGTTTCTTATAAACAACCTCTTCCACTTCTTTTAATCGTATTTCGGATCTACGCGGTATATAGGAATATTTTGAAATTTACGCGGCTTTTTATACGCGTTTTTCCAGGCGGATCTCGGCGGTTCTTCACACAGATTCCAGCGTTTATATGGTTTCTTTCACGCGCATTTTTCACGGGATTTCGAGATTCACGGGATTATTTTACCGTGGATTTCGGGAATTCTGTCATCCGGATTTTGCGGTTTTTTTTAGGCAGTTTATTACGCGGTTCTCGGAATTAACGTGGTCTCTCTCACGTAAATTTCGGAATTTACGTGGTTTTCGTTTATGTAGTTTTTTACACAGATTACGGAATTGGTGAAAGTGAATTTCGGAATTTACGCGGTTTTCTTAAACACAAATTTCGAAATTAACGTGGTTTTTCACTTTTAATCTTACTAAAAACCCACGTATTTTTTTTAGGGATTTACGTCGGTTTTGAGTAAGATTTTGGAATTTACACGTTTTTCAAGCGGATTTCGTGATTTTTTACGCAAATTTAGGAATTTACGCGATTTTTTTACATGGATTTTGGAATTTATGGGATTTTTCACGTGGCTCTCGCAGTTTAGGCGGTTTCTTTCACGTGAATTTCAAAATTTACATGTTTTTTACGCAGATATCAGAAACTACGCGGTTAACACTTTTTACGTGAATTTCGAAGTTAAAGCGGTGTTATCGCTTCTTGCGGACTTCGCGTTGTTTTTTGTGAAGTTTTCGGAATTTACGCGGTTTTTACGGACTTCGGATTCTTGTACGCGTTTAACTTGGATTTTGGAATTAACGCGATTGTTTTCCACACGGATTTCGGCATTTATGGTGTGTTTTAACATGCATTTAGGAATTAATGTGGTTTTCTCGCGGATTTTATGTCGATTTCGGAACTAATGCGAATTTATACGCGGATTTTTGAATTCAAGCGGTACTCTTTCACACAGATTATGGAACGTACGCGATTCTCTTTTGCGCGGATTTAGAAATTTTCACGGTTTTTATACGAATTTCGAAATTCATTCAGATTTTGGAATTTGCGCGGTTATTTTTGTGCGGATTTTGGAATTTTTGAGGATTTTGTAATTAATACGGGATTCTACGCGAATTACGCAATAAACGCGGATTTCAAAATTTACGGTTTTTATCGTGGATTTCCGAATTCAGGCGCTTATTTTTGCGCAAACTTTGGAATTTACACGGTTGTTTCACGTGGATTTCGGGATTAATGCGTTTTTTATAATTTTTCACACAGATTCCGGAATTTCCGAGATTTGTTCCATAAAGATCTCGGGAAAAACCGCGTATTTTATTACGCGGTTATTTTTGAGCTGATTTTGAAGTTTGACGCGTTTTTCTCACGCGTCTTCCGGATTTTACACGGCTTGCTTTTACGACTCTACAAGAATTTTGAAGTTTAAACAGATTATGGAACCTACACGGTTGTTTTCCACTCGAATTCTGGAATTCACGCGGTTTTTCTCACATTTAAAAATTTGATTATACATTTTTTTTATTTAATAACAGATTTTATAAAACTTTTAAAAGGTTTTATAGAATACTCATCAATTCTATATATCAATTCTATGTATACTAGATTAAAAAGATTTTATAGATTTCATAGAATTCATAGAATTTATAGATTTTATAGATTTTGCAGGTTTTATAGATTTATAGAAAAAATTTACAAATTTTAAATGATGTTATATTTAATAAATTGTAAACTTTTAATAATTTTAATAAAATAATTTAACACAACATTACATCACTAGTCACAGCATCATCCGGGGGCTGCGCCGAGTTAACACTCCAAACCCGATCCCTCCGAGCTGAAACCACAACTCAATTTTCCCATTCGAAAAGCTCCGACAATTGTCGAAATTGACAGATCGGTTCGCGCTTGCCACGCTCGGCTCGTCACCATCGTCGGCGCAACTTGTGAATTCTCACACCGAATTAAGGCTTCCTACAGTGAGTGCGTATTATGCGAGTCGGTTCGAAGAAACCACAGCCGGATAGCTTACAGTACATGGCACCGCCGGCCGCTCACCACCACAAGCTTTAAGCCCTAATATTGCGAACCATTCCCGGTTGAACATACTTACTTACTGACAGCGCACCGGGGAAGAATCTGAAGATATTGGACATAACAATCAACGGAGCGACACTTACTTCGGCCTGAAATTAAAAGAGAGAAAAATGACAATATTAATTTCATGTGACAGCGGAGAGTTTGCCCGAACGCGGCATATCGATTTCTAGAGAGCCAGAAAGGCAATAACAAAAGTTAAAATGTGACGCTAAGTGTGAAACTGGCTGAGTGCTGAGCTGCCCCCGCTTGCCTGCCTGTCCGACCTGTCAGCATGCCAGGACTTACTGACGGCAAACTAACCGTCTGTCAGCGCGAGCTTTAAAGATATCGATTTTCATCCAGCCGTGCGTCGGTCGTCGTCATCGTCATCGTAATCCGCCGCGCGAAAAGAATCTCTAGCCCCGGCAGATCGTTTGCTTTATCGTGTGTGAACAATGTATTGAGTCATCCCGAAGGGGCGATATGCACCACGGTTTGGCGTCCTCTGTCACGTCCTCTCAAACGCGCATTAAATCTTCAGTACCTTTCACTTTGATTTGCCGAGAAGCGAAATGAAAATGTCATTCGTGAACAGCAAAAAAAAGAAGTTCGCTTTTATTAAAAACTTCCTCCTGCGCAATTTCGACTACCGACGGGCGAAAAATCCCTCTACGCTGATGGGCGTATCAAACGTTGATTTATTGAATCTCTGCCCTCCGCGCAAAGTGACTGCTATATGCTATCAGACCGATAACAGAAAGCAACCCTTCACAGTCGATTAAATCCGGATATTTACTGGAAAATACTCGCCCGAGTCTGTCATCCCGTTCGGGTGGAACCTCCCCCTACTAGGGCCAACCAGCAGCAGTGCCCCGAATGTAATTCGATCTAGATCAACACGGTGTGACACGATGTACCTACTTCGCAACCCTCCTTAAGAAGATTATTTTCCGAAAAACCAGTCCGTTTCCGAGGCAATGTTTGTTTTTCTCTGCCGCCGCTACGATAGGGAACACGTGTTCCCGTCAAGATTACACGCACTTTACTCCCGGGCGCCATCCGGTTCGTTCGAGCGGCGGAAAGAATCGCTACACCCACTCGGTCGACACTGAGTACCAAAATTGCGTTTTATTGAATTAATTTTAGAATTATTATTACTTCATTTCGCTCGTCACCGTGCGTCCTTGGATAAATATTGTTTACTTCGTTGGAAAGGGAAAACCCGATGCAGGTCTACTTGGATGGGCCGACACAAATTGCGGGCGAATAATCCGACCCGGAAGATGAAGGGATGCTCAATTTGGGATGATGTCGTCACGCTCAATAGGATCTGACTTGATTGGTTCTTTTGACACCATCCACCGTGCAGGTGGTGAAGGGTTTTATCTCTCGTCCGTCACTAGTTAGGGCAGGTATGCGATTAGGGTGACAAATCAACAGTTATCATAAGTAAACTGAGTACAATTTACCAACGATAATGAAAATAGTAATTCGAATTTAATTTAAGCTTAGTGATTTATAATTTATTACTCATACAGACCACCGCTAGAGTTAATTGCTTGCTCTGCTCTACAATATGCGGTAGGTCTGATCCGTGGCGCATCTCGTGGTGTTTAAATACCACTTCGCTTGTACGTTCAATTACAACCAGACGAACAAAAAAGAATCCAGAACCCAAAATCATCAGCACATTCCCTGTGGAACGCTTCATTGATTGAGTTATTATCAATTCTCCCTAACCTGCCATTTTCCATATTTTTTGCGCTCCAACGTTTCTCAAGAAACAAAAAAAGAACATTCAGAAATTATATCCTTCTTCTGCTGTTTACATACTGACAGAGCAGTACCACACAGAAAAACCAACGCAACACCACGGCAAGTTAGGATCTCCGTGTGTACCATGGGAGGTCACTTAGCATACGCAGACGGAGGAGAACCATAATGAACACGTTCGTTCCGAGATTTAGAGGCAAGTTGCAGTTCCCGCATCAGCAACACGCCCGGAAAAGATATAATCAAACCCGTTGAAGTCTTTGGCGGCGTTCTTGACCCACTTGCTTCAGAGTGCACACAACGGAACACACACGCACAGTTAGGGCGCCGCCAGAAGATCGGCACAAATTTATTTGAGGTTTTGACGTTTAGCTAAACCACAGACAAGCAGACAGCCGACCGCGTTCGAGCTCATCATATTCTCATCGACATTACAAACAAACAAGTGGTAGCCTTGCTACCTACAACTTCTAAAAGCCGAAGAATTACTTTCAAAAACCGCCGCCAAATAAAATCTTCAAAACAACAACAACAACAACAACAGCGAAAAACGGATGGAATCATAAATCACATGAATGAAGCGGCTTCGGCAGTAGAACTGATCTTCGCCGGTCGCTTCTTGCTCCCCATTCCAAATTCGCGCAGCAACGTAGGGACCAATGAGTAGTAGGAGACAAAATCAAAAGAGCAAACAAAAACATAAAATAAAATCGAAACAGAAAAAAACCGAACGCTCTCGCGGCCGACTCACACTAACTGCTGGGAAGGCGGGGGGTACAACGCGGCAGTGGTGGAGACGGTTCACATTAGGGCGAACATTATATTATTACGAGCGGAATGAATGCCGTGAACATGCTTAATTGGGCCCCCCGTGTTGGATTCGTGTGTGTGGGGTCTCCCTCACTGGGCTGCAGTGAATAGCGAATTTATTTCATTTTTTTTTCTTCTGAGGATTTTCGGGCTTTGGGTCATATGAGTTTCGCCGGAAAGTGCGAGCCTTGTATGGAGATTGCAAAAATTTTTAGGACTACATTTTTCATAGATATATTGGTTGCCCTGGGGGCGGCTAGCAACTCACTTCACTCAATTTCGGAGTACAATGAGCTAATTGATCGAGACGTCGAACGAACGTCCAAACAAGTTCAAGGATTAGTAAACAATCCGGGTGCTACCGTGTGTGTGGCTCAACGTTACCAGCTGGGGAGTGTTGTATACGGAATGTATACGGTAATCGCACACGCAGAGCAGATTATACCGGTTGATGCAGTCAAAGTTGACGTTTGTTTTGACAGCAAGCGGCTGCGAGATTACTTTAGTTTGCTGATAAATAAATCACGTATTATTATCAACAGTAATTTGTCGAATGTTTAATTCTTGCTGCACTCTCGAACTTTCTATCAACGTGTGATTATTTTTAATATGAATGAGCTCTGTTTAAATATAGTTCAAAATGAAACAAAACTAGATTACGATTAGTGGGAATCACCCTTAGACGCACGAACCCAGATTCTGGTATGAGTTTTATTCAAATCTGGTCCGTTCTGTTGGTGCGTAACGATGTCAGTACTCTCCTCAAAGAATAACTGATGGTTTGCTATTTTACTATCTTCAATTTTCTTATTTTCTCATAAAGGTTTACAAAAATATAATTTCAGTGCTTTGTCTATTTTTGATTGGATTACGTCAGTCGCACTTCAGTTGATTTTTCCGATGAACAAAACTATTTGTTAAACACTCAGGCTCCTCAATTTGATCGCGAAACTTCAAGTACAGTACGTTTACACCGTCAAACGTACATTGTTTTGTACATTAGTGCTATTAACCTACCCGCGAAGCCCCATTGAATATTTCGACAGGAAAAATCACACTATATCGGTCGATGTTCCAGTTGAACTTCCATTACTATCTGTGTCGAGAAATAGCGGAAGAATATTTTAATTGGTGGATATAAGTTTCATGGCAGATATAAATTTGTTTTAATTATTAGATATGGTTTGTCAAATATCGCTAAAAACAACTACTAAATGTATGTTTTTCAATAACATTTGCCAAACTGACATTAATCAAATAAACATATTTTTAACATATAATCATATAATTATCCTGTTTTCCATTTGGCCCGGAGTTGCTTCGTAATTTAAGACTACATAAAACTTTAAGAAATTCGTAACTTACGACATATGAAAAATCTTAATATCATTAAATCGTCTTGTTATTTTAAACTGATAGAAAAGCTAGCCTCCAATTCATAAACTTTAATCGTAAAAAACCTCGTTTAGTTTCGAAAATATTTCGCGAAATTTTGCATAGGTTTAGTACAAAAAAAAACGTGTTTATAAGGTCGTGGCGGGTGACAGTTTACGGTCGATCGACCGTAACAGTTCATCAAATCAGGATAAACATAATACCGGAAAATGTCACGATAAAAACGTATTCTTGATGAACCACGAGGCTGCTGGGAAGGGCGGTTTATCAGCCGGCAAGTGGCTGTTTCATACAGTTCACCAGATTATCCTGAGTGTATGGTGTGAAGAGAAACTGAAGGGATATGACCCGACTGTAGCAACTGTCAAAGTATAACCCTCTTCAATTCCGAATATAAAACTCTTCTCCCGTGATCTGTTCCATAGACTGAAGCCGAACCAGATAGCCAGTACCGGTTTTCGAGCGGGATGACCTACAGCGGAACAGCTGTTTACCTTGAGACAACGTTCGTTTAAAGTCTAAGCGGCGTACGAATCAGTGAAACGCAACGACTTGTTTGGTTATGCTTGAACATAGTTTTTCAACAAAACTGGTTAAGCTTGTACGTGCGACCCTGGACGGTTTCACATCAAACGTCAGGACAGCGGGCGAAATTTCGGATATGTCAGTGCGTGAAGGGAAGTGCTCTCAAACTTGTTGTTCAACATAGCCGAAAAGTACACGCAAAAGTTGGAATGTACGTAACCAGATCATTTATGAGCAAAATAAGCGCATTTACTGATTAAGTTTGGAACCATTACAACAAATGTGTGCTGGGCATAACGCATTTGATGCTCTAGCGCATTTTTAATGTATTTAGCACCTCCAAATCACTATACTTCAAAAGGTTTAACCGGTGTTGGTGTCGTTATGATCATTTGTACTGGTATTGGTAATGTTCTTTAGAAGGCTACTATCGTTGGAGTAGTGCAACCAATAACAAACACTGATGAATGAATTGATGAAAATACCAACTGATTGATTCCCGTTCATAAATCCGGTCATTTAAAAACATCATCGAATCAATAACAAACAAAAAGACATTGGATTCTCTGGTTTTATTCATATGCATTCGATCTCACGTTACTGGCACCAGCGTTAGTAAGTCCTGTTGCAACAAGGCGCGCTATTGGCTGTTTCTTTTGCTGACAGCGATTAGGGATGCACTAGCCTCTAATACGCACCGGCTCGCGAAAGTAAGCAACGGTTTTTCGATCGCCCCGAAACAGATCGTTAGCCCGAAGCCGAAGTTTGCCGGAACATCACGATTTTGTGTGTATAATACACATTCTGATTCCGATCTCTGTCCATGTATTCATTGTATTACTGATGCGTAATGCATTTCACACATTTTTTGTGCGAAATCAGAGCAATCATTGGGCGTTTTGGAAGGACACATTTTATGATTAAAGCTTGAGCTTGATGATTAAAGGTATCCAGAGAAGCGGCACAACCATTGGTGCACTCGTAACGTGTGATGCCAAGGTGAGCCGCGAGATTAAGAAACGGATTAAGTAGCTAGCTTAGATCCCGCAGCCTATAGATCCACATGAAATTTGCGCTTGACAAGATGCTGATCCTCCCGGTGGCACTTGCTTTCCGTAGGATGTGAAAAGAAGCCTATTAATCTTCGAACATTGAATCCTGCAATAAATACTTGGCGCACGAAACACGAGCTGAGGAGCTGCGTAGCCGCAAGGTTAGAGAGTTCACCATGTCAAGCAGATGGTCGTTCGAATCTTAGTAGAATCAGGCCATCAGAGAAAACAATTTAAGAAACTCCTCCAAAAATGTTTTCAAAAACAAATCCTAATATAACTGCAAATAGCTATATGAACTGCTTTGAATACGCAAAAAATATATGCTTTAAAAGGAAAAGAATAGATAAAGCAGTTCATAAAATTTTGTTAAAAAAAATACCGGAAAATGTCACGATAAAAACGTACTCTTGATGAACCACGAGGCTGCTGAAAAGGGCGGTTTATCTGGCGGCAAATGGCTGTTTCATACAGTTCACCAGATTATCCTGAGTGTATGGTCTGAGGAGAAACTGAAGGGATATAACCAGGCATGCCAATGGTACAGCCTTTCTTTTACTGTCTTCTAATGATAGGTTTCCTGTTGCAGTTTATTCATAATACCTATCCGCGCTGACAGACCAATAGTCACATTGAGAACGTATTAGCAACAGAGCATAACAAAAGGAAACGAAAAATGGACTCTGTGGAGGATGTTTTAGGGATTGCGAATGTAGAAAAGAGAAGAAGCTGTTTTTTATACAGACGTTTGTGTCTGCACTACACAAACAACGCGTTCCGATAACAGCCCGAATCCACCGAAGACATTTTCCCTCTCTTTTTTTATTTGCCTATGATGGATGTCGGGTGACGGCTGTTGAAAAAGGCTGTGGAAAGAAGAAGCGTAAGGACTGCTCGGCCCCTCATCGAGAGCCTTCGTTAAAAGAAAAGCAAACTCGGCAATAGAGCGGCTGTGCACTGAAGGATGTGTGTATCGTGTACCGAATGTTATATGCAACCATACATGCTATCGTCGACATGGGAATAGGGTAAACAGCAAAGAAAAAAAAAACATCCGTGGTTAGAGGTTAGAGAGTCCACTCTGTCAAGCAGATGGTCGTTCGAATCTTAGTATAATCACAACACAAAGACTTAAGCATGAGTTTATTCTCAGGCTCCCCCACCACTTAACCTTCCTTTACATTCAATTCTATAATAGGTTTGCGTGAATACTACTTAACAAAAAATAAGTCTCTTTTCTCGAAAAAAAAACTGGCAAGAATGACGCACAACGAACCTTCTCTAGGGAATTATAAATGGCGATATTTTTTTTTGAGAGAGAGGAGGCTCGGTATTGTAGAGCAGCATGTTCGTAGTTCTAGCGTGTAAAGGAAGGGTAAAATCACAAGCACGGATAAAATTAAATAAAATAATAAGCATGCCACTTCGCAGTGAGGAAGTTCATGCAAAAAACGTGAATCACGAACTGTAAGAAGTATATAAATACGCAGATATTGGTAAGCTTATGATACACGGCAGGTTTCTTCAAAGCACATGTGGCGGATGAGCGAATGGCAAAGATAATATTCAGTAGAGTTCCGGATACATGCCGAGTTTTGGGGAAGCGTATTCTGAAGTCGGGATAATGCTGATACCAAAAAAAGTAAGTAAGAGTAAAACAAGGTTTGTAAAATTTGTCCGCAGCTCTCCAATATATCACTCAAGCAAAATTTTCCAGTCCCTAAGTGTAGCACTGCTTACGAAAATCCAAGCCAAACAGTTTATCTATCCGAACCCTGGAACCGCTAGAAAGCTACTTAGTCTAAATCGTAGTGACCTACGGATAACCACGGGACTCCTCACCGGACACTGTCCCGCTTTTTATCATTTAAATAAAATCGGCGTAGTGTTGAACGACACCTGCCGATTCTGCAAATCTGAACCAGAGAGTTCAGAGCATTTGCTTTGCTCTTGCGAAGCTCTTGCTTCCTGTAGGTACAACTTCTTAGGAAGTTACCTTTTAACTCCATACCAAGTATGGAGCTCCAATCCCAAGCAGGTCATTAGTTTCATCAACTATGTTGTACCTAATTGGGGTACAGGTTTACAACAAAACAGTTCTACTCTATCAATGAGTACGAGCAATCCGTAACCTGTGCACAGCAATCGGGGCCCGCCACAAAAGACAATCAGCAAGAATGTCGCAGTTGCATTTCAGTACCCAGTGCCCTTCTGGCATACAGAGTTAAAAAAAAAAGGCCCATAACACACACAACATGACCTTCCGACCGTAACGATTAGGCCGTACCGTCGATGTCGATGCTTCGCCTGGACTCACCCACGATTTGTTGCGCTTGGGGTTCTCCAGGAAATTCCACTTTTCATCACCAGTAACAATACGATGCAGGAAAGACTTTCTTTTGTACCGTTTTAGCAGCATTTCACAGGTCACTTTTCGGTTGTCCATTTGTCTCTTGGACAGTTTATGGGGCACCCACTTTCCATATTTCTGCTTTTTTCCCATGGCTCACAGACGTTTAGAAATTGTTTGCTGTTGAACTCCCATCGCATCTGCAAGCTGTCGTTGCGTTTGCGTGTTGTCTTCATCCAATAATGCTTGCAATTCGGCGTCATCAAACGATTTTCGCTTGCCGGAGCGTGCGGCGTCGTTCAGGTCGAAATCTCCATTTTTAAACTGTCGAAACCACATTTCATATGTTCGAAGGGTTAATGCACGATCACCATGAACTTCCACAAGCGCACAGTGGCTTTCGGACACTTTTTTCTCTTTTAATGAACATGAAAAGAAATACATGGCGCATCTGTTCAAAATTCTGTACAAATTTCGACATTTTTGACACGCAATTAAAACTTACTGGAAGATTTTTTCGAGATAATTTCAACGCAGTTAAAGCACTCGATATGACTGAACAAAATGGCAGATGGTATGTGTTACCAACAGCGGTACAAAACAGAGCGTCATCCATCGGAAAAACCGGAAATTACTTAGGAGTACACCTGGTACACACACAGCTTTGAAATGAGGGATGTTCTGGTTTTTTTGATACACGATGAAAATAATACGGCAAATCAAAATTCTTGACAGTAACACGCTTTACTCGCCTAAAATCCAGCAAACTCGCCATCTTTAATACAAAAACTGGTCAGACGAGTAACTCGCTGCTCGCCCCGTCTTCTGTAATAGTCAATAACAATATCGCACGCTTAGCCTTGGGGCTAATAGCGGTCTCGATCAACTAGATTAGTTGAGAGAATTCGTTATCGATATTGTTTTTGGCACCTTCTGTATGTGTAGGATAAGTACAACGATACACCGTGCCCCAGTGCTGAGTCAAGAAAATATCCAGCTCGAAAAGATCCTCGACTCGCTCGGTTATCGAACCCGATATCACAATCGTGTGACCGTAGCACAACGTAGCGACCGACATCGCTAACCACAAAACCACGGGGACCACCACCTGTAGTCGTCCCCATTTTCAACAATTACAATCCCCTGAAGAGGTTTTAACTAAATGTCCCTTTGATCAGTTTTATTGTAAGGGGAACGTGTTTTTGTCAAGAAATATTTGTCGAAGATTTGCAGAGTTCAAAGGAAGGGTTAGTTGGAAGCCTTAGAATAAAGCCATGTTTGGGTACTCTGACATCGAACGAGCTGGATTCTAGTAGTATTTTAACTTTGAAAGAAACCAAAAGTCACCAACTGGATTTCAAAATGACGTCAGACATCAAAGGGGTCGGAAGGACCTCTTCCTTGGATTCAAAAACTGACGTTGGACATCGATATTTAGTTCGAAAATACCCATATTGGGAGATATATACTCTATTTTCGTGGATTTCTCCATTCTGACTTTCAAAATATCATCGGAAATAGATTTCTGGTTTCTAAACGAAGTTCTTCCTTGGTTTTGAAAAGGTTTTCCTTGGTTTTGTATAGCTTTTCAGAATCCGAAAGTTGCCATCTTGGATTAAAAAATGGAATCTTATATCAATAATTGGGCTGAGAGACGTCATTCTGATTACAAAAATATCGATTTGGAGAGATTTTAACAAAATTACGGAAACCGGAAGGTGCCATCTTGACTTTTGAATTCAAAAAATGGCGTCGGACATCGATGTTTAGTCCACAAATACCAATATTGCGAGATATATGATGGATTTTCGTGGATTTGCTGAAACCGAGAGATGCTTTCTTGAATTTAATAATGTCGTTGGATACTGATTTCTGGTTTCTAGAGGTGGTTCCATTTTTCCAGAAACCTTCTTGGATTTAAAAATTGCACCGTACACGTATCAATATTTAATCCCTCCACGTCATGCCGATTCCGAGAAAAATCGATAGTAATCCAAATTTCCTGAAACCGGAATTGTCGAAAATGACAATTTTTGGTTTAGAAACATCATCCTCGTTTCAAAAATATATGTATTGTCTGGTATTTGAACATTCTCTACAAGTTTACCCAGTCCTCTAGGAACCGAAAACCGCTCCTGTGAACTTAAGAATGGTGTCGAATATCGATATATGATCTCTGTATGTCATTCCTAAAATACCCGTATTGCAGGATATATAATCGATTTTCAAAGATATCCAGAAACTGTAAGTCACAGTCTTAGATCAAAATATGGTTTCGGACAACTTTTCCAGGACTCTGGATATCATCTTCTGGCCTCCAGACCAGTGTTGCAAATGTTCACTGTCAGTGATAAGTTCTCAGTTGAAACTGACAACTGCGGATATCAGTTTCAATACGAACGCAACGCGCTGAAAGTTATAATTACTTTCAGCTCCAATCAGTTGACAATGATAATGCTGACTGGTAGCATTACTGTGATTTCGCACACGCTATGTTACTTTAGTGATGTTTGTGCAGTGCACAGTGGTCCAATAAGGCAAAAAAGTGGAACTTAATTCCATTGCGCCTTTCACCTTCATCCTAGCTTGATAGTGTCTTCCGAGAAATTGTTTGTATGAATGACCCGCATAAATTGCAAATTATCAAAAAATATGAAAAGTTCACTATACTAAAAATAAAATAATTACCTTTTTTGTGTTAAGAGATAGAAGAATAGTTTATTCGGCAAAGTTGCAGAAAATACAAAAATATCGTTATCGAAAATATATGCTGAAATGTGCTATAACTTTGCAAAGAAAAGTCCTGGAGATATGGGGTCTTCAACAAAAACGTGTGTTTTGTTTGTTCAAATGCTTCTTTAGAACAACGTTTTCTTGTAAAATGTAACTAACAAAAGATAAGTACAACAAACTAACTTTCAAGTAACTTTTACAGAAAATACTCTGTAACTCTGTACCCAATGAAGATAGGAATTTTGTTTGTTCAGCAAAGTATCATATTTTTGCACGCTCTAAAACTTTTCCGAATAAACCATTCCTCTATCTCTTAAAACAAAAAAGTTAGGGTTATTGATATATGAAAACCTACTGTAATATATGCTCGCCGTACTCTAAAATGGGTGGATTGGGGCAAATGGAACCTTAAGAAGTTTATAGTACTTCAGCTTAACTTCAAGGAAAATTATTGACATCATGATTCCACTTGCCCCTTTTTAACCTATTAGTTCTTGAAGTTATTGAAAAAATAAGCTAAAATATGATATAACTTTGTGAGGAAAAGTCTTGGAGATATATGGTTGTCGGCAAAAATGTGTGTTTTGTGTGCCCAAACAATTCCTCCGAACTACACTTTCGTGTAAAATGCATCTAACAAAAGTTAAGTACAAAAAACTAACTTTTAAATAAGTTCCATATAATGTACTTTATAACTTTGTACCGAAAAAAGATAGGGTTTTCATTTGTTAAACGAAGTTTCATATTTTTGAATTTTCTACAACTTTGCTGAATAAACTATTCTTCTATCTCTTAACACGAAAAAGTTAACTTTTTTATTTTTTATATAGTAATTTTTTCATATATTTTGACAATTTGCAATTATGCGGGTCATTTATACAAACAATTGCTCCGAAGACACTATTAAGCTAGGATGAAGTTAAAAGGCGCTATGGAATTAAGTTCCTCTTTTTGCCTTATTGGACCACTGTGCACTGTGCAGTGGAGGATGAAGATGCCTACCTACTTCACCGTCTCTCGTGCAGTTGATTGGCTTAGATCAAATACTACAAGGTATACAGCTCTAGGGTTGTATGAAATGGTGACGTGGGACTAAACACTGTAATTAGGGGATTTTTTGTTACAAAATATACAGAGTCTGCAGACAGAATCAATGTGTTTATTTTCAGCCTCCCTGGAAATCAATTTTTGGAATATATTCAACAACACTCGAAAAAATATCATTTATATTTGGCGATATTATGCCTTTAGTATTTTTTTTTGTGCAAAAAAATATGTATTTAACAAGGCACAAACATATCGTGCTTGTTGAAGGTGCACCAAGAATTTCTCATAATGCGTCAAGGTCAGAATCATCTCTATATCCTCAAAAACCAAATCCAATAATACTTACGTTATCATAATGAATGGTTTTGTCTTATTTAACTCTAACTAAATCAAATCTATAGTATGGATATTACTTTCAAAATAATATGGAAGCCCTTACAAAGGTTCATCAATTGGAAAACATAAGAAAATAATTTGAACAAAATTCCTAACAAGTTCCAGCAAAAAATCGTAGAAATCCACAATTACATTTTTATTTTTTGCTTGACAATTTTTTCATTTGCCTGCAACTACATTCGCTGTATTACGAAGACAGGAAATATACGTTTATTATGGTAAAGCTTAGAATAATAATATATCATCTAACAATTTTGAAATATAAAAAGAGATTCTGTACGAATCTTACTAAATAAATAAAAAAATCACAAGGTTCTTACTCTTCTATAAATGTATATATTTAGGAATTTACTCTTTCGATACTATCCGGTCACGATTATTTAGTGAATATAGAATATAAAATTAAAAAAATATCCGTTGCAAAAATTTACAATTCTTGTTGAGTAATTCATGGCAATCATATTTATGAAATAAACTTTCAATCACCATCAACAGCAGCATTGTAGTTTTTCCTCAATTGCATACGAATAGGAATGTACGAACAAAAGTGTACCACTGCAATACGAATAGTACTGCTGCAGTACGAATAGAAGAGTACCAATCATAGACGACGAGAGACCTGCGGTTCTATACTCCACTGGTACTGTTGCTTTTACTGGCATGTTTTCTTTCAAGACATCAGTTTTTATTAGGTTCTACAGTACCTAACACGCAGGTTTAGAGATTGCTCAAGGATGGGTATTGTTTCAAACTTTTAGGAAAACTTTTACCTTCGAGACATCATATTAGTCAAAGCTCATGGAAGCAAAAATAAATTGACCTATTGGGACGGGGAGACTCTGTCAATTTTTATTTCGAAATTGATACAGGGAATATCACAGGGAACGGATGGTGTCCATTCACGTCGTCTGTGCTAGGAATGCTCGCATGTAATTGGTTCATTATTCGCGTAAATTTGTTATTGAAATTATTATCAATTTTACCGCTTAGCAATGAAATTAGAGTGATAATTAACACATTACAAAATTGCTATACATTTTATCTATCCAACAACATATTGGTTATTGTTATCCATCATGTGGTTATGCTGTTATTAGCGTTTGAAATCTGACGCAACATTTGCCCGTTTCATTTCCAATTTTACAGAATGCATCCCAGTATAGTAAACAAAGACGTGTCCCACGTCAAAAATTTCGATATTAATTAGGATATAACATTTGTTTTACTGCCATGATCTTCATTGATAACTGTCTCGAGTGACACTTAATGTCAGCTTGAAGTGAGTGAGAGTGAAACTGCCGTCGTGTCATTATCATTTTGCCGTGTCGAAATTTCGCAACACTGCTTCAGACAGAACAACCATAATGCACTAACGTATTGACCTTATTCCTCAATTAGGATCCACTTCTTTTTCAGGAGCTGGACAACCTTTCTTCCAAAACGTCTAAGACCACCACCTTTGATCGAGAAACACGTAAGCCAAGTTTGGTGTAAAGGCTGAGGGGGTGGGTGTAAATTTAGGGAGTTTAGTTTGCGTTATTATTATTACATATGGGAGAGGGGAGTTAGTTGAAACATTTACGTAACTGTGATATTTTTCCAAAATCGAACATTTTGAGCGGCTTAGCTTTACGCAATTTTAGTCATATCTAACGTTACCTATCGCGGAAGGGAGGGCTGGTCTAAAATCTGGATGTTTATTGTTACGTAATTTGGGTACGACATTTTTTTCTAAACGGAAATCCTCGATATGCATAAAATCAAAATAATTCTGTATGCTGCTGTCCAATAGTGTGAGAAAACATTAAAAAAAAATTTTGGAGCTGGACGTAAACTTGTTGCCGAATAATTTTATTTAACTTTACAAAATGGATAGTTTAAAATGTAGTTATGATAGATATAAAATAACAATCGATTGGAGTACGGAAGGAAAAGTGTAGTACTACTTAATTAAACATGCTCAAACCCAATTGGAATGGCTCAGCGCGAAAAAAATGTAAAGCTTTCGACGATGCTCACAGTTGAATTCCGGATGTTTACGTCACCTGAAACCGGCCATTCGTCAAGTTTATTCACATCAACCGAAGCTTCATCAGGGCGCATCATCGGTTGCAGTTACAAGCACAAAACGACCAATGCATCAGACGGACATTATCTCTATACTCTATCTTCTCTATACAGACAAAACACACATAGCATAAGCAAACGATGCGCGATTCTACCTTGTGCGGAAAAAGAAAACTAAAAAAAATCTGTGCACCGAAAGGTCTTCCACGGTTTCTCTCTTTCAGTTGATTCCACAAATCGACCTTCACGTGTAGTCGCCTCCGACGCAGACTCCGCTGATCTGTGGCGCTCATCTGTCCGTCCGCGACCGTCCCCGCTGGTCCCCCATAAGCAAAAATCTCTCGGACTAATGAAGACATCTTAAAATTTAAATGAATATAGTAATCATTTTAATATCCCACGAATAGTTTTCAATAAAGAAAAACATATATTTATTAAACATTTCTTCCCCTTTCATCTCGCCAATCCCTCGACTCGGGACGCGAACGTGGCGGCAAGGAGGAAAGACTTTTGCATGTTGGCCCGCGGGCCCCCGCTTCGAGCAGTCTTCTGTGAAATTCTTCGGTGGTGGTCGCTCGGCTCGCTGCTGCTGTTGATGCTGCGGAATCGGAAACTATTTTTGGGAGGTCCAAAAGATTAAAACGTATAATCTTGACTGACTCACCCCCGAGACCCCCGAAAAGCGCAGATTCTTCTTACCCTTAGGACTCCGCGCAATGCCGCCGCGTATCAGTCGCAGTCGCAGGAATTGACCAGAGATCGGCGCTTCACCCAGCCGTTCTTCCCTTCCCCGTGTGGTGCGGCGTCTGAGTAGACATGAGCTCGAACAATCAACCTTCAAGGACTTCTTCACCTGTTCGCTCCGATCGGTTTGGATCGGGTAAAGCAGCAGAGCTGCAGGGGAGAAGGGATCCAGCAGATCGGACGTGCACACATGATGTCACGGTCAGCGAATTTATGTTCGCAAGTTAGGAGGTGCTTCATCATCCTAAATCTCTGCCAGCAAAATCCGGACTTTGGAGACGGAAAAGTATTCGGTTCGAATTGATCGAGTAAAAGATGAGTGTTTGGGACGTCACTGCTGGGTGGATCGCCTTCCAAGATATCAATTTCTGCCCAGAAACGCTTCGGGGTTTCGGGTCGGTGCTGTGCCGTGTGTGAGTTTGTTTTTACTGTGACTTTATCCGCATAATTTTTCTTCTGACCGAGTTCTTCTTCCGTGCCATTGCAACGGCCAGCGACGATCCCAGGAACTTCTGTAAATTAAGACTTCAGCGAGGCTGATCGATTGCACAGGGATTCCGGAGCAGAGTGCGCGGGGGGCTGCACGCTCTGGTGCCATCAGATTGACGGCTTTGTGCGGAGTGAAGTTCTTAATATTTTTTCGTGACTGATCGATGGGGGATAATCGCGTTGATGAGCATTGCGTTGCGTTGTACGCTGGCACAATGGGGTCTTCAGGTGCTGACTGTGCAGCGATTAAGTCAGGAAAATTAATCTGTTCTTTGCTTTGCTCTCTGCGTTGCAGCAAATTTGTGTTTGGGGTCATTCCCAAACCACGTGATTATGAAGACATAAAGAAATACGTAATTTTTTTTTTAATTTTACAGAACTGACAGTGTGATTATTAATAACTTACTGTTCAAAAATTCACAACTTGAATACCAGAAATCCGACCAAGATAAAGTTCAACAATTCACAAAAATAAATAAATTACGATAATGCGTGATTCTAGTGGTTGTTCTAAGCAATAAAGTCGACGGCAATGAATCTTTTGTATGACCAAAATATGCCCACGTGGTTAAGAAGCAGCCCAAATACGGGTACAAACACACAAACATTACAAGACAATAAATTGTTGACTGCCTCCGTTCGACAGCTCAGAGGTTGCGCTGCGTGTGGAACTCAAATTTCCTACCATATTTACAGCCCAACATTGGTGAGCCTATTTGTGTGTCAGTAAAACAGTTTTTCTTATTGAGCCATAGTTCATATTTATCGATTTTCCTACCACTTTCACCAGCGCGCAGCAGCGAACAAGCGACGAATGCAAAGTCCCATTTCTGTGCCCGTCATCGCAAAGACCGAGCATCAAATTGATTGATGTGTCACCGGTCGAACCGTCGTCAGTTACGCCGGTAAACGCTTCCAAACGGTGGATAAATGTCACGTTTGCAACGCTACGGTCCAACTGATTTATTTCGCCTCGGCAAGTTCGGGGAAAAACTTTACCACGACGATGTCTGAGGCAACGAACATCGTCTTGATTTAATAAGATTGTAAAAATCGCAATAAGACATTGTTTTCGAACTAATTATCAACCTAATTGCCAACATGAACGTTCAACACCTCTCGGCACGGCTGGCAGCTCGACGAATTTTCTCAATCATGTCTCAGTGGAAAATGTAATTTAAACTAAATAAACGTCATGTTTTCAGCCCCTCCCCCTTTAGTAGCCTCCGTCCTACCGTTAAGTTGCGAAACGCACAGTTCTCGTAACCTATCTCGGCAACGAAGAGAGAGCGTAGGATCGCTTTACTCAGAGTGAAAATTTAATCACGTTCTAGTTGGGTTCTGCACTGCCAGTCCTTCGTCAAGCGCTTCGAATGTTTTTGAAACTCTGGTTGCACTTTTTCGGGAGGGTGGGAAACAAGGTTTTCCACACCGCCTACAACGGGTTTGCATTCATTCTTCACTGCTCGGTTTGAACTGTGAATCCCCAGCGCAGTCGGATAACCAGAAATAGTAGAACTTGTTCGTTCATTTCAACGTCACATCTTAACAAACTGTCATGGAGTTAAATTTAATTAAATCCTTCATGTCGCTGTTTCTGTTTCCTGCTGCAGCGACCACTCCAGCTCCTGTAGATCGTCATTCACTTGGTAGGTAGCTCAGTTCATCCGTTTACGGTCCCTACAAAGAGAGACTAGAATGCGTCGCGTCGTGCAAAGTTGCGTGTTTGAATGAAAAAGGATCTCCGATTGTTGTTCGCCGTGCCGGAAGGGCGCGGGCTGCGTACCGAATTTAACACGCTTAAATCATTCAATTGTTTTGGAGTAGTACATGTCAACCGTGTGCCTCTGACATGGTCGGAGCGAGTGCGCTTGTTTTCTCACCGGGCCCGGCTCGGGTGCATAATTTAATTGAGCATTTATATTTATGGGACCATTCTTTCGCTGCTGCTGGCTCTTGTTGTCTAGCGGAACATGATGAATATGTGAGCAATTTGTAAAATTTTAATTCGTGCATGACACGAAAAGTGCACAAGTGGATGTGGCTGACAGAGTAGTATAACATGCTGCAACATGTTAATAGGGTTGCAATTAAATGTGTCATGGCGTACGGATTACAATCGCCTAAAATGTTGATCTTTTTAGATTTAGATTGATTTATTGTCACACTATCAGTACTCTGTAATCCAAAAAATCCTGGAATCATAGGGTTCAACTCTATTGAACAATTAAAGTTGAAATAAAAGCATTTTTAAAAGCATGCTTGAAAAGAAAAAAAAAAGATTTGAAATAACATACGACCAAGTCAGATTTTCACTAATTACAAACTTCGCCAAACTGAATCGTACGCTGCATTATTATTTTCAAGTGAATGTTGAGGTGGTGAATCCTCTACACTTCCTTCCAAGTGTTTATCGACGTAGAATACATCTAAAGTTAATATGGTGTCATTCTAAAATATCAAAAATAGAGAATGAAAGATCTCAAATGATTACAACTTTGTTACCACTGAACGGATTTTACCTATATTCATCTCATTACGCCTTTTTGATCATTTTATCATCAAATTTTGCCATATTTTCAATTTAAATTCTTCGACCACTTGACAAAATCGAGAAGCAAATAGATTTACTTTCAAAAATTTGTAGAAATAACCCTATGTCACACCTTCTATCTTTGTTCATTTTTCGCATTCTCGTAAAAATACATACATATTAACTTCACAATATACTGTTGGCCAAACTGTCTCGTCTCTGATGTTCTTCGAGGCCCGTATCGTGGATTAGGTCTCACCTGTCTGGACTTGAGCTCCGTGTTAATATTGACTTCTGTATATCCTCGAGTTTCTGTAATTCAACCGGAGTGCTTCAAAGCAGCAAATCAGGTCCGCTATTGTTTACGTTAGTTTTCAACGACGTTGCTCCGAAATTGTGTTTGAGTTGCAAACTCATTTACCTACGCTGATGACTTGAAAATATACTTGGTGATTCGTTCAATTGAAGACTGACACTGCTTGAAAAACTTGCAACAAAATGCCCCGTCATGAATGACTTGGGAGTCGTACAGGATCCAATACTATTATTCAACAACCACTAAACCTCGATAATTTCCGAGACCAATCAACGACTTGGATTTCCTTCGAAGTTACCAAAGTCTTCATTGACCCATACTGCTTGAAGTCCTTGTATTGAGCGCTGGTGAGAACAATTGATTGTTGAGATTGTTGAGACTGCTTGCATTGTCTGGAATCCTGCAGGTACGTGCTGGATCCGGCTGACCCTGCGTCATCTTCCTTAGCGAAATTCTCTAGTTTTTCCTGAATACGGAAACCGATGCAGACTTTTGAATATAGACACACTTGAAAAAAGAAGCAAAGTTCAACAGGCGAAGTTCATCGCGAAGGAGGAGGAAGAGGAGAAGATGACTCTCTTCGGTTACTTTCCATGTTGGATTTTCGTGTGGCTCAACGTCCCCTTCGGTACCGGTCACTGCTGCAGGAGAGATTCGTATGGCACGTACAGGAGTCGTGGTTTTTGAACGTGAAGAGTACTATATCACATGTCCTGGACCTGGTAGGTTTCCGCCATTGGATCCTGCACTGCCATTGCATATAATGCTGCGATATCTTCGATGATCCGAACTTCAGTGAACCAACTAGTCGTTTTAGAAATAAGGTTGCACGTTCAACAACTTGGTAATTTTTTATTCATTCAGTCAGATGAAATAAAATCAAAACAAACAAAATGAAATAAAAATCTCATGTTGTGAAAGCTTCCGCTCTTCTTCAAACTATCTTATTCTAACAATTGCCAAGTTTATTCCAAGATAGTCGTGAGATGCTCTGATATTGCCTTGGAGTCTACAGACAAACCATCTTTAAGACCGTTGCCACCTCCAAAGAAGTTTGGTTCTTAAGTTGGTATACAAATTTTACATTCCCAAAACAATCTACTCATTCGAAATTGAATTCCAATCCACATAAACAAATGATACGATCCTTTTCAAGACCCACACAAATATCAGAAGTTTTCTACGTCAAAAATGTGGTTTTAGATACAACCCGCTCTTTCTGTGAGTTTTTTGTCTTCATACTTACATTTTGAGTTAAGTGAAGTAGGTTATGCATGTAATTCTACGATGATGCGAAAAACGAACAAGAACAGAAGTTGGGACTTAGAGAAAAAAATTTCTCATTCAAACGGGACTCGAACCCCTTTACTATTATGTCCCGTTCCAAGCATGCCTCGATCAACGGCACACACACTCCTTCTGTCTTTGTTCATTTTTTCGCATCCTCGTAGAATTACATATATTACCTACTTCACTAAACTTGAAATGTAAGTCTTAAAACAAAAAATGTAATTAGTTCGTAAAGTAATCTCAACATAACGGAGCGCTTCCGTTAGATGCGTTTCGATGTAAGGGTCGCAACTAACTGAATCGTCTCGTCGATTCACACCAGTAGATATAGTAAGCTGCTATACAAAACGGTAAGAGAGCAAATATCTCAGCTACAAAAAATAACTTCCACAAGGTAGTGTGTGTGGTTGATCGAGGCGTGCTTGGAACGGGACACAATTGTAGAAGGTGATCGGTATTTTTTTAGGGGGATTACCTTACCAGTAGTTTGACTGGCATGTCTCAGAATGGCCGAAATCGCTTTCTGAAGGTCAGAAAAGGCCAAAAAAGGAAATGATCCCAAATTATGCTCAGAATAGCCGAAAACCCCTTCTAAAGGCCAGAAAAAGCCAAAAAAGAAAATGATCCCAAATTGAGCTAGAATGGCCGAAATCGCCTTCTAAAGGCCAGAAAGGTCAAAAAAGAAAATGATCCCAAATTGGCCAAAATCGCCTTCTAAAGGTTAGAAAAGGCCAAAAAAGAAAAAGATCCCAAATTAAGCTCAGAACGGTCGAAATCGCCTTTTAAAGGCCAGAAAAGGCCAAAAAAGAAAATGATCCCAAATTAAACTCAGAATGGCCAAAATCTCCTTCTAAAGGGCAGAAAAGGTCAAAAAAAGCAAATGATCCCAAATTGAGCTAGAATGGCCGAAATCGCCTTCAAAAGGCCAGAAAAGGCCAAAGAAGAAAATGATCCCGAATTGAGCTCAGAATGGCCGAAAACGCCTGCTAAAGGCCAGAAAAGAAAATGATCCCAAATTGAGCTCAGAATGGCCGAAATCGCCTTCTAAAGGGCAGAAAAGGTCAAAAAAGAAAATGATCACAAATTAAGCTAGAATTGCCGAAATCGCCTTCTAAAGGCCAGAAAAGGCCAAAAAAGAAAATGATCCCAAATTGGCCAAAATCGCCTTCTGAAGGTCAGAAAAGGCCACAAAAGAAAAAGATCCCAAATTAAGCTAGAATGGCTGAAATCGCCTTTTAAAGGCCAGAAAAGGCCAAAAAAGAAAATGATCCCAAATTAGGCTCATAATGGCCAAAATCGCCTTCTAAAGGCCAGAAAAGTCCAAAAAAGAAAATGATCCCGAATTGAGCTCAGAATGGCCGAAAACGCCTTCTAAAGGCCAGAAGAGGTCAAAAAAGAAAATGATCCCAAATTAAGCTCAAAATTGCCGAAATCGCCATCTAAAGGTCAGAAAACGCCAAAAAAGAGAATGATCCCAAATTGAGCTCAGAATGACCGAAATCGCCTTCTAAAGGCCAAAAAAGAAAATGATCGCAAATTGAGCTCAGAATGACCGAAATCGCCTTCTAAAGGCCAGAAAAGAAAATGATCCCAAATTGAGCTCAGAATGACCGAAATCGCCTTCTAAAGGCCAGAAAAGGTGAAAAAAGAAAATGATCTCAAATTGAGCTCAGAATGGACGAAATCGCCTTCAAAAGGCCAGAAAAGGCCAAAAAAAATGATCCCAAATTGGCCAAAATCGCCTTCTGAAGGTCAGAAAAGGCCACAAAAGAAAAAGATCCCAAATTAAGCTAGAATGGCTGAAATCGCCTTTTAAAGGCCAGAAAAGGCCAAAAAAGAAAATGATCCCAAATTAGGCTCATAATGGCCAAAATCGCCTTCTAAAGGCCAGAAAAGTCCAAAAAAGAAAATGATCCCGAATTGAGCTCAGAATGGCCGAAAACGCCTTCTAAAGGCCAGAAGAGGTCAAAAAAGAAAATGATCCCAAATTAAGCTCAAAATTGCCGAAATCGCCATCTAAAGGTCAGAAAACGCCAAAAAAGAGAATGATCCCAAATTGAGCTCAGAATGACCGAAATCGCCTTCTAAAGGCCAAAAAAGAAAATGATCTCAAATTGAGCTCAGAATGGCTGAAACCGCCTTCAAAAGGTCAAAAAAGAAAATGATCCCAAATTAAGCTCAGAATGGCCGAAATCGCCTTCTAAAGGCCTGCAAAGGCCAAAAAAGCAAATGATCCCAAATTGAGCTCAAAATGTCCGAAATCGCCTTTTAATGGCCAGAAAAGGCCAAATAAGAAAATGATCCTAAATTAAGCTCAGAATGTCCAAAATTGCCTTTTTTAGGCCAGAAAAGGCTAAAAAGAAAATGATCCCAAATTGAGCTCAGAATGGCCGAAATCGCCTTCTAAAGGTCAGAAAAGGCCAAATAAGAAAACGATCCCAAATTGAGCTCAGAATGGCCGAATTCGCCTTCTAAAGGCCAGAAATTAAACTCAGAAATGCCGAAATCGCCTTCTAAAGGTCAGAAAAGGCCAAAAAAGAAAATGATCCCAAATAGAGCTCAGAATGACCGAAATCGCCTTTTAAAGGCCAAAAAAGGAAATGATCCAAAATTGAGCTCAGAATGGCCGAATCGCCCACTAAAGGAGAAAAGGCAGTTTAAAAAATGATCCCAAATTGAGCTCAGAATGTCCGAAATCGCCTTTTAAAGGCCAGACATGGCTATAAGAGAAAATGATCCCAAATTAAGCTCAGAACGGCCGAAATTGCCTTCTAAAGGCCAGGAAAGGCCAAAAAAGAAAATTATCCCAAATTAAGCTCAGAATAGCCGAAATCGCCTTCAAAAGGCCAGAAAAGGCCAAAAAATGATCCCAAACTGAGCTCAGAATAGCCGAAATCGCCTTCTAAAGGCCAGAAAAGGCCAAAAAAGAAAATGATCCCAAACTGAGCTCAGAATGTCCGAAATCGCCCCTTAAAGGCCAGAAAAGGCCAAAAAAGAAAATGATCCCAGATTGAGCTCAGAATAGCCGAAATCGCCTTCAAATGGCCAGAAAAGGCCATACAAAAATGATCCCAAATTAGGCTCAGAATGGCTGAAAATGCCTTCAAAAGGCCAGAAAAGGCCAAAAAAGAAAATGATCCTAAATTGAGCTCAGAATGGCCGAAATCGCCTTCTAAAGGCCAGAAAAGGCCAAAAAAGAAAACGATCCCAGATTGAGCTCAGAATAGCCGAAATCGCCTTCTAAAGGCCAGAAAAGGCCAAAAAAGAAAATGATCCCAAATTGAGCTCAGAATGTCCGAAATCGCCTCTTGAAAGCCAGAATTATTAAGCTCAGAATGGCCGAAAATCGCCTTCTAAAGGCCAGAAAAGGCCAAAAAAGAAAATGTTCCCAGATTGAGCTCAGAATAGCGAAATCGCCTTCAAAAGGCCAGAAAAGGCCATACAAAAAAATGATCCCAGATTAAGCTCAGAATGGCTGAAAATGCCTTCAAAAGGCCAGAAAAGGCCGAAAAAGAAAATGATCCCAAATTGAGCTCAGAATGGCCGAAATCGCTTTCTAAAGGTCAGAAAAGGCCATACAAGAAAATGATTCGAAATCGAGCTCAGAATAGCCGAAATCCCCTTCTAAAGGCCAGAAAAGAAAATGATCCCAAATTGAGCTTAGAATGGCCGAGTCGCCTTCTCAAAGCCAGCTTCTCAAACTGAGCTCAGAATGGCCGAAAACGCCTTTTAAAGGCCAGAAAAAGCCAAGAAAAAAGATGAACCCAAATTGAGCTCAGAATGGCCGAAATCGCCTTCTAAAGGGCAGAAAAGGTAAAAAAAGAATATGAATATGATCCCAAATTTAGCTTAGAATAGCCGAAATCGCCTTCTAAAGGCCAGAAAAGGCCAAAAAAGAAAAAGAAAAGGCTAAAAAAGAAAATGTTCCCATATTAAGCTCAGAATGGACGAAATCGCCTTCTAAAGGCCAGAAAAGGCCAATAAAGAAAATGATCCCAGATTGAGCTCAGAATAGCGAAATCGCCTTCAAATGGCCAGAAAAAGCCATACAAAAAAATAATTCCAAATTAAGCTTAGAATGGCTGAAAATGCCTTCAAAAGGCCAGAAAAGGCCAAAAAAGAAAATGATCCCAAATTGAGCTTAGAATGGCCGAGTCGCCTTCTTAAAGCCAGCTTCTCAAACCGAGCTCAGAATGGCCGAAAACGCCTTTTAAAGGCCAGAAAAAGCCAAGAAAAAAGATGATCCCAAATTGAGCTCAGAATGGCCGAAATCGCCTTCTAAAGGGCAGAAAAGTTAAAAAAAATATATGAATATGATCCCAAATTAAGCTTAGAATGGCTGATAGCACTTTCTAAAGGCGAGAAGAGGCCTAAAAAGAAAATGATCCCAGATTGAGCTCAGAATGGCCGAAATCGCCTTCTAATAAATTCCCTTCTAATCCCGCCTTCTAATTGTTCCTCAATAAAGAAACTTGAACAATGAATCCTTATGACTGCCCTGACGATAGAATAAAGAGTCAACAATGAGAATCGTGTAGCGAAAATCCATAGGATTCGGAACCAGGTATCCCAATGGTACAGTCTTTTGTTTTACTTTCTTCCGGCGATTTTATTTTTGTTGCTGTTTGTTCGTGATATCTATTCGCACTGGCAGCCCGATAGTCACACTGAGAACGTGTTGGTAACAGAGCATCACAAAAGGAAACGAAAACTGTACTCCGTGTGTCGATTCGGCATTATTCGGAGGATGTCTTCGGGATTGCGAATGTAGAAAAGAAGAAAGCACACACTAGTTTCACATAGATTCTCTAGGGTTTCTTGCATTGTAATCTAGGTGTTCTTGATCCTGAAAAAGGAATCCCCAAGACTGCCCCCGCTATGGAACTAGGAGTCACTCATGAACTGTGGATTGTAAATCTATCGAATTCAAAACTTTTCACTTTAAAGGAGGACTTTTAATTCGGAGGATTGGAAACGATCAGATTTGCTTTAGCTGGTTCGCGGAAATTTTAGAGAACACTAGAGAAAGTATTATTTAAATCGTAAATTTAGGGATGCGAATCCTTGTCATATACCACCAGTAGAGATTAAGATAAAAAAAAGCATGACAAACTGGATCTACAGTGGAGTTTACACAAAGAGTATGTTATTATTTTTATTACCAATTTCTTAAACCAAGGAATCAAACATGTGCATACGAGGTGGGTTTACAAAAAAAATAAACAACATTAAAAATGTCTAAAAGAATAGTCACTAAGTCAAAACTACATTTGCTGGATTCGACGCAACTGGCTGTCATGAAGCATCAATAAACTAGGTTTCTAAACTGTAGATTCTGCAGGTCCTTTGCAGAAAAAGTTTTCAACAGTTCATATAAGTTAACTCGGAACAGAGGCATTCAGATCTTGCAAGCTCTTCATAAGTTTTTCGTGAGCATATCACAACCTGTTTCCAATAAAAATCAGATGAAAATCTGAAAGATTTCTACATCTGAGAAATCATTGAGAAAGTTTTCTATGCGCGAGTCTTACTGATTCTGTCTGCATCGCGGAAATAATTTCTCTTAAGAAATTTCGTTCCCTGAGTGTTAGTTAGGGAAATCTAAAAAACTATTCAGAAGAAAACTTAAAATTTCTCACATTTGGATTCTTGAGAAACCAATGAGAAAGTTTTCCTTGTCAAGTCGCATAGATTCTGTCTGTATCGCTGAAACGATTCCTCTCACAATTCCGTCACCAATTCTGAATACTCACTCAGAATTCTCTGTGTGTTAGTTAGGGTAAAGAGTAACTTTCTGGAAAGTAAAATATGCTCTTTGTCATTTTATAATTGTAGGTTTTGTTGATCTAAGTTATGTTTTTGATCAACAAATCATGAAAATCGTTCTGGCCTGAGGCCTAATCAATTAGATATTAATGCCATAATTAACAATGAGTTCGTAATCTTGCCAAAAAATAGGATCACAGGGTCTAAAATCTAATAGTACTTTTTTCCCTTAAAGGACTAGATTTGGGAGGAATAATTTAATAGACTTCGATCTAACAGTCTGTCTACTAAGCTAGAAGCACTTTGCCCGTCCGGATAATCTCCCTTCGCTCGGAGACACGTTGACTTTGGGTGCGAGTCCATGATTCATGAGTACAATCGCTGAGATCTGGCAGGGTGAAATACATATAATCAATAAACTGGCGCGCGCTTCCCGCTAAAGGTAGCCTTCCCGTTCGTTCCACTTTTACCCACAGGTTGCAGGCAGCTTATCTCAATTTTCAATTCTGCCAAGAAAAGCGACAGCGAAATGTTACGGTTCGGAATTCGATGGCCGGCAGTGCGCCAACCCGTGTGATGCGGTAGGTGTTGATTTATTGCTTATTGATTTCCGATTTCTCTCCTGTGACTTCGGGTTCGGGTTCTGGCAAGTGAACCTACATTGGGGCCATTTTTATCGAAAATTAATTATCCATTTCGAGCTATTAATTGGTTTTACACGGCGACTGAGTCGCAGTCTTTCTCTCTAATTAATCGTCAACAGGGACGAACAGCGAATTGTCCGCAAGAGTTGGGCCGCACGCGCTTAATCGATAATCTCGCACGAGAAGTCGAACGTCAAAAGTACCTCCACAGGTCGATAAAAAATAGTCGTAAAAAAGTTATTTCTTATTGACTATCAATTGATATACTCACTGCCGAAAAGGTCAAATAAAATATCTGCTTGTCGAAGGAGGGGCAAGAACTCTCGCATTTTTCGTCGTAAAATAACGAAAATCTACTCATTTTCTCGACATATTATGTGCCGTAGGACCGAGAGTCGTAAAGTATGGTAGGTCGAATCTCCTATCTGCGTACTGTTTATGACCTCCACCTGCCGGATCGATGCCCATCACGGCCGACGAAAGTTTACGCAATTTACCAGTCAACAAGACAGGTTCAATGTCTTTATGCACGTACCCTAGTCGGTGTACGTAAATACATGTCGGTACTTGTTGTTACTGTTGTTGATCGCAGGTATGGGGGCTGTCAAAATGGAGTTCGTTACCGTCACGCAACTTGTTACAAGCTTTGCTTGCACGGAACAGGGTCGAGCATACATTTATAATTGTGCGCACGTTTCGTAAAAAGTTTCTGGCTGATTGTCGCCGAGCATTAAACTTTGGTTCCTAATGAAGTCTTTGTTCCATTTTGTCGTAAACTCGCTCTGATAAAAACAATTCTTTCTAGTACCCAACTTCACCATTGCTCGGAAGGCAACCGAATTCACCACGATAATCAACTAAGTGCCCTTCATGTGGTAAACTGTGGCGGTACGCCACAAATTGACCCTGCCATCATGTGCCGTCCTAATGGTTGGTATATTAGCCATCCGGCCGGAAAATCCCGCAAAATCTCAACACCAGCAGGCGAATAGAGTGCTCAATTTATCGATAATCCCGAAAAACAGATTGCCGGTCGGCTCCACTCGAAGTGAAGAGGGTGCCAAACATTTAATAAAAATCAAACACTTCCCTGCTTGATGATGATGATGATGATGGTTCTGTCCCTTTATAGCTGTAGTAACGTTCGAAAGGCAAGTCTTTCCTTCGCGTTGTTACCCTGGGATGCAAGGGAAGAGGTACCGACTCCTTTTTCGCTCGTTCCAGCAAATAGCAACCATTATTATGTCGGAGGAAAATATTGAAAGTCATCGCTGTTCTGTTGCCAGGGAGTGTTCCGGAAAGATAAACTGAAATTACTGTCGGACTTGTTCGTTCCAGCAGAGGGTGTGGGTGGCACGGCAGCAGCATCGCGGGAAGTGTTGTAATATCACCCTACTGAGTTTGTGTAGAACTTTTGCAGTCAGAGAGGGGAGACACCCTCGGTCAGTGAAGTTCATGAATTTTACATAGATTACGAAAAACATCGATTGCCGCAGAGCAATTATGGTAAAAGCATAATAGCATTAGGAGAGCGCAGTTGGATCTTTGTGTGAACTGCTCGGATGTTAGCGTGGAGGGTTGGATGTTACTCCTGGCAATTAAACTGCTGAATTAGTTTAAATGTTTGTGTGTTTTTTTTTTATGAGAATTTATTTATTTATTGTGCGAATTTTTATCATAATGTGGTTTAATGTGCTAGTGTTATCGGAAAGCGTCTAAGGCAGAACACCAAAGTCTATATTCTATAAATCTCAACCAAAGTAACATTTAGAATTCTGTGATCACTGCAAGGGTATTAGAATATCCTAAACAATAGAATAAAATCAATGAAATTCTAGTCATCAATAAATTGCAATTCATTTGATTATTTTTACATTCTTCATCGAATTAATAAGTTGATCAGATAAAAGAATCATCTAATATATATATATATATATATATATATATATATATATATATATATATATATATATATATATATATATATATATATATATATATATATATATATATATATATATATATATATATATATATATATATATATATATATATATATATATATATATATATATATATATATAAATATATATATATATATATATATATATATATATATAAATATAAATATATATATATATATATATATATATATATATATATATATATATATATATATATATATATATATATATATATATATATATATATATATATATATATATATATATATATATGTATATATATATATATATATATATATATATATATATATATATATATATATATATATATATATATATATATATATATATATATATATATATATAAAGGAAGGTTGATAAGAAGCATTCAGTAATTTGCTTTAAAACTCATAACGTATCAGTTTATATAATATATTTTTTGGTATGTGCTTTAGTTTTAAAGCATTCAGTGTTCTGTAGCTCAGAAACCGTTGGTTGTACAGTTGAACTGATTGAAAATGAGTTGTGTCATTGCTAATTTTTTCATAAAATGTTGTAAATATATTGTGCCGTGTCAAATTAATGTTGTGTGAACAAAAAAAATTAAATGCTGTAATTTTTTTTTCAATTTGAACATTTATTAAAGTAACCAAATTCCAAAGATGCTATCTAAAAGGTTTTTTTGATCGATACAATGTATTCGGCAAAGCTGTGCTTCCAAAAAAATATACATTGTAAAAGAAATTATGAACAATTGCTGTTTTTTTTAAATTCATTTTTTCACTTTTTATTTTTTTAACTTTAGTTTACTATAATTGGTGAGCTTATGTGTGGTGTGTAGTTTTCGTAGAAAAAATCAAATTACTAACTTAAAAGCTTTAACATTCATATTTAATATTACCCACGTGTTACGAGAAAAAAAGATCTAATTGTCACTTCAAAAGTAACAACGAAAAATTTTCTTTCTTGTAAAAAATTTGTTACTTGAAAAGCAACAGAACATCTATACTATAGTATCAACATATCCTGCCGTATATTTTTCACGAGTTAGTAGTTTATTCCATCTCCAATTCATCCATTGTAGAGCAAACATATGACAAGAGTAGGGTTTGCAATCCCGGGAAATAACTTTTCCAGGGATTCCCGGATCCCGGGAAAAGAAATATTAATTCCCGGATTCCCGGGATTCCCGAGTTCCTCGAAAAATTCCGCAAAATTTGCTTCATTATCCTACACAATAGTGCAATAAAACGAAATACACTATCAAAACGAAATTAACATCGTGTCAAATTGTATAGCAGCACTTTTTCGTGTAATTATTTGCTATTATGTATTTGTCAAAAATATTTGCTATCTTATTCAGTGAACGAAAAGTTAGGCAAATATTTGCTTATTCTAATGTCATTTTCTGCTAATTAGTTCAGAGGAGCTTAGGTGTGATTAGTTTCTTGAATTATTTTTTTTATTCATTTACATTTTTGACATTTTTAACATTTCTGAAACCAGTAAATTGATAAAAATTATGAAACCCGTAAATCAGTAAAATAAATAATTTAATAAAACTCAAGGTCAGTGTAACTTAGATCGTGGCCGCGATTTCAACGTAAAAATAATCCTTGCATGTTAGTTACGTTGGCATTCAAATGCTCTAGAACTGACTTATTTTGTGTTGTATTGAACTGGTTATTTGGCTTTATTAGGTCTCATACTAAATATGTTTCTTTGGCAACACAGCCAATGAATCAAGTCCGCGTTTATATCCGCTCCGATCATTTTACTCTTTTGTTGTGTCATTTAGCAAGATGTGTCGATGAAAGTTAGCCAAATTTTTCCTTTTCGGACTATCGTGTGTGCCAGTAGTGAAATATATTCAACAAAAGTTAGAAATAGGGTGAAAATTCACTCAGAAGATTCGTGATTCGTGATTTGTGAAAAAATGGCTGAAACAAGAGAAACCGTTTTGTTGCATGTATGAGTTTTGTATTCGCGGTGAAGGAGATGGGAGAAACTTGTGTGTGTCAACTTGATGGCATATTGCTCATCTCATCGTCAAAGCATAACACCAAAAGATAAGTAGAAGTAATATTGTAACAGGTTGCATGTGTTGTAATTTTGTATTTTATAGTTAAAATATTTTATTGACGTGTCTTGAGAACTCTTTTCATCTGATCTCATTTCATTACATTTCCGCTTATTGATACACGAGTGTAGTATGAATAACAAGTACTACCGTTTTCCAATTGGAAACGGGTCACTATCACACTGCTATATTCTTAGACTAAATTTTTTTTCACGTCTCTCTCACACTTGATGAACGTGTGAAAGTGGAGATGGCTGTATATTACTGTGTACTTGACGTGATTGTGTCGCCTGCTGTTGTATAGGGGAAGATGACAGGCGATTTGATTGTATCCGTTCTGGATATTAGGTGACACTGTTTTCTTTTCGCCGCTCGCAAATTTATCGTTTAAGGTGTAATACCGGTTATGCCTCGCGATTCCTATAGCGGTAGGTTTTTGCGACATTTTTTGTTAAATTTGCTACTTTGGTGTAATACTCTTCCACTGGAATTGTTCGTTTGCAGGTTTCAACTGTGTCAGAATTTAACTTACCTTATGTGTAGTACGCAAATTGAATAGTTCATTTTGTTATATAATATCAAATAACGCCATTTACTTTAGATTGCTATTTGAGTGTTTGTTAAATATGTTTTGAGCGCATGGCGAGTCGGTCCCGTTAGTATTTTGAGCAAGCCGAGAAAAATTTAATTCAATGTATAATTTCATATCATTGCTCATTACGATACGGGACTATATGTTTGGATGCTTTCCCGAAGTTTTTCAGAACAAAGTTGTTGAATTCATTAATTGTGATGAAACTATACATCTTTAGCTACCATTTCCGCCTTTTTTTTTTAGTTTTAGTGGGGGTGCGAATGGGTCGGACTTACTATGCGCGGTAATATTATGCTTTTAACTTTTTTATGACTTCTTTAGTTTTTAAATAAATTTTGTTGCTTCCAAGCGAGTTGTCAAGAATTGAGTTTTGGTTTTTTTCTGCAGCTTGCCACGATTGCCTTAATACGTGGGATGTTTTTCAATTTTTAAACACGCTGACTTTGATGGAATTGGGAGCATTACAATCTAAAAATTTATCATTCGTGTTATGACCAGACGGTTACGAAAAATTTGCTTAGTTTTATGTACTTGTTTTATGATTTTTTGAGCTTTTGAATGAATGTTGAAACAATTTTATTTAATCACGTTGATATCTTGTCGGTCGGCAAGACAACTTGATTGCGATTGTTTTGGCATTTTATAAATCAACTTAGAACTCTGTCTTGTTCGATATGCATATTTGCATTTTTTTGAATTTTTGAGCTATGAATGTTTGAAACTTTGCCAGGTTTTATACTCAGTAGGTATTTTAGCTTAATCATTCGAGAAGTTATCACCGCGAAACTCCGCGTCTCCGTGAAATAATCACCGCGAAACTCCGTGTCTCTGCGCGTCTGCGTCGGTAAAAGAGAATAGAGATGTCATTTATAATGCTCCGATGTAAACATGTCTTCGGCCCGAGATTTTCGGTGTGTTTGTGACTTCCCGCCTGTTGGTTCTATTCCAGCACGTTGCGACTCAGAGTAAGTTTCGTTCATTCAGTAACTATAGCATCGTTCGTCAAAAAAATTTAAATTATTCGCAATAATATATACACGATGTTAACCTCTACTGAAGTGCGCTTGCTTTCTTGCTGGCTCGTTGTTTTTATATAAGCGTGTCGCAAATCGAGTTCCATTGATAATTACCGTGATTGATCTAACAACTACGCAATGTATACCTATCAAAGAATCGTGTCTTCCGAAGTGCGTTCGCTTTCTCAAGAGTATACGGGATTGGACATAAAAAAATGTTTAAACACGATGGATGGTTTACGCGCGCTCCGCTCCTGAATATTCCTGATGTTTGGCATTTAAGATACTTCGTTCGCCTTCGTAATAAGCTAACTTCGCGCGCAGCATTGTCTCTTGGTCTAAACCGGTACAAAATATAAATTAGCTAATTGGGCTCTTCTAGTCAGTCGGCTGAATTTAGAATAAACTGAAAATAGCTCAATAGAGACGGGTAGGAGTAACATATATGATCGCATCGCTTATCAAAGTGAATCCTGATCCTCCTTCCTGTGACCTTTGTGGAGATGCAGAGGTAAACACGGTCTCCAAATAGCAAGGGTCACAATAACATCCCTTCTCTCTTCCCACCTGATTGCAAGGACGTGGCCGGCGTCGTTATTGATCCTTTAAAGTATTGAGTCACTAAAACTTGTACAATGAGAATGCTCGGTCACTCCCAACCCCATTCAGTTGATTCACTGTGCAATTTTACTGATTCGGATCAATCACGGAGTGCAACCATTGATATGTGCAGTCAGTCAAGCTAAGCTAAGCTAATCTTATTAGGTCTCATACTAAATATAACTAATATATGCCTCGTCTAATGCCTGCCTAACACTCAGGTTTCTCTTCAACAAACTGAAAAAATATACTAATCAATTTCTGAAAGAAATGTAGTGTGAGCTGGAATCGGTGATTTGGAAGTATTCTAGTAATCGAACACCAACGGTGATTCTGCGGACTTAGGCAAGGTTTAACAAAAAAAGTACATTATTTGGGCTTAACGAAAAATTGTCATCGGAACTGAAATGATTGTTTGACGACATGAAGATGCTGAAACCGCCTCTTCTGCAAATCTGATGTTCACTTGAATAAGTTTTGTTTTTTTTACAATTCGATTTTCATGCGAATTAATAACGAAATTATAAACGATTTTTTGTTAGCTTTTATTAATCAACTTTATTTTAAATCTCAATTTTGCTGAAATTTTTGTTTTTATTCCCGGTTCCCGGGAATTCCCGGAAAATTAGATTTTTCATTCCCGTTTCCCGGGAAATTAATTCACGGGAATATTGCAAAGGATAGTGTGACATAGACTTAGAAAAAATACTCCTCATTCAGACGAAACACGAAACCGCAGTCTCCGATGTCTCCGGCATGGTGTTTTGGACAAATAAACTACTGGGAAGCCCATATTCATGACATGAAACTGGGCAGATCATTAGAGATGTAGCTCTGACTGAATTTTAAATTGCATAATATTTCAATTTCAATGTCGTATGGATTCTGACCATGAAGCATTCCGAGTAGGAGAAAACGTTATAATCTTCTATTCATATAAATGAGAAAGTTTCGTATGTATGTATGCCTAAGCATAACTCTTGCATGCCTGCGCCGATTTCCATTACTTGACATAGGAGTTTCTGGTCAAAGACGTATTGGAAAAGGGGAGAGGAAACCTCCTGTCCTAATAAATAAAGAAGTCAAGATTTTCCGTTCATTATGGCAGCTTAAAGATTGAATTCGTTAATTTTCAAGCCCTCAGTCATGTCTGGGGGCCAAAAGTTGATGTTCAGGGAGCAAGATAACGACTTCCGGTTTCAGAGAGCTGTATAAAACTGTGGAAAACGTTCGCAAACTCCCCAATATTGCTTTTCCCGGAAACAGACCGACGCTTAGAAATCGAAAATCGGTGGCAACTATATTTTGAAACATGGTACATGGAGGAATTGTCATTGTAGCGATTTTGAGCAGCTTTATTTTGTGATTTATAAGCCCAAGGATAAAGTTCATTAAGCAGACAGTATGTGAAGACTATAAAAGAGCCTGCTTCTGGTTGAATTAATTATTTTGGTAGATGGTTAGACGCACGGATGGTCCTATTTTAGCAGTAGCGAAGCGGTTACCGTCAGTAGCAGCAGCGGGTTGCACCAGTATCAACTGGCTTTCCGAATTTGCTTACGGCTTAAACAAATCACTTGCCGGTTGGTCACATATCTCAGCAGCAGCGCGGTAGCAGCAAACGTTTTGATTCCTCTGTTGAAGGCTTCAGCCTTCTTCCTGTGATGAATATTCGCCTTATTTTTGCTATACTTTCCTGCCCGGGATTTATGTGTCCAATAAACCAATGTTTTCATCGGGTTAAAATTGTGATTTTGATGCGCAGATATGTTGGTGGTTACTGTTGTTGGAAACACTATTATTATAATATACGAAATTAAAATGCAGTTTCGATCAAGATAGGCTATTTATTATGCTGAGAATTATTTATTGAGCAAGAAGTCTATCGTCTTGAGAGTGACGGATTGATTCTAGACTTCAAAGCAGCAGAATTCCACACTTTTTGCTCTGGTCATCTGCACCTCCCGGTTGCCAACACGAATTAGGAAAAAAAACTTTCTTCAGTCTAATGGGCCGATACAAAGTTCACTCGGGCAAAATTTTACCGTGGTGTCGCCATAACAGATCAACTCCTTGATTACCCGTGTAAATCCGTTTCGCGAGTTCCTTTGCAATAACTCATCGCAATCAAGATTCCCAGCATTTTCCAGCGAGGAAAATCCTCTAACAGGCTACACCATAATTGAATCCGCAGACAGCAGTCGATTAATAGTCGCATTAACATGGTACGCAAACGGTACGGCATTGCTCGGTACGCGCCACCGAGTTATTCATCCGAGCCTGGCCAACCCCCCCTGGCCGAGTGGCAACGTGTGTGGCACTGCATGTCCTGGCGAATATCGCCGTAGAATATCACCGTACCTGCGCCACCCGCAAGCGCGACGCCAGCGCGCACACTAAGCCCCCACTAAGAGGGCAGACGACGCGCAGTCGAACACAATGAGCAAATCAATTCGAACGGCATTATAATTCGATGATTTATGGTTCGCTCAAGTCGCGCGTGCGCCACCACCAGCAGTCAGCAGTCTGGACGACTCTTCTGGTTTTCAGTTCCAGTGCTTCCTGACGCCGTCAAGGCTGCCATTTTTTCGAAACTTTCAATTTCATTTTTAAAACATTGCAACCTAAAAATATTTATTCAACTGGTATAATGGCAACTCTGACGGTGATGACACTCAATGCAGTGTGGTGGCTACGGAAGATGAAACTCGGAGTGGATTATTTATAGAGAACTGTCGTCATTCGCTACTCGCCACAATAGATCATTGCGTGATGGAGCGAGGTGTGATGACGGACTGGGTGAACTGGAAAAAATATGAATGAACCATACCACCTTGGCCGATTCTTTCCACGTACTCAATAGAATGATGAATGGAAGTGCATTTCGGGTGAGGATCCACCCCCAGAACCGGCTTGCCACGAGTGAGGTGTTGGGATGGGATTACGGGAACGCACTAGATGAAGCTTTGTTGCCGGTCTGTCCGTTGGAAGAGTCAACGACCCATCAACTCTGAGGCTTCGTGGTCAATCAGGGATGCATTCGATAAATTATATGGTATTTGACTTCTGCCCTGCATCTCACATCTTGTTTATTTATAAGTTTATGCTAGAGACACCATTACCAACCAAGATAAACGCGACAAATTAATTCACCACTCTCTAGGCTCTAGGACTGAGGCTTGCTAACCAGCGCTTAATGTAAAAAGACAGTCGTGTGTGAGTAATTTATTGCTCTGATTTAGTAGCGGCAACCCAAGTGCTGCTGGTAGTGCCAGTTTTCGGCTATAAATTATAATCAACTCCGGAGTCGACCGGCAGAGAAAAAAACTAGAACCAGTTGAAGAAAAATAATCAGTACTACAGCACAGACATTCACAAATTAATTAATTTAACAAACGGTACTATTTTCTACCAGCTGAATGCAGTGAGACATTCCGGACATATTTTCTCAAACTCAAAATCACTTTCTGCTACATTGTTTATGAAGAATTTCGATTTTTATTGTTCGTAAATCATTCTACAACTAAGCACGGTTCCGCTCTGAACTGCGTCAAAAATTCACTTTCTCGAAAAAACTAAAATTTACTAGCGACGTCGCCGCAAGACGTGAAAATATTTACAACTCAATTAATTTACACCTTCACAGCAGCCCCGCGTCACACTACTCCGGCACCAACTTGACGGTCACCGCGGATCGTAAGATCTGCGTCGCACACGGCCAGAGAGAGCGAACGAGACTCATTGGGGTATCTGCCGCGGTGAATAATGATGCCACCCACACTGCACCGGTTAGATCGCGTATGTATCGAGTGGTGATGCAGTGGAAAAAGTCGTCCGTAGTCACCGTCATCGTCGTCGCGAATCGCCTCAAGATATGGACCGTGCGATTTATCGCCGTGGAGTGCAATTTCTGTTCTCGGATAGGTTGTACGTACGTACCTACCTCGCGAAGAAGGAAGGTGAAATTCGCGCGAGCTTATTTCCACCGCACGGTGTAAATAGGGTGGAGATCCAGATAAGTAATGTGCGCCCCAACAACCGGTGGAAAGGGAAAGAGGGTGTAGGGTTGAGGTGGTGTCACAATACAACATATTGTGTCATTTGTCAATCCTGCCCGGGATCGGTAAGGTCGGGCCGCTGTAGTAGTAGTGCAGGAATGTCGGTTTTGATTCCGAACCGTGTGATCATTTATCACTGCGGGTACGGGGCCGCTTGTCTGTGGTGTGGGGTGTGGGAAGAAAGCCGGAACATTTGCATACTCTACAGCTAATTGATTGAAATTATATTTTTACACTCTGGTAATTGCCTGATTTAGTGCAAATCAAATGAACTGGGAAACAGCACTTAATATTGGCGATCTAGATGGACTTTGTAACTGATTAATGGCGTACATTAAATTTGTTCAGCGTGTTTTGTTAGGTGCAGTATGACTTTGTCTTGATAGACTCGGAGTGTACAGAACATTGAAATGACATTTTTATTCCGAATGTAACCGGAAAAAAGTGATTTTATGAAGTTCGGACAGCAAAATTTCATATGATTAACGAAAGTCTATATTATTGTTGAAGAAAATCAGAACTGAGAATAACAAATCTTTTCGACAATCAGGAACTGGAGATAGAAAAGTAAATAAAAAGAGCTACCAAAGCATCAACAGTAATATGAACAGAGCTCTCAACAACTCATAATATTAAAATTATATTGAACGCGGATACGTGGATGCATGAAAACTATATTAAGAAAATTGTAACTATACCGAAGCAAATCTATCAAGGTGACAACAGTCAGTTACTGAAAAAAAACTTAAAAAAGTAAATATGTAGTGTGGATATAATTTTGAACATTATAGATTGTCATAAATTTTAAAAAACTATTCCCCACACAACGCTTTGGGAATCATTTTACGAAATTGATGAAAATCTAAATAAAATGATAAAATCGAGTCCGACACATACATAAAAACAAGTTCAACAGTTCCGCCTTAAAATCAACACTCTTTTCCAAATGTTGCAGTAAAAAAAAGAATTTTGTAGGGCCCTTACTGAAATGCTTTGAACAAAATCTATGGCAATATTTAACTGGACACTGCGGATCAGAAGTTTAAACAAAAATATTGATTCCTAGGATCCCAGGATTCCCGAGTTTCTCAAAAAGCTTTTTAAATTTTCTATGCACGAAGCAAATATTTGCTTGAAATGACTGTCAATATTTGTTTGCCGTGTAACATCAAATTATTTGCTTAAATCATTTATCAAAAATATTTGCTGTGTTATTCAGTAAAGGAAAATAATTCGTATTGAACTGATGATTTTGTATTCTATCCTTTTCTTACGGTTTGTCTCAGTCTTTCACAAAAAACCCCAAAAGGCGAAATAACTTTTCAGTTGATCCACCAAAACTTTTACACGGAATACTACTCTCTAATTATTGTTTATTACCCACTCCAAATAGGTTTGAACCTATTGTTCTGTCAGTCAATGAAAACTAGATTCGCCACGCAGTTTTTTTTTTTTTTTTTTTTTTTTTTGATTCGCATTCTGTAATGGCATAGCGAATATATTTGATAAAGAATGAGCAAAGAGCCTTTGCTACCATTCAAGCAAACAGAGTATTGAACTGTTTGCTCAATTTGCTATAGTGTAATAGTATAACATATACATTAATCCAAAGAAACATTTTGGCCAAAAAAGTCCGTACAAAATATAGTAAATATTTGCCTCGTCTAATGCCTGCCTAACACTAAGTTTTTTTCTCTACAAACTGAGAAAATGGGACACACCAGTTTCTAATAAGCAAGAAGAGCTGGAATCGATGATTCGGAAGTATTCTAAAGAGTAAAGCGTTGCAACCAATACCGAAAATTTTTAAAGAAGTATACAAAAGCGGAAATAGAAGAGATAGAGAGTCAGTAAACAGTGTATCTTCCATTACTCGTCAATGGAGGAGAGTATTTTTACGGCTGGGTATTTGTTTACGAGCTCGACATGAATACCCATAATGCTAACGGTTATTGGAATACCCACAGTAAGGCCATTTTATACTGTTTTCCCAGGGATCGAAATATTCAACCATGGACTTCCAAATTGCTTCTGGGTCAATTTCAGGTTTCCAAGCATCATTCCGTTTTCGGAAGTACTCATAATAGGTGGTTTGCGGCCATTTTTGGCTATTTTACAAAAAACGGAAGTTACCATTTCACGGTTGTGGGGTGCTGGGTCCCCAACACTGGTCAACACAGGTGCACCTCAGAAGCTTAAACCGAAAAAAAGAAAGATTATAGCTATTCAATTATTCCTGTGAATTTTGGTGCCCCTAGCCATTACAGTTCTTTCAGAGACTTAAATGAGTTTCCACGTAAATATAACGATGAAGCGACGAACCCGACGAGCAATTTCTATACGACACTCTCACGTAAGTTGCGCGTTTTGGTAATAGCTAGGGGCACCAAAATTCATAGGAATGGTTGGCTGTAATCTCTCATTATACCGGTTTGAGGTTTTGGAATGCACTTTTTTCATATTTCCGACCAGTGAATATACGTACATATTTAAAACATTTGTTTGTTTCTGAAAATATAACGAAGAAAATGTCACAAATTTTTGGAAGATCCCTTTACAAAAAAAAATAAATCATCTTTTATTTATTCATTACCTATTATTTAAAGAATAAATGAAAGCCGAAAAACGAGTTGGGTAGCATTTAAGATTGGACAACTTTCGTGACGCTCTCGGTGTTTACGGTATTTCTATTTACACCCCTATCCCAGAAAGCTGCCGTAAGACGTTATTCTACGTCAAAAATTTCTGGTTTGATTATGCATGCATAGATGTATACATCTGTTATACTGTGCACAGTGAAAAAAAATGGAGCCTGTAAATAATCGAGTCGGACCTGTACTTGCATTGTTCCATTCGAAAGTGATCGCAGTGATAAGCTCCAAGCAAAATTTCTTCTGACGTAGGACTACGTCTTACTTTAGTAGAATGGCATGCTGTGGACAGTGTAACGGAAATGTGCCCTCTTAAGGTGAAGCTTCGCCGAATTAAAACAATCCACAGTGTTTTCTTTCGCTGATTTCGTGCTCTAAATTAATAGCGTCCTTCAATTTAATTTCAGGGATGTACTTTATCTGGAAAAGTTTTTCTGTATTTTATTGCACTTCTTTTAGAATGGACGGCCTAAAATTGATATAAAAAGTTGATTTTTTCAGAACAGTGAGATAGATAGCCAGTGTCTTCGAAAAAATTGTGGAAAATTTTTCTGCTAGAAACTTTGTCGAAGGTGTTCGAATTCAGAGCACGAAATCGGCAAAATAAAACACTGTGCTATCCTTGGCTTTCTTCTCTTATTTCGTTCTTTGAATGTGTTGAAACAACATAAAACACACGCAAAAGTTGGATGGTGCGAAACCAGTACAAAATTGTGCGTTTTTAGCGCAATTGTTGATGTAATTCGGAACCAGTACAATGATTGCGTGTTGGGCATAACGCAATTAATGCTCTAGCGTTTCTCCAATGTGTTTGGCAGCTCCAAACTACTACACCTAAATAGTTTCAACTGGTAACAAGCAGCATTGCAAAGCGAGCGAGGAGCAAAACCATTCTCCTCCTTTCTGCTTGGGGACGAGACATATGCTACGCTTTTCAAGTCTTTTGCACACACGCTTTCGAGATACTATTTCTTCTTCATGCATTCCTCTGAATAGCAGCAAGCACGCTCCGACAGTATGAGTGAGACTAACAACACTGGTATCAAGTATGTACAGCACGGGTGTCTCGCTCATTTCGTGATGCAACGAGATATCGCCTTGCGCGTCGCAATCCGAACCGAAAGAGAAGCGAAAGAGCAACCAATTGTATGTGACGTGTCTAGTCTTGTCGCATATACATGGAAATTTTACGAGACGTTCCTGAACACAATGAATGAAACTTTGACAGGAAGCTCGGAACCGCTGACATAACGCACGTAAAAGCAACATCATCAACAGCAGAATACGTGACACCTGTCAGTTCGTGAAACGATCTATAAATTTACTGAATCTAGAAATACAAGCTTCTGCAGAAACTTAGTCCAAAGTCGATTACGCTTTTCCTTAATAATTGATCCTTTTTTCGAAAAGAGCCGCTGGCATGGCTCTGTAGATTTTACCTTCGGATCTGCATGACCGTAGAAAAGGATCGTTCCCGTAGGTTAATCTACAGAAATTTCTGCAAGTTTTCTGCTTCGTTCGTTCTTCTTTACAGGGTTGTTTTGAGTCTTT
Source organism: Wyeomyia smithii (assembly GCF_029784165.1). Lineage (NCBI taxonomy): Eukaryota > Metazoa > Arthropoda > Insecta > Diptera > Culicidae > Wyeomyia > Wyeomyia smithii. The sequence continues at coordinate 31,686,815 of NC_073696.1, forward strand.
TCGATACTGAGAGCCGTGTATCGATATTGATGAAGTATCGCTGGTAAAACATCGATACCAAATATCCGAGTATCGGAAGTAGAAGGATCGATTCTGTATTAGTATCGGTGGTATCGCAACGTCCCTATGAGTTCACAAGTTGTTGTTTGCTGCTTGCACTGCTCCATGAGTAGCAGTCACTAATACACTCGATGTGAGAAATAAAGTGTCGGTATATGATACATGATTTGATTTCATTCTATGTCAATGTATTCGCAGTACAACTGTTGCGTTATGCGTTTCACACATTTATTGTGCGATTTCTGTGCAACATTTGTGCAAATCGGGAAGACACAATGATTGTACAAGACTTCAACTTTTGCGTGCAGCACAATACTTAGATAGTATGCGTTCTCTAATATCCTGTCCTGAAAAACCTGAATAAACTATCCACATACAAAAATAGAGGAGACTTGTTTTTATTTGTTTTCGTAGGGGGAATGATTACGGAGGTTGGTACTACCCTATTTATTTTGTGCCTATCGAGCGCAGCACGCTTGGCTTTGTTAGACCTTTTTTTATCCACTTTCTATTACTTAAAATCGGATAAATCGAAGCGTAAAACGTAATCGTAAAACGTTAACGGTCGAAATATTAAATTGATTCTAGGTAATAAGAATTAGGAGTAGGGTGATAAAAAGTCAAAGTCGAAAGTTAAAGAAGAAGAAACAATGTTGCGGCAATGCGAAAAATTGTCCTAAACCCTCTAGTGCCCAAGTATTTTTCAGACGGACCTCGGTAAAATCACCATGAATCTTTATTAACATTTTTAAATACTTATTGAAGCTTTTTAGAGGTTCAACCGAAGCTTGTCTGAAGGCGGACTGGGTACTAGAGGATTAAAATCGTTTTTCGAGTAGAACCTCTCGTGTATAGTCAGGACTGGTTTGGTTGAAATTTTTTTGGTAAGTAACTGGCTGATCTTTGGCAAATGATGAGAAATCTAAACAATCATTAGCATCATCGAAGTCATTTACAAACCACTTCTAGATTTACCTTAAAATGCATGTTATGTTACTAAAACTGAACGGAGTGTAAACACCAATGTCTTATTCGAAAGGTAAAGGTTTCCCTAAAATTGTAAAAAAATTAATGAAAAGTCGAATTTAAAAGCAATTATTCGTGATTTAGTTGGTAGCATTCAACCAATCACCAGCTTGCTTCTATAGCTGAGAACAGAATGGTATAGTATAGAATCATGCATAAACTTTTGTATTCTTTCTTTCTACCTCTTAGTGACGTTTTAAAGTTAATTAGGGAGAAAATTTTGATGGTGGTTTTTTGCCTTTTCCTGATACTGCTGATCTTTTGGATTTTCACTGTTTTTCTGAGAACTTGTTAAACTGAAACTGAAAATATTTTTTTCTACTTTCTGTTTACAATCATTCCAGTCAATTTGCTTGTCGACACGATTTCATTTTTAGTGTAGTAAACGAAGGTTATAGCCGTGTGGAGCGAATCTTTTTTCTAAGGCAGGATTTTCAGAAGAGTTTATAATTTTTTAATGTCAATAGCCGATAATATTAACAAATTTAGAGCTTAGGTGAGTTTGTAAGTTTCCTACTTAACAATCAACCTAAAATAAATTAGGAGGAACTCATTTCATGGATATAGAAAACAAGCTTCCCCTGGTTTAAAATTGTCAGTGTCAATGTTTCAAGAGAGGAGTACATTTTGAAGATACTTTTATTGCAAGAGTTTTTATGCATTTCATAATTTCATCATTAGTTTTAGGCTCGTTACCTGCACTCCACTCCGTTGAAACTGAATATCAAAATACGAAATTGCGGTTTTGACAATCTTTTGAGTTTTAAATTGCAGCAACTTTGTAAGCGGTATCAATTGCTAAGAAACGCAGAACCTGCCATCATAAGGTAGATGTCCTTCTTTTAGTCACTTCTTCAGCTGTTTCAAATGTTGACCAACAACAACACACGAATAAATCAAAAAACGATGACTAATTCTAACGACAAGGTGACCTAAAGAGGAAACTCCAATTCCAACAACGAGAAATAGGCAAAGAGACAGAGAGAGATTCGTTACGAAGCCATCGCGCTATTAACCGGTGGAGATAAGCCCGTTTGTGCGCTAATGAATCCATCAAAAAGGCAGTCAGTCGTTCGGTTAATCGTGACCGAAAATAGCGGACCTGCTCCAGCCAGCCAGCCGTGGAATCTACCCTTCTGGCTTGGAAAAAGGAATTGTGTGCGATTTGTTTCGCAGTCTTCGCCCGCGTTGCTCTGCCCGTTTTCCTGCCGTGGTTGAGCCGCTCAATCTGTCGCCGCTCTTGACTGGACCACCCAAGTCGTGAGCTCGTCGCAACAACCAATTCATTTTGCATTTCACTCTCTCGCTTCTTCTGTTTGTGAGTGTGTGCTTAATCTGTCTCCTTCTACGCGACAGCATGCACGCTTTGAAGTTGCGGATTTGGCGAAGCGAAACGGATCTTGGCAGTATAACGTCAACAACGACAAAATGAGACTATAAACTGAATGGCAATTAAATCATTAGTAGGTTAGGCCTCCTCTCTATACATATCGGAGGGGGTCTCTCAGTTTACAACATAATTACCGCGGCTGAATGATAGAGACCCGTTCCGGTCGGCTCAGAGACGAAGACCCCTAAAAGTAATAACTTGTTCTTCATATTTCTTGTTTGTCATTTTGTTCTTGGTGGTTTTTTTTACTGTGACTTTGCCCCGTTCGCCAAACCGCGCCGCGAGAGCCAGCCTCGGCTGACTCATAATCCGCTAATTGAAATGTGAGACTGCGCTGTAAGCAATAACAATAATCTCGCGAGATACGAGGTTCGTTTACTATGGGTGCGAGAATAAGACGAAGAGGGAAAAAAGAAATACAACGCTCGCAGACCGCTTCAGGAGATGACACCCGGGATGGAAAATATCTTCATTAGGAGTTTGGTTCTGAGTGACCGGCCGTAGGCAAATTGGACGGAGTTGAAATACGGCTTCCTTCCTTGGATGTAAACCTTGATTGCTTCGAATCCGTCTACTATTAAAACAGAGACCTAGCTCTCATAAAAATGTTTCATTCTGGAAAAAAGTTTCGCGAGCGTCTAGCTTAATTATAAATGACAGGCTTGTTGTTGTCATGTAGGTCTTCCCACCAAGCCAGATTTTCGCACGCTGCCTCATGATCAACTTCCTCAACATGTATTAGTTAGGTACAGTACTCGGCTATGAGGAATGATTTGCGGTACCTTCCGCGCAACTCCGTTCTCTGTCCGCGTTTGACTGTTGCGACTCGTGGTAGAGGAAATAAAATTTATAACCGTAATCTGCCCATATTGTAAACTATTTGTCTCTATTAGTGTCACCTTTACGGAGCGGCACCAAAGATTACACCGAGATCGACTTCTGCCGTGGGGGTGATCACGAGAGTGCGGCACCCGTTGTTGTTCTATAGAGCCATCGAGAAGACTCCCCATGTTGCGTCTTGTCGGTTGCATTTGAATGTGAGAGCTCGGAGGGACTACTTTTGGATGGCAGTTAGCCAGCCTCCCCACACAGACTAGGAGGGAAAGACTAGTGCTGCTGGAAGATGCAATACCGTAGGCAGCAATGTCCGCGCACACGGCATCGGATCGGGTATCACGTACATGCAATGCAAGAAAATGGAAGCTCGAACCGTAATCGACGGTAATTCATATTGGCCTAGTAAGAACTTATTGCCGAACGCGACGTTTTGCTGGAATTGTGGAATAAAGTACGTTTATTTCTTGTTCGATTTAGGATAAATGAACATGTTTAAAAGGTTGATATAGTTAAGTTCACTTGTAATGCAGGCATTTTTTAAAACGGTACAAAGGAAACAGCAAGCGGAAGAGCTACATCGTGTAATTACACGATAATGTATCTACAACCACTCATAAAATGTTAATTTCAATAAGTAACTAGTAATTCCATGAAAAGATACTCGCTGGTGAGGGGCAGAACCATGACCGTTGCACTCATTCATTAAAAAAGATCAGCCGGCACTCGAAATGGAACAGAAAAATTGAACTTATTCCTGCTGTTTTCCCTAATTTATAGGTTGCCGCTCACCAGAAGTAAAATACGAAAAACGTAAAATTATAGAGCTTGGGATTGGTTTAACAATAACATTTCTTTAGAGCAACTTACAGTTTCAACACAATAATCGATTCATGAGATTGTTGTTCTGATGATCCACCCTCATCACACTTGGCAATCTTACACAACGAACGATTGAAAACTGCGTTCAGTTTCTCTGTACATACGAGCGATGCTCCTGAGAAACCGGTAATTCGCTTCCCAGAGTGCGATGCTATCGGCCACAAATGCGCATTTCGTTGAAATGCAAAACTGTTGTCATGTTTATGACTTCATTTCTCGCCAGCCGGCCGGCTCTCGGTGGCCACTTGCTGGTAGTCGCTTTGGAAGAAGTAGAGAAAAAAAGAAAGCACAAACCAAAGGCAACTTTTACGCCGTAAATCAATATCAAATGTGACAATTATTATCGGCAATTCTTTCGCACCCCAAGCAGCGACGGCAGTGACGGCTTCACATTGACGCGGGTCAATGTTCTGCGCAGACGACGACGACGCGACAACAGTCGACAGTTTAGATGGGGAAGGCAAATTGCTCAGCACCTTTCCTGTACACTTATTCGCTGACCCACATTGGGCAACACTTGTTTTATAGATGCAGCCCCTCCCTTCACTTGACTGGTGCGGCAGTTCGGCAAAGTGGATACCGATGTCCAAACTTGGCGACCACCCATGAACTAATCGCCGTCGCCGCGCATCGATCTCCAAAAGGTACACCACTAAAACGGCAGTAAAATATCATCTCGTTGATCGCTAATGGACGTAACCGGAGGATCGATCTGCGGAGGTACAGCGAGATTTTATGTCCCCTTTGCCGCAGATGGATTTGCGCTTTTGATATCTATATAGACGAGCAAACCATCAACGTCGTTGTTGTCGCACAGCACATGCCACTTTGCCATATGGTATCGTTCCTCCTCCTGGCGAAACTATAAAACATTGGAGCATCAATCTGGCACGAAACTGTCCGACCAAAATTGATTATCGCACCGCGACAGACTTGATCTGAGTTTGGCAATGCGATCGGCCTGCACTCCAATCGACGTCCGATCGGGACGATTACACAAACTTACAACTTACGTTGGACAACAAAATTCAAGAAAAAATGCCAGCGGGTTCAGTTAAAGGGAAGGAAAGGTTATGTTTTTTATAGTCGTTAGATATGGAAACATTGGATAATCTCTTGTAACTCTGAAATATTCATAAATCAACATTTTTCAAATACTTGAACCGGTAGTCGATTAAAAAACGCCATTTTGAATAGCTTAGCTTCTCTCAACCAAAATAAGTTATAATCCTAAAATACCTAGAATTTGTTTAATACCTATTTCCTTGTTCCAAATCAAACAGGTTCTTTTGGCAATCATTTTAAGTTATTTGATTGAACCTCCAATCGCCTTTTCAGCATACAACAATATATATTAAAAGGTCAATTTTCCACCTGTACCTACGTCCCATCAGGATCTAGGTTTAGGATAAGTTTATATTTTAGCAATTCGTCATGCTGTAGGCCAGTTATATCCCTAAAATTTACTTAAAAAACTTTTACAAACTATGAAATGCTACAGTAAAATGTTTAATTAAAGGGCTTTTATTTGAAATGATCTAAATTTTGTCCGCAATTTTGGATTTTATTGAATAACCATTGCACAATGGTCCAGAAACCAAATTTAGGTGGAAATTTCAGTCTAGAGCTCTATAGCAATGTTTAGAGAAAAACTTTCTTCTACAAAGTTGTTACATATGATAAAGCGCTTATTTAGAAATTATCAAATATTAAGGTGACCAGAATTTTCGATGCAATAAAGTATCTAACTTTTTCATCTTTATAGATAGAAGAAAAACTTGTTCTACGATGTTATAGCTCCAATAATTCTAAGTAACTTTGTAGAAAAACAGTTTTTCTCTATCTTTGAAAACAACCGATTTATATTGAAAAAACACATTTTGCGCTCTAACTTCTTTATTTCAAGTTACACCTTAAAACTGTCTTCAAAAGACTTTTGGAACTTTTTAAGAGAAACAATTTGGAATGCTGACATCGTAAATATCTCAATTTTACTCAAAGTTAAAAATATTTTTCATCAAATAATATGCGTTTTTCATTTGTATGTCAGTCTTTTTGGGGCAAACATAAAAAATATCTCTTGGTCTCATTTTGAAGGGCATACTTGACTCTATAAATGGAGGAATTTTTGAAAATATGTTATTTTTTAAATTTGAGTAAATTCAATTTAAAAACATGACAAAAATTTCAATAATTTCATATATTACTCATAGAAAAGTACGCATAATAAATTTTCTGATATTTTTTCTTACAACTAGAAGAAATCGCCTTTAACTTGATTCAAAAAGATCAAAAATCGATCAACTGGTTCAAAAGTTATGAATTTTTTTAAGTAAAATACATCGAATATAACCGTTTTTTATGGTCACCCTATTGCGAATCTAGTCCCCCTAACAGCCCAACGAAAAAAAACGGGTTTGATTATTTTTAACATAGATTCATCCCTGCGATTTTAAGCACAGTTGAAGCACTTTGCGTGACCAACTTCGAAATAGGGTGACCATTAAAAAACGACTGTGTTCGATGTATTTAATTTAAAAAAAATCATAACTTTTGAACCAGTTGATCGGTTTTCAATCTTTTTGGATCAAATTGAAGGTAATTATTTCTAGTTGTAAGAAAAAATACTAGAAAAATAAATCTGCGTTCTTTTTTATATGCGTAATATATGAAAGTATCGAAATTTTTGTCACGTTTTCAAATTGAATTTACTCAAATTTAAAAAAATAATTTATTTTTAAAAACTCCTCCATTTATAGAGTAAAATATGCCCTTCAAAATGACACCAAGAGATATTTTTCATGTTTGCCCCAAAAAGAATGACAATCAAATGAAAAACGCATCTTTTTTACTTTACGAACTAATTTCATTTTTTGTCATATTGACTTACATTTTAAGTTTAGTAAAGCGGGCAATGTATGTAGTTTCGCGGGAATGCTTAAAAACATTGATAACTTTGAGTAGAATTAAGATATTTACAATAGCAGCGTTGCAAATTGTTTCTTTTAAAATGCTCTAAAAGTCGTTTGAAGACAGTTTTAAGGTGAAACTTGAAATAAAGAAGTTAGAGCACAAAATGTGTTTTTCAATATTAATCGGTTGTTTTCAAAGATAGAGATTAACTGTTTTTTCACAAAGTTACTTAAAATTATTGTAACTATAACATCGTAGAACAAGTTTTTCTTCTATCTATTAAGATGAAAAAATTAGATACTTTATTGCATCGAAAATTCTGGTCACCTTAATTTTTGATAATTTTCAAATCATATCATCATATGTAACAACTTTGTAGAAGAAAGTTTTTCTCTAAAACATTGCTATAGAGCTCTAGACTCAAATTTCCCCCTAAATTTGGTTTCTGCTTATTACGGGAGTCACTTCACGGTGAAATCAGAGTTAAGTGAATAAAGTCTTATTACGGAACTCACGTAAGCGAAAAAACGTCGCAAGGTGACATCTGCCGTGAAATCTGGGTTATTATGAGTGTCATACGAGTGAAGTGGAAACGGGAAAAGCGACGTTTCGCGTGGAATTATTTCACGACCATTTTGAACGGTGAAATGATTTCACGAAGATAGGGAAGTTTAAAAATCGATTGATTTGTGATCTAGCGGTGATATGTATGGGATTTATTTTCCAGTAACAAGGCGAATCTTTTTTTTTTTTTCTTGAAAAAAAATCGGCTCTCTGGGACTTACAAACTTTTGAGCTGCGGCCAATGGAACGTAAGAGAAAAAGTGACCTTCGAATTTCGTTTAGCGGTAGGGCTCAAAAGTTTCGACTTGTCGAAAAATGTTCTCTTACAAAATTTCAGCTCAATCGACTTTCCGGGACTTAGAATTTTTTGAGCTGGGGAACTCCCAGATTTTACTTGTCCTATTCTCAATTTCACTTCACTGGCAATCTCACTTCACGGAGGTGATTTTTTTCACCTCACTTGAGGTGGAATCGGGAATAGGTCTCAAAAAGTGAAGTGAGCGTGAGAGTGAAATATATTTCACCGTGAAGTGACTCCCGTAATAAGCACCGGTGCTTATTACGGGAGTCACTTCCCGGTGAAATCAGAGTGAAGTGAACAAAATCCTATTACGGGACTCACGTAAGTGAGAAAAACGTCGCAATGTGACATCTGCTGCGGAATCTGGGTTATTATGATTGTCATATCAGTGGAGTGAGAACGGAAAAAGCGACGTTTCGCGTGGAATTATTTCACGACCATTTTGAACGGTGAAATGATAATGGTAAATATTGGATTTTTTCTTCAGTAACGAAACGAATCAGAATTTGTTCCGTTCCTTAAAGCGGTCAATTTTCCATTTTTTTGCCCGATGAAAAAAATGCAAACTAATTCAGGAAATTTTCGATACCGAATAAACATTTTTTTGATGCCGAATGTCTTAGAAATGCAGAACACGTCAAGATCTGGTGTTATCTAAAAAAACGGGAAAAAACAACTTTCTGGGACATTTTTGAACTGGGAAACAATCTCATTTCACTTGTCCTATTCTAAATTTCACTTCACTGTCAATCTCACTCCACGGAGGTGATTTTTGTCACCTCACTTGAGGTGGAATCGGGAATAGGTCTAAAAAAGTGAAGTGGGCGTGAGAGTGAGAGTGAAATATATTTCACCGTGAAGTGACTCCCGTAATAAGCACCACCATTATGAGTGTCATAACAGTGAAGTGAAAACGGAAAAAGCAACATTTCGCGTGGAATTATTTCACGATTATTTTGAACGGTGAATTGATCCCACGAAGATGACATGAGTCTTAAAATTGATTGATTTGTGATTTTATGGTAAATATTGGATTAATTCTTCAGTAACGAAGCGAATCAGAAATTGATCCGTGCCTCAAAGTTATCTAAAAAATGGAAAAAATGGACTTTCTGGGGCTTAGACTTTTTGTGCTGGGAAACATTCTCATTTCACTTGTCTTATTCTCAAATTCACGTCACTGTCAATCTCACTTCACGGAGGTAATTTTTGTCACCCCACTTGAGGTGGAATCGGGAATAGGTCTCAAAAAGTGGAGTGAGCATGAGAGTGAATTATATTTCACCGTAAAGTGACTCCTGTAATACGTACCACTGTATAGCATTATTAGCTCATTAATGGTGTGAAATGGTAAACTTCAGTGATAAATGTCTTTCAACTTTTTTTGTAATTGATTGTTAACTAAGGAGAGAAGCGTTGATTGGTAACATTGATGAGAAGAGTTGATTTTGAAATGGCAATTATCAATGACACGGGATGATTCTAGTTCACTTGTTATTCCCCGCTCCGCATACACTTCAAACAAAGAAACAAGACATAACGATAATAAGGCACGCTACTGATACACTCACAGCACTTGGCCAGAAAGGCTGAAAGTGAACGCGACGCGACAAATCCGGACATGTTCAGCAGTGCTATGCAGTGCTGCTGTCTGCCGGTTGGTCCGTGTGCCTGCTGATCCTAAATCAGCTGCTTAATAGTACAATAGTTAGCATCACATCACCATAATTTTCCACAATTTGGTGGACCCATAACGAATTTTCCAATCGGTTACTGTAAGAATGAAAAAAAATCCGTTAAAAACTGACTTGGTTCCAAGCATTCGAAAGTGGAAGATTTTCATGACGCTCTCGATGTTTTCGGTTTTCAATTTGTTGTATGTTGCCATAAGACGTAATTCTACGTCAAGAAAACTGATACTTAATAAAAGTAAGTCATGGCTATATTTTTGTAGAAAGGTTAACTTCGATAAAACATTAAATAAAATGTTGAAGAATTTGTGTATGAAACACGACCGCAAGTTAACATACAATTACGATAGCCTGTCTTACATCAATGCATTTCTTGCAAAGAGTTATGATGGTCTAAAGCGGTAAATTCCAGTATTTTTTCAACTCTGTCTCTACCTCTCTCTCTATCTTTTATAATGCATAGTAACTTTAAAGAGAAGCGTTGCTCAATTGGCTTGAAGTCAGTTAAAAACGATGTTGCAACACAGGTTGGAAGCCCCAAAAAAATCGAAATCACCCCTGGCGGCGATTTACGGCCTCTGTATATCATCCCGGTTCCGTCAATACTCATGTTACAGAGTATTTGGCCATTTTGGGATTTTTTCCCAGAAATCGAAAGTCGCCATCATGAACTGCTGAAAAGCGTCTGGGGTTGATTTGCTATCTTTGGGCATCAGTGGTATAACAAAAAATGGAGGGTCAGGGCTCAAACCGCCCCGCCCCCAGAGCCTCTGATGTTTAATATTTTTAACTGTTTAACTGTTTATTAGGGAGTGCCAAAATTTTATCTTCGCATTTCGTAAAAAGTTCCCATGCAAAATTTGGGGTGAAACCTTTAAGCGGTCAAAGTTTCACTTCTCTGATCGATGAATGTACACTGGGGTCTTTTTTTACGCGGGTTATTTTTATGCGGTTTTTTATACACGACTTCTTTTACGCGATTTTTAACGATAACGCGGATTATTTTTACGCGGTAGTAAATAAGTTTAGTATAAGTAAATCCAATAAAGTAAAAAACAATCATATGGTTCATGACAATAAAATATTCTGTTTAATTAATCTAAATAATGCATATTTTAATGTATTTGCTGTTATTATAATAAAATAGGCAATTTCCGTTGATTCGGTAAGAAGAAACAAAAATACATTAATAATTGTGCAACGATACGAGTCAGGGTCGTTGCGATTTACTTCCTTTTAAGAAAAGAAAGCTTAAACATGTAGCAAAATTATTATAAAAAAGTTATTGTCATGTTCTTCACTGAATTTTCATTTTAGAATCACTAAAACTTATTTTGTGTATTTCGTTACCATTTTTATATCATTTTTCTTGTTTATATTTACTTACTTGCCATTATTTTTAATCGGATCTTATTATTGAATGGAGTTTTTTTTACGCGATTTTTTAAAATTACGCGGTTTTTTTATACGCGGATTTTTTCAACGCGGTACAACCAACCGCGTAAAAAAAGACCCCTGTACATAAATTTTCAATTGTTTCTGTTAAAATTACCGAAACTGAAATTGATTTGAAACCAAACCAAATATCATTAGAAAAGCATAAAACTTCAAGATCTGGTGTTGTCTCAAAAATGTTTTTTTTAAATCGACTTTCTGGTAGAGTCTTTTAGCTCGAAAACTTTCTGACTCACAGGAAAGTTGATCTTTAAGGTGGTAGTGTGTAGAAGCCACCACGTGGTCGACTACGAATTTTCAGCGTCACTAGACTCGGGAATAGTTAATGCGTTATCTATGAAAACACTATTATATATTTTTTCCACCATAACAAACATGATAATATGTTTTCACAAGTGATGCATTAACTATTACCGAGTGGTAAGCATTTGAAAATTCGAAGTTGACCACGTGGTGGCTTGAAGTCGGCCATTTATGGCTTTGACGCACTTCCACCTTAAAATAACTGTTTTCAGGGACAACACTACGTCTCGAAGTTTCATGAATTTCTAATACATTTGGTCTAAAATAAATTTACAAACCGACATTTCATGCTTTTTTATAATTAAACATCGACCGCTTAGAGACACGACGTCCGCAAGTCTGATTTCAAAGGCTAAGTTAATACGACCACCCGGAAGCAAATCTGTTACTAAATCGATTTTATTAAACAAATTTTTCTTTAATTCGTTTAAGTTCAAGTTAAGTTATCTTCTCAAACCGCGGAGTGTAACAATTTTTACCGATTTTTCTCCCTTTCCTTCTCTAGATTTTAATTTCTCGGCTTTGTCCCTGTCACCTACAGTTATCAAGAAGGGAAAACTTTATCACTCCTTTTTTTGTCGTCGCCTACTTATTTCGCTACCAGCACCTTATTCCGGTGAAGAAATGTTGGAAAAATATACCATTTCAGTCTATTTCGATTGTCTGGAATTTTGTGTTTATACTTGATTCTGGGAAAGTGGCTGCAGCACGATTGAGCTCAAATTTTGCATGAGGACGTTTTTCGAGGAGACGAAACTTTTAAGATCCATCGCTAAACGAAATTCGAGTCTATTCCTATGGGCACCCTACTATTTATGTCATGCGATAAACAACTTTTCAAATATTGTTCTCAAATTCACCATTGACTGGACTATGCAACGGTCCCGCAAGCCATATTCAGAGTGGAGTCTGGACTTTGGGCAATCTTCTGATTTCGAAAATACCCAAATTAGGTCATTGGATGCTGTTTTCCGTGAACCGGAATTTGCAACCATAGATTTCGCAGTTGCGGTTGGGTTCGATTTCAGTACTCTGGACATCATCCTGTCTGTGAAAGCACCCGTGTTGGATGGTATTTGGTTACTTTTGGTTGTTTTCAATAAATCAAAATGGCGTTTAAAATTGGTGTCCAGTCTCTGAGTTTCATCTCGATTTCATATATATTCATATTGAGTGGTATTCGGCCATTTTAAATTTTTTCCCGACTACGAAAGGCACTATTTCGAATTTCAAAATAGCGTCTTCATTCGGTTTTCGGCTTTTGAATATTATCCCGGTTCCAAAAATGTTTTATGTTGGATGGATTTGTCCTTGTTTGCAGCTATGATTAGTCAAAATCCGCATTCAAAACAAGGTCCTAAATTTTTTCAATAGTAGTCATAGTTACAACCATAAAATAACAATTTCCACATTTTGGGCGGCAAGTAACTAAGTTTTCAATTGATTGCTGCTATTATGAAGAAAATCCGTTGCAAACTGACTGAGTTATAAACATTTAAAAATTGAACAATTTTCCATTTGCACCTTTATTCCAGTTATTGCCGTAAGACACACTTTCACGTCAAAATAATTAAAAGTGAAAGGACGATTTTTTGAACGAGGATATTCAGTGAAGCTTAAGTTGGATGTGCGATTGATATTTAGGTGGAGAAAATATATATTAAAATAAACTTCTAATGTATAACAAAAAGATCAGGAACGATCTTGTAAAAGCCTCAATCCGATTAGTGGTTTTAAAATCAAAAATCATTACAATTTATTTTTTTATTTATTTATTCAATAATTCATTCGACAACAGTCTTAATGAATATATATATAAAGTATGTGGCTAGGAAAAGCCGCCTCGAAAGGCCACGAAAGAAACTTTCGAGCCGGCATAAAAACCCAGCATCTTTTAGGAATCCAAGTGCAGTATAACATATATCATAAAATAAAATACATCAATGAACAATTCACAATACACAATAAGTTACTAAAAATTAAAATTTTCAAAGTATCGATTGAAGAGCAGAGCCATTTGGCGGATAGGCTCGTTCAGGCCGTAGTTTGTGCGATGCGCATTTGTATGCAATAAACGCTGGTCTCGTCGAGGTCGTAGAGGGCAATGCAACTGTAACATAGCCAAGATAGTTGGACAATTATACCGGCCTGTCAAAATTTTGTGTGTCATTTTGGTAATTATTTCTTTGCGGCGCTGTTCGAGTGGTGTGATTCCAACTAACAAGCATAGGCTTTCATAGGGTGGCAGGTGATCGGGATCTCTCCATGGTAGTGTGCGACAGATTTTTTTAATAAAGGTTTTCTGAACGCGCTCAATTCGCTGAATCCAGAACTCATAATGCGGGTTCCATATAGCGCACGCAGTTTCCAAAATTGAGCGAACCAAAGAGCAGTAAAGAGTCCTTAAGGTGCCATAATCAACGAACTCATTTCCGATTCTGAATATTAACCCAAGTTGACGATTAGCCTTAGAGATGATCATCGAAAAATGCTGCCTGAAAGTTAATTGCGTGTCCAACAGAACACCCAAATCAGTGACAATATCGGTACGTTGTAAACAAGTACCAGCAATGTTATAGTTGAACAATAGCGGCTGCTTTTTGCGCTGGAAACTAATCACAGAACATTTCGGAATGCTTAGCATCATATAATTGCGTTGGCACCAGTCATTAAATAAGTCAATCAACGATTGAAGCCTAAGGCAATCTTCAACAGTCTCGATGAGTTTGAAAATTTTTGTATCATCCGCATACAGTTAACGTGTGCCAGGTGGTAAAACTTTCGTAACGTCATTTATGAACAGCGAAAAGAGTAGAGGCCCAAGAATGCTACCCTGGGGTACACCAGAATTGTTACTAAACCAGGCGGATTGCGACTTGCCCAACTTAACAGCGATCTTACGATTACGTAGGTACGAGTCTACCCATTCCACCATTCCAATTGAAGTTCCAAGCTTGTCGCATTTGGCACAAAGTAGTCCATGATCAACGCGATCGAAAGCAGCTTTCAGGTCCGTGTAGACAGCATCGATCTGAAGGCCCCGGTCCATACCGCGAAGGCAAAATGAAGTGAACTCTAGTAAATTGGTAGATACAGATCTACCAGGGAAAAACCCATGCTGTGCAGTAGAGATGTAGTTCTTCACGCTGAACATCAGATGATGATGCATAATAGTTTCGAAAACCTTGGAGCAGGCACACAAACATGGGATACCACGATAATTTTCGACATTTCGTTCGTCACCTTTTTTATATACCGGAAACATTAACGACTCTTTCCATTTACCGGGAAATTGATGTTTTAGCAAGGAAAGATTGAAAATAGCAGCTAGCGGTGACTCTAAACTTCCGGCACATTTTTTCAGGAGTACAGCAGAAATTCCATCTGGTCCAGGGGAGTAGGACTGTTTCAGATCGCAGATGGCTTTGGAAACCTCTCCGATTGTGATCTCGAAGACTTCGGCATTGAAAACGTCGCTCGGCACAGAAGCCATTGCCGCGGCAATGTCGTTAGGTGAAGCGTGCTCCTTGTTGAAAACACTAGCGAAGTGCTCGGCAAATAAATCGCATTTACTGTTGTTAGTAGACGCTTCACTATTCAGCAGGAACACACTAGATGGTAATCCTTCTTCCTTACGCTTCGAGTTAACAAACCTCCAGAAACTTTTCGGATTTAAGCGTAGGTTGCGTTCCGTTTTACGCACGAACATCGTGTACAGACTTCTATTCAGCGTTTTGTATGATCGACTAGCAGAAGTGAACCGTGTCCGATTGATAGGGTTTCTATTTTTTTGATATGCACGCAAAACTGACTTACGAAGGCGGTTAAGTTTAGTGAGATGTCTATTTCCCCAAATAGGCTTACGACGAGGACGAGCTTTGGGAATATGGCGATGTATAAGTTCCTGAATCAATTCAGTAAATTCAGACACGGCCTCATCCAAATCTGTACTCCGGTTGATAAAAGTCCAGTCGATACCTCTCAATTCTGATTCGATAGCATCATTCTGATTCGATGGCATGAAGTAACGTTTTAGTAACATGTCTTCTCGAAATAATCATTTGAAAAATATCAAAGTTATTCAAGTTTTCTCACCAGTTTTACAATATTTCTCTAAGTAAAATTGTGCAATAATCTGAAAAGCACATCCACACGCTATTTCACTTTGATTAGCAAAGTGCGTCTCATCTATCGCGGATTTTGCCGTAAATCAAATTACATCGACCCCATATCGAACTGTATCAGCGAATGCTTTCAAGTCGTAAATCGCTCAACAAAGCAATGCAGTTCGAGCTTTGTAAGCAATCGCTCATCGTTTGTGTCCACGCCACCGCCTACAGTGATGCGACCAATCGGAAACATTAAAATCTAATTCTCCTAGGTAGTACCACAAGTAGTGAGCCTCTAGTTCGTGTGTGCCGCAGTTGACTACCACCAGCAGCGACTGTGGATGAGATCTCAATCAACGAACGAAACTGGATCCCAGTTTGTATTTTTTCAAGCAACTCGGTAAAAGGCCTGCCGTGAGATCTCACCAAAGAAAAACTTTTTCTGAAGCATTCAAAAAACACGAAACCAAAACTTATAGCACAATATGTTATGGCATAATCTACAAAAAAAATCGAAAAACCGCCGTACGATGAACTTCAAGCCACAACGCCACCCACATAATCCCACTCTCTCCGACAAAAAGAGGCCCATCCATTGGTTGACCCATAAATCTCCCGAATAAAGTCATAACCGCATTCGGGACCACTTCGCGTCTCAATCGGACCAAAAAAAAAATTAAGATAAACCGAGAAACGATGCAGCATCCTCGCCGCCAATTCCGGCTCGTTAATCAGCACGCGCATACACGCGCCCATTACAACCGACTTATGCAAATCCGGAGCGCTTATGTGACAATTGAACCGTTCCGAATCACCTTCGTAATCGATTAACGAGCTGCGTCGTAACAGACGAAACTCAAACATCTCCCGCTAATCCCACCAAAGGAAGTGATGGACACTCGAAAGAGCGATAAAACACACAGCTTAGATAAGGTGCCATCCGGCGTATTGGCGAAACCGGAACGTGGGAACACGAAATGGAACCCGCCGATGATTTCACACGTCATAAAGATAGACAGGCGGTGGCTGGAGCCATCCCAGGTGGTCTCCGCTGCGGATATGCAAAATTGCTTGCCATTAGGTTGAAATTGTACGAAGATAGATTGTTAATTTTAGCAGCTCGAATAATATTCCAATTTATGACCAACCTGCTGACAAGTGTCACAATCGCGCCAGATTTGACTCACCAAGTTAAAGTTGGATTTTCCTATAAATTCTTTGCTCCTACCTGTAAAGAGAAAATGAAATATGACAACAATTAGTTTAACCTACAAATTTGCTTTGAGCGTAATAAATAAACTGAAAACAAACATCACAAGTGGTATGATGTCAGGGCAAAGACAGTTCAGTGTACAGAACGAAGGCCGGATTTTTCTTTGTTTCATTATTCGGCAGCATGTCAAGAATGTTCCCCGTAGACTTTGCTCGAAATCGTTAGCACCACACACAGCACACTGACAGGCTACTGGAATTACCTCAACGACCTTGTCGTGTGTTTTGGCATGAACGAACAGAAGCTTCAAAACAGGCTTTCAGCTTCCAGGAACTAATCGACAGCGGACATTGTTTCTGCGTCCATTCTACTTGGCTGTTTGAGGAACGTTGCGGGTTTTTTCATGAGAGTTACACAGAAGAAAAGTAACTTACTGTAACTTGAAATAATAACTTGAAAAATCTGTAAAATGTGAAGAAACTTTTGAACTACTCTAACCGAGGAGATTATCCATTCATAACATGCACAAGTAAAAATAAAAATCCATAAAATGTCATTTCTGGAAATCGGCATTAAAAATCGTTTGTAAACATCGCACAATCAAAATTTCTTAAATTTAAAAAAATTGTGGGAATCCTCATGAATTGAAAATGTTATGAAATTTTTTACGATTTTTTTGAATTTCAAAAATATTATCAGATTATTTATGTGACATAGATAAATTCTCCAATGCGAATATTGCATAAAATCCAGACCAATCCGAAAACTGGTTCAAACGGTCGCCATCGATTACCGTTCCCAAATGAGACAAATTCATTTAGGGGTTCATTTAAAATGATTACAAATATATCATCTTAATCTGACACTGCTCGTTTTACGGGTATGTGCCAGTCCAAGGAATTTCCACCCCGTGTATTCCCCTCAGCCCCAGGAGCTGCAGTTCCGCTTGTTGCTCTCCACATCGCGAGTTTCCCCCTTGCGAGAATACGAAAACAGTCAGTCAGTCAGTCAGTCAACCAGCGAGCTCCGAACCGGAGAGTGCGCGGTGAGCAAAAACAAAAAAAAACAACAAAGATCAACATGTGCCCGGATTGACTTGAGACTCGCACACACACACAATCGCATTGGGTGGTCCAAAATGTCAGATGTGTGGTCTTTATTAATAAACTTGTACTGCAATGCTTTCCTATATCTTTCTCCGCTCCTCGGTTTCGTTCTGCAGCGTCGGAGATCTCTGGGTCCACGCAGCGATGCTGGATTCTGGCTGGCAGGCTGACTGGGGATATCCTCGATATGCGATAGCGCAGCGCAAAAGAATCCAATTCCACACCGGCGCGAACCGGGCGAAGCCGTTTTCGAGTTTTCGGGAATCGCCAACGTTCATCTGACTCATTCAGCTTTATTCAAATCAGGCCGCGCGGAGTTTCCCTTCGGTGGAACGCAGAGCAGAAGACAGGGGCGAAACCATTCGGAAGGGAAAAAGATAAAAAAGCTCAGTGAGCATTATGTTCTTTCCTATACATTCATTTCTGCTGGGTGGTAAGCTGGCTGGAGTCTCACGGGCCTTTGGGGGATAGGAAGTGCCGCGAGAGTCGTGTAGTGTTTTGAGTTAATTTAGGAGGTCGTTTCATCAATCGCGCAAGATTGCTGCAGCCGAGATACTCTGAAGACTGGCGGGCTCTTCTGTGCTGCCGCGACCGGACGGACCTCCAAGGGCGTAAGCGGTTTTTGGCGCGCTTGCATGATACATTCTTTACCTTAAAACACGAGAGAAAAATATGCTGACAAACGGTTGTTATTTCCATAGGAAATCGATTAAAAGTAGTACATGATTAGACAACCTGCAGGTAATGCACAACTGAGTGAAATTACTACCTGTAGTAAAACAGTGGAGGAAACGCCGACATTTCACTTTTTCCCTGAGACGTCTCAACTAGACGGCTGCAGTTGGACGCACGCATTCATTATTAGTTTAAATTATTGCTTCTGCAGCGCAAACAAACAGCGTGCAATTTGCCATCAACAGTTGACATAACAGAACTATAAAATTGACTTGATACAAAGTGTAAACCTTGTTTGTAGCCCCGGATTCAACCCGCGCTCGGCGAACACTTCCCCTCCCTTTCCTGTATGTGTGCTGCGACGACACGCTCTGTGCGCATACACACAACTGTCCACACCCATCAGCAACTTCATCACATCATCATGTTTTGCATATACACGTACCCAGTTCGCGGTCAATCCAAACCCCGCACAGGGGTACGGTGCCGGTTCCGGCAGTGTGTGCATTTCTCCTTCGTTCTTCCACACGCTCTGGCTGGACTGGACACCCTCCTTCCGTTGGAGTGCATGCGCAGAACCTGGCTGGAGTGCCCGCGCAAGCAGAGCACAGGGTGTCCAATCACTCCCATAGGTTACAATTCGAAGAAAAAGGTTTGGACGAACAACACGATAACACCCTGTGGGGAGGAATTTGTACCGTGTCTATTCCGCCTCGTTGCGGTACGACTGCCATGTTTTACACTTGTCCCATTGAAAACACATCTTTCCACGGAAGGGTGAGTTTCACAACGCATACGCGATCAGCGGTTGTCATCGAGGTAATTTAAAAGCGCCACTGGTAAAATTAAATTCGGTGCACTTAGTTTTTTTCAGTCTTCCAGTAGTTATGGTCAAAACCAAAAAAAGTGATAAGTGCAAATGATTCCGAAAAGTGTCGAATTTTCGAGATTGTTTTACGACAGCCGGATGCCCAGAGACTTTGTATCGAAGATTCTCATAACATTTTTGGACACAAATACTTCATACTGATACTGATCAATATACGAATTAACTTTCACAACATCGTTATTTATTATAACAAATAAATGAACTTTATGAGCATTTGTTATAGATTTCTTAAAGATGATGATAACGGTGTTCTCATTCTCATAGAGGAATAAAATTTACGGTATCCACCAGGCTGAGCACTGTTAACTTTCCAATTTGACTGCTGAAAATTCACCCTCTATAACATTGAAACAATTCAATAAATTTAATTTTTTTTCGTATTATATGTACCGTGCTGGATCGAAATCCGTACACCTAAGCACATGATAATCTTCGACGGTCAATAAAAAAACAAGAAATCACATATTGCTTTAAACTGACATGTTTACTTATAGATCTACGTATATTTTATCACTGTTTTCAAGCAAAATGATTAAAATCACTCGAAATCCGTGCACCGTTTTTTGTCTGAATCAAAACCCGTACACTTTAGAATCGAAATCCGCACACACGCGATATAGACTGGATCTAAGTCCATACAGCATAGAATTAAAATCCGTATAGATATAGAAGTACAAAAATGTACATCTTTTATCTATAATTCATCTTATATCTAAGAAAATATATATTTTGAGGATTAATTGGTTCCAAAAGTTTCACACGGTTTCCTATTTTTTTTTTATCAGCTGAAATAGTGCAATTTTCGTAGCGTTTCGTTGCGATACGCCTTGTCGTAGTAATCGGAACGCCGGAACCTTTCGAAGCTTCCCGGTACGACTTTACCTTGCGTACCTCAATCACAGCTCATTCGAAATTGATTGCCGTATATTTATAATTGTTTTCATCCATTATATGCTGAAAACAAGAAGAAAGTTCAACAATATAGGAATGATACATACGCTGTACGGATTTCGATTCAAGCAATTAACAAGGATCACAATCCGTACGGCACAGTTTTTGTTGAATAAATACAATTTACACTATTTACCAGACAATATACAGCTCGAAAATGACAAAGACTTACCTTTTCCATCAATTTCAAAAAGATTCACAGAGTAAAACACTTATATCCCACTGGAAAAACGTTTTTATCTGAAGAACTCTCTAACGATACAACGAAATGACAACTGAAACCGATACACGATTGATTTTTCATTTTTAATATTTTTAATTTCATGGCCTACTGGCGCATAGTTTAGTTTAACAGAAGGTCAACAGCTCAACGGACATGTACATGTAACTATCATATTAATTTTCATTTTTATTAAGCTTAAAACTGAAGAAAAACATCAAGGTGTACGGATTTCGATACTGTACGGGTTTTGATCCGGAACGGTGACCTGATCCATTTTTCTACGATTTTTTAACTATAAATTATTGTTTTCGAAAAAGAAATACATGGGTAGGGGGATTATGGGCATAATGAGCACACGGGGCGAAATGGGCACCCCTCTTTTATGCGAAAATACGCATTTTTTAATACAATATGGTATGTGGAACTCTTCCGTAGTTATTACAGTATCTCTTTATGTAGAACAAAAGTGATTTGTATGTTAAAAATATAGAAATATATTGGAAAAATCATCTTGGTTCCCGGATGTTGGAAAAATTATTATTATTGCGCACTACAAAATAAGCTTCTACGGTCGTTTAAATGGCTCAATCAAGTATGTAGACACATCAATATGACGTATGGGTTGTACCCCAAATTTCACCATCATTGAAGTTTTGATTTTAAGCTATAATTAGTATTAAAATCTCATGTTAACTTTAACTAATTCGAAATTGGCTAAATGGTCATCTTTAGGTGGGGTGAAATGAGCACACCTTGTCACATAAACTTACCTGAAATTCATCTCAGTAGACTTGTGAGTTTGTTTGTTTCCATAGTCAGTGTTTGTTTACAGTGATGGTGCGAACATATATTAGAAAATCTATGAGACCGAATCGGTCAGAAAAAGGGACTGCAGGCAGAATTGGCCACCATAAGGCGCGACAGAACATTCACGAAACAAGCCGCCAAGTATCACGGCATCCCGCGAAAAACGTTGGCCCATTAGTTATACTTCTACACAGTTTCAAAATATGTTCTACTAGTTGAACGTTCCCGGCGATGCTCGGGATCAAAGCTTTTAAATTTAAGAATCATTTTTTATAATTCATTACTGCTTTAGCACAACTTACTTAAAAAATATTTCACATTTTATACGTTCATCATCAGTTTAAATACTTCAATATTTTGAGAACAGAACACACATAAACTGGAAGTCGCCATATCGGATTTCCAAACGACGTATTGAGTTCCATTTTCGGAATTATTGAAATAGTTGGCCAAATACCACTTTAGGTAATTTTTCTGAAGCCGGAAGCCGCCGTTTTGGAAAATGTTGTGTGGAGTCGTCCCAGTTTCGAATATACCTATACTGGGTGATATTCGTTTACAGTAAAAGCTCTGTTTAGGAAATTCGAGTAAGTAAGAAGAATTGAGTATGACCATTCATGCTTATTTCTCCTCTATAATGAAATCTAAAGAGATGCTTGTGATTTTTTTCAAAACGAAAATGTTTGTTGGTGTCCAAGGAACACGTCTGAGAAGAAGTGAAAATTTTCTGATAACTAACAATTGTGCTTTAATCCACAAAACTATGTAGAAAATAAAAAATGACTTTCAATGCTTAAGTCGCCTCTTAATCTATGTTCAAACCAATGAAATGGGACCTTTCCTCCAGCTAAATGTTCCAAGATCTAGTTTGGGTAAACGTAAAAAAGTAAATCGAATCCCGTAATGTGTTACTATTCACAAATCTACGAATATATCAGAAATGTGTTAATTTTCTATGCTCGACTCGCACTGATTCAAAACATGGATTTTCTACAAAAAAATAATTGGAAATATTAAAGAAACAACGAACATTTTATTGAAAGAAAAATCACATGTCATCGTTTGAATTTTGATTTAGATGCGACTTGAGCTTATGCTTAAAAAGTCAAAGTTTTGCATGTATTATATGTTTTTCAAAAACAAAAATCACAGAGAGTATTTTAAGGTGTTTCTTTGTATGCAGAAAATCATCTTCTAAAATGCTTCGAACATACGTAGTTTTTGAGTAATATGTCAGCTTTTAGCAATAAGAGACGTGTTATTTTTTCTCAAATGTCTTTCCTGAACATTAACTAACATTTTATTGGAAAACAATCACATATCATAGCTTTGAATTTTGATTTGCAGACAAATTAAGCCTAAATATTCATGATTTTGCACGTTTTACTAAGTTTTGTGAATGATATCTACATTTTCAGTAATCAGATACCTAACATTTCTTCTCAAATTTCATTCCTGAACATTAACAATCATTTCATTGAAAAAAAAAACACATGTCATCGCTTTGAATTATGATTTAGAGACAAATTAAGCCTAAAAATCTTGGTTTTGCATTTTTCACGTAGATTTATTAAAATTATTTTAATTTCAAATGATCAGGTACTTATTATTTTCCCTTAATTTCATTTTAAAAAAATCACAGATCATAGATTCGGATTTTGATTTAGAAGCAGAATTCAGTATGAAAAGTCATGATTTCGCATGTTTCACGTAGTTTTGTGACTATTATCTCGAATTGTAGTAATCAAATACCTGTTATTTTTACTCGAATGTTTTTCTTGAACATCAACGAACTTTTTAATGAAAAAAAATTATATGTCTTCTCTTTGAGACGAATTGAGTATAAATAGTCATAATTTTGCATGTCTTACGTAGTTTTGTGAATAATATTCCAAGTTTTAGTAATTAGCTATTAATTATTTTTCCTCGAATGTCGTTTCCTGAGCATTATCAAACATTTTAATGAAAAAAGGATCTTATGTCATCGCTTTGAATTTTGGTTTAGAGGTAAATTTAGCACAAAAAGTCACAATTTTGCATGTTTTACGTAATTTGGTGAATAATATCTCAAGTTTTAGTAATCAGATACTAATTTTTTTTCTCGAATGTCTTTCCTTAATATTACAAACATTTCAATGAATAAAGAACCACATGTCATCGCTTCGAATTTTGATTTAGAGGCAAATTCAGCTTGAAAAGTCATAATTTTGCATGTTTTACGTAGTTTTGTGAATAATATCTCAAATTGTAGTAATCAGATACTAATTATTTTTCCTCAAATGTCATTCCTGAACATTAACAAACATTTTCATGAAAAAAAAAAATCACATGTCATCGCTTTGAATTTCGATTTAGAGGCAAATTCAGCTTGAAAAGTCATAATTTTGCATGTTTTACGTAGTTTTGTGAATAATATCTCAAGGTTTAGTAATCAGTTACTAATTATTTTTCCTCGAATGTCTTTCCTGAACGTAACAAACATTTCAATGAAAAAAGAATCACATGGCATCGCTTTGAATTTTGATTTAGAGGCAAATTTAGCTTGAAAAGTCATAATTTTGTATGTTTTACGTAGTTTTGTGAATAATATCTCAAATTGTAGTAATCAGATACTAATTATTTTTCCTCAAATGTCTTTCCTGAACATTAACAAACATTTTCATGAAAAAAGAACCACATGTCATCGCTTTGAATTTTGATTTAGAGGCAAATTCACCGCTTATTTTTCTGATTTAGAACGATTTCAAATGATGATGACTACTGTACACCACAGAGACGGAGGGAATAATATCAATAAGATCAAGCGTTACGGAATTCCATTTTTATATAGTAGATAAGAATGCTCATTATGCCATACCCCGTGGGTGCTCATTATGCCCCAGTGGGGTGCTCATTGTGCCCCACACATCGACTGATTGCTAGTTTTTGATGCATGAATCTCTTTTGTGTTTTTCACCGTTATACGATAAACTTTTCAATTTGTGAATAGTGTACCTTTAATTATAGATAGTCAATTCAAGTTTTGCACTGAAGACAGCTTAAAATTTTTGTCGTTTTCCATGCTTAAATCAGGCAAGTTAGGGTGCTCATTATGCCCCTATTCCCCCTACTTTTAATTTATTTTAGATTTATTATCAATTTTTCGAAGATTTTCCTAAATTTTTAATTTTCTTAAAAAATATTTTTAATCGGTTTCCAGTAATCGTTGATTTCAAACTGTGAAAAATATTCGTTTTGTGATGTTATTTTAACGACAATTTATTATTGTGACATGGGTTCTAGTACTCGTCCGAGAATTTTATCGCATATAACGAATGTTTCAGAGAAATAGTCAAAACAACAAAACCCTTTGAGGTTTTTTAAAAATTACGATGACTTTTTGGCATTACGCTCAAAATCCACACATCAGAGCACACTGCAGTGCTTTTACTGTGTGTTTCTCAAGCCTGCATTAAGAAAGGGGCGCATCTAGATAGGAAAGTAGATTGCGTTGTTTGCTTCGCATCTCGAGACAAAATAAATCCAGCTTCGCATGCCTGATCTTCGAATGCTACTGAATTTATCACAGCAGTGCGCTCCGCGGTGTACTTCTGTGTATTTTCACAAGAGTAATTCACCACCACTGATGTAAACAGCAAGTGTATTAATTTTTCTGCGAGCGGCAGAAACACAACACGAAGCAGAATAAAAAAGTTTAGTGCAAAAAATTGCTAAACGCAGCACTCATGCTGAGCAAGAAGCAGGCCCGGATTCAGGGGGGAGGGCAAATGCTCCGGCCTTCTAACAGGAGACCTTTTTTCGCTTGTCACCTTCCAGCGACGCATTAAGTAAAAAAAATTAAAATTTACTTACCCCACGCATATATTTGCCCCGGCCCCCCCGAACTGAAATCCTGCCCTGGCAAGAAGTGAGCAACGAATATACACTCTACTCTTTCCACATATTAAGGAGAATAACAAGCTTGGTTTTTTCTATGCCTCAATTTCAAATTTTATTATGGAAGACATCTCAGTCAACTCATAGGGCAATCTCTCCTATATTCCTTCATTCAAACTTTACCATACTTTCAACGTAAAATTTTCAACCACTTGACAAAATCGAGAAGCAAACAGAGTTACCTTCGAAATTTGTAGAAATTTGACGATAATTTGGACAAATGAGAGAAATAAGATGAATATAGGTGCACCTAGCTGTTGAGATGAATAATGGAGCAATTACCCTATTACTTTTGGTAATCCAAACATTATATTGTATTTCGCCCATTTTCCTTCCGGGTTTTCTTGATAAATTTTAGTAAGAGACGGCGATTGTTTATTGTATTTCCAAACAATTTTCTGCTCCGAAGTCATTCCCAGTTTGAATAACTTTTATCAACACTGTTTACATGTTCCGAGTACTCTAACAAATAAGAATATTTTCACTCGATTAGTGAATTTAAGCTGATCTCATTGTTGTCTCAACTCTGTTAAATTTATGATTTTAACTTTTTGTGTATTATGAATGAGTTCTGAAAAGTATCTTTTACAGAATTGGGGGAATTCAAACGCCAAGAATTTGTTTCAAAGTTTTTGATGACTTGTTGATAATTTATTGGTAAACTGTTGCTGTATTTTAGATCACTTTTATCAGGATTTTATTATCATTCACAAAGTATTTTTGTTGTTTTCGACTTAACATTTAACAATAATCAATTATTTCGGATATTTTTTTTTATAATAACACGCCACAGGCTTGAGTTAAAGATTTGTTGATTGAACACTTGCTAACAGTTATAGACTGTTCCGAAAATTATAAATACATCTTCTTTCTTGAATAAAACAAAAAATACAGGATTTTTCGGGTCATTTTATACTGAAATATAGATAATAAGTATTTTCTTTACAGTTTCAATTCAAGTTGGGATTATTTTTCGTAGGATACGCGAGTTCTCTAACTTTTCTCTTAACACTACTCATAAGCTTTTGCACAGTGTGTTCTCCGACCATTTTTACCACTTTAAGCCAATCTTTTTTAAATTTTTCAACATTGTCCGCTGGTTTGACATATTTCCTCAGCTTTGCCTTGGTTAAAGCCCAAAAAGTTTCAATAGGGCGAATTTCAGGGCAGTTTGGAGGATTCATCTCCTTTGGGACACATGTGACATTATTTGTTTTATACCACCCTAGTGCATCCTTAGAGTAATGGCAGGAAGCAAGATCGGGCCAAAAGATTGGAGGATTGTTATGCTGCTTAACCAAGGGTAGCAACCTTTTCTGCAAACACTCTTCCACGTAAATTTTACCATTCATTGTGTCATTCCTAATGAATGGACGAGATATTTTCCCACATTCACAAATGGCCTGCCAAACCATTACCTTCTTGCCGAATTTTTCGGTGTAAATGGCTTTCACTGGTCCAGGGACATCCTTTTCCTTCGGCAGGGCTGTCATTCGCACACTCATTGCGCTCAGTGTGTTAATTTCACGTCAAGGTACAACGAGAACGATACCTACACACAAAGAGAAAGAGCGAAAACGAAATGACTATTGTCGTTTTCGTTTTCGCGGTGTACTACACTTTTTCCGTGCTATACTTTGCAGCTTCAAATAAAACATTTTCAGTGTCATTGCATTGGTATGCGTAATAATGGGATAGCTGTCAATTCGTTTTGTTTTGGTCATAATCGCATTCGTCATTTTGTCTCGTTTCCATTTCATATGTCCATCTCGCAAATGTGCTGAGAAAAAATTTACCTGACACTTTACCACGTGGAACGAAAACCAAAACAAACCAGTTTTGACACATACGTGTGAATGTGTTGGTAACTTCCTACAGCACACTCTGCTTTTTTCGGGTGTCATCAGTGACAGAAAAAGTGTAGGGAGAGACAGAAAAAGGGTAACACGAAAAATCAAATAAAACATTTTCGGTGTCAAAAGTGTCATTTGAGTGTCATTTGAGTGTAGTACACCGCGAAAACGAAAACGACATATGAAAGATATCACCAAGTGAGAAATAATTCAAGAGAGGGTGAACGGAACAACTCTTTGTGCTGCTTTTTGTGACACATTGCGTGAGCACAAAAAGCTTCAGTTCGAGTAGTTTGCGTTGCGTTGCGGGTAGAAAAAATAGCAGAGAAAACGAACCAAGAAAGGACCACATACATTTTTGAGAACTCATTTAAATTCTCAATGCCGTGGACGTGTTTCTTAGGACATATTACGCACGTCCAGACATGTTTCTGTCCCAGTTTGGAAAAACTGGTTCTTCGTCGCATTTAGAAGTTCGTTCAGTCGAAAAGTAATACCGCAGACAGACGTCCAATCTGAGTTCCAAGCTTGTGTAAAGATTTTTGTAGTAGCAATTCGTAACCAGATAGCGCTACCAGTGACGCCAGCCTCAAACTCCAGCGAAAAAAAATGTATTGTAGCGATAAGGTCACCAGGCGGCGCTAGTATACAAGTGATTTATAACGCAATTCTCTTTGAAATTTTACACGGAATATTCGATCAATTTTGTTCTTGCTTGGACGTCTGTCTGTGGTGAAACTTTAACCGATCGATTTTTTCATTTTTTTGTTCTTGGATAACACCAGATCTCGATGTTTCATGCATTTTTAAGACATTTGGCATAAGAATTTTTTGATACTAAGAAATTTATGAACTACCTGTGCATTTCATTCATTGGACACAAAGTACTGCTTTCGTGTTCCCGAAGTCAGATTAAGCTGAAGTTTAGTACGGGAACTTTTTTCGAAGAAGAAACTTTTGAGCCCTACCTCTAAACGAAATTCTAAAAATCGATTTCTTTAGCCACCCTACTGTTCATGTACGAGACACATTACGGCTATCTCCGGGAAGAAACCATTTTTAGTTTTGAAACAAAACCCATTGAGCAGCGCTGGAAATTAGCTCCTAAATTATTTCAGTAGGAGTCATATGAAGTGCAAAAACCAAAAAAAAAATAATACAATAATCGTTCGTTTGTCAAATCCGATAATCATTGCCCCAAGCAACACACAAAGTAAGACACAATGTGTGGTGTCGCACATTTTGGCAAATGCACAAAGTGTACTCAGTCGCATTTTTTCGGTGCGAAAGAAATACAAAAGAGCGAATGGGGAGAAGAGAACACAAACGAAATATCGGGAGTGGCACTCACGGTTTGATGGCAAATGTGTTGTGTACACATTTGTGTGGTTCTGTCTGCACTGAGGTGAATTCCAGCCCCGCCCTTCGGTGATGTATAAAATTGCGGTCCTGGCAGAGTCTTATAGTCCAGTTTTATGTAGGTTTCGTCATCCATGATAACACACCCCATTTTTTTGGTCAGAAGTTTGTCATAAAGCTTCCGAGCTCTCGGTTTCACAGATTCAGCTTGTTTTGGATTTCGTTTTGGCTGCTTCTGCTTCCGACGGGTCTGCAGACCCATTCTTCCCTTGGCACACATAACGTTACTCGCCGAGGTTCCAAGCTTTCTCGCCACATTTCGTACTGATACTGAAGGATGCCGCTTGTAGTATTCCTTTACCTTTTTGTCCATTGTGGGATCAACAGGCCCGGGTTTTCTACCACGTCTTGGGGCATCAGTAAATGTGCACTCTTCACAATACTTCCGAATTGCGGTTTGAACTGCTCCGACACTTATACCTTCTTCTCTGGCTAATTTTCTTATAGAAAGACCACTCACGGTGTCCCATTTGTGCACAATTCCCTTTCTTTGCTCGGGAGAAAGGCCACGCATTTTCAAAATTTCGCACTAAATGTTAGAAAAAATGACAGCATCTGTTTTTTTTGGATGTAAACAACAGGACGCAGCCAACGTTTGGTTGAATACTGCACGTTATTTGAAATGACGGTTGATCTTAAGTGTATTTATAATTATCGGAACGGTCTATAGTTGTTCGTGTGTGTTTACTTTGAATATGTGCTTACTTGCAGTGTGTAAAGAAATAATAAGGATACTAGAATCATACTGAATCATCGGCAAATGACAATCCTCAATGACGATAAATTAAACACACTAGCCGGTGTCACTACTGTGACACACCAAAGACACTTTTTAGTGCCTCAAAATTATTCAAATAATGACTACTTCATGATTTGTCTGCTACTCGCTAAAACGTTACTAATATTGATTAAAAGAGTTAGTTTTGAAACAATTTCCTTTTTCTGAGCGATAAATTATAATAAAGCTCGACAATCAAAATGTGATCGCATTTGATAAGAATCAATTCTAGTTTAAGGACTTTTTTTATCGCTTGGAATAAATGTAGAACTGCGGTCACATATTTAATAATTCGCAAGATAAGGAAATTCAAGATTGCATCAAAGATATTTTCGTAGTCCTCTTAACGATATTTTTGTTGACGGCTATACAGTTGACGAGAAACAAACCTGAGGTGATTTGTGGTTTTCGAACCTACCTGTTCAACTGAAATATCTAAAAATCATAATTTAGCGAAATTATCACAACCACATCCGCGGAACAAAAAACGCCAGTCTTTCTATTTGTTACTATTTTGAAATAAAATTAGAAGAACAGCTTTCAATCAGTGATTACACTACTTCATTCATTTTTCACGGCCCCGTATGCAATGCCAAAGTTGCATCTGCAAACAAGTCGCCCCTGCTACAAACAATGTGGATTGTAGAGTTTCGTAGCCGTAAGGTTACAGAGTCCGCTTTGACAAGCGAGTGGGGATAAGTTCAAATCTTAGTAGAACCAAACCATTCGTTGACAAAAGGACTTTAAGTTTGGGTTTATTCTCAGGCTCTTCAACTTCCCTCCAGACTTAATAACTACTAGTCTAAAGCTTCGATAATATCATAGACTATAGCACGATATACGCTGTTAGAGTGATAGCCTGCAAGAGAATATGATAAGGTCGATAAGGAAGAAAGTAGGTTACTAAGTCTGAAGGCGAAGACAAGAAGCACTATAACACGGTGCAGGTTACTTCTCAATAAGTAGCACTGTAAGGGTGAATAAAAAAACGTGCGATTAGCAAAAACCTCCGGATGATGTCACAAAAGACACAAAAAAACTACTACTGGTCGCAGTGGAGTCCATACAAAAAAAAAACAGTGTGCAACGCAGTCCGTCTCCTTTTTCAAATTCCTTCATTCCATTACTTACGCGGCGCCGTGTGGTTGTGGCGTTAGTCCTCCCCGCAGATAGCATACAGGTTTTTTCATCATACAGGTAGCAATTTTGCTCATCGTCCCATCGAATTTGTAATTTACTGTAGGCCGAAGCGCGTTTGAGCATAATCTGACGTGTGTAGTGGAGTATTTTGCTCTAGAAATGCTGAAATTGGCGGGGAACGGTGCTTGAGATAATAACACGAGAGTATTCCCACGTCATTCGCAATGACGAAGGATTGAGCAAGCTGTTTTCCGGCGTCATCATTACTCTGGAAGGTGTTCTGCCGAATATCCAAACTGTTTTGCTTCCGAAGAAAACGGAAGAAAAGTGTAAAATCTAGAATCAACCAACCAGGACCACCACATATTTTTGATTAAAGTAGTCCAAATGAGTTTTAGCCAATTATTGAAAATTGAATATTTGATAAAAATTTTTCATTGAGCCGAATTCAGACCCACCCACGCTGCTTTGTTTGACGGTGAAGTGGTACTCTACCGGTTTCAGCAACCTTTAACATTTAAACACTTTAAATTAATTAAACAACGCTTCTGTTTATGATTACCAATCATGAAAGAAAATTATTAGAATTTACTGCTTCGTACCATCAAACTGATTGACCCCAATCGAGCGCATTATCAAAATTGACAAAAGGCTGTCGTAATTCAACGTTAACCTTGCAGTCGTGTCCTCTAAACAATCCCTCAACTATTCATGTTGCTATCAAGTTTTTTTAAGTACATCACCATTTCATGATGATGAATCTTTAATGTCATTTTGAATGAATTTGGATGACTTTATAATCCATTTTTTTATTATTTTAACCCTCTAGTGCCCAATGCCGTCATTTGGCGGGCTTCAGTCAAACCTCCAAAAAGCTTCGATAGATACTTAAAAAACTGTTTTTAAAGATTCAAAGTGATTTAACCAAAGCCCGTCCAGAAATAAATTTGGGCACTAGAGGGTTAACAGTTTTTCGATAAATGATGTTCAATTTTAAAGATCTTTCTAACGATTTTAACAGTCATTTTCTGCATTAATTTTTATTAGTTCAATGGCTTATGAGAACTATTGTTTCAATATTTTCTCATGAATAAAATAGATCAATGGATCAGACAAAAAACTGGATTGAAACTGTTTATTACGTGAATACACAATAAAATAGACGGATTTAGGAGAATCCCTGCACTAAACAAAAAAAAATGCTTCGTCCAGCAAACAATGAAGCAGGCCGGACATCATGACTTCAAGGTGGGAAAGGCGCCCATCCGAACTGGTAAACAGAATATGGAGGCCAAATCCCGAGCCTGGAGCTTTTCTTTGGCAAGTCCCGCTTGGATGTTCTGGAGAAGTTTCGGTAGGAGAAGGTCAACCAATTTGCCAAAAAGTACTTGGTGCGGCAGGCAGTCTGTGGATGCGGCAAATTCACCAAACTATACGTAACAACCGGCTCCATCAACGGCGTTTAGATATATAAAGAAGAATGCCCTACTGCCCTTCCTTTTTCGGTTCCACGAAGGAGAAACTCTGTTTTGGCTGGATCTGGCAATAAGGCGGGCACTTAGCCTAGGAGAGAAAGTAGAATAAACCAACTTAGCAAAAACATAGCTAATATGTGTTTATATTTTCCCTGAGAGTTTCAAAAATATCCAACCTAGAATTATTTTACGATTTGAGCAGTATTTGAACACAATATCTTGGAGGGCCTGTTTACTCTTGGGTTGCACTACAAAACTTATTGCTTGGATTTTGAACCCAGATCTGTTGGTAAGAGAAGAATAGCTGTGAAAATCACAATTTTTTCTGATAGTGCCGCTCCTATGTTGAATAGCAAGTTCGAAGCTGTCAAAAGTTGTACGAATTAGCTAAATCAGTTTTGCTTAGTTTTCCAGCTCAAGTATAAGTTCCACAGATCGTTGTGTTACACTGAATCGTACATCGCGTTGAAGTCCATGAATAGACGATGTATCTGCAAGTTGTGTTCTCAGAAGTTGTCGAGGATTTGTCTCAAGGTGAGCTTCTGGTCCGCTCGAAAACCGCATTGGTATTTAACATCAAAGGCCTCAGTCCATGGAGCAAGACACGGGGGAGAATTTCATATGCGAAATTGAGGATGGTCATGCTTCGATAGTTGCTACAATTGCGTAATGTTCCAATCCTATAGATAGGGTACATGAGTACTTTTGAACAGCTCCGTAGTTAGTTTCTCCTCAGACCATACCCTCAAAAAAATCTGTTGAACGCACTACATATGCAGCCGCTGGCTCCTGAAAAGATCAGTCTTTTACATAAGCCGTCCTTCCAAGCTGTTTTTTGGTTCTTCAGCTCTCTGCAAGGTTTTTTCAGCTCGTCCAAGGATGGCGGATCCAAAGTTGCCAATTAATGTAGATGATTTTACTAAAAATTTGCTTCACTCACTTTTTGAAAGTTCCTCCTTTTATTGTGCTAGAGACGTTTCAGTTTTTGTGTACTATACAGCTTGCACCAAATTGCCACTGAATTACAGACAGTTCCATTCAGATTTGATATAACATCCCCCTGTATTCCGTACCCACCAACGAGATACTTAATTGGACAATGAAAAATTACCTTAACAAGCAGGAATTATCCAAATTTATGTCCAATATTCGGCTTATTTCAATATTCGAGAAAATATGCATAAATCGAACTCCACGAACGAAAAAGTCTTTTTCATTTTTTGTGTGATTGTTTGAAAACGATCAAAGCGAGCAGAGCAGCAAAACCTGAACCGACGCAGATGCTCGGATAGGAAATCAAAAAACGATCATATATTTTATATCGGAGGACCGATGCAGCTCGACCGAAGTGGGACATCGGTGCATCGGGTACGAAGATATATTCAAATGGTATGTAATAAATTTGTATTTAAATAAAAAAAGCCAAATCATTAAATCATACAGCCGAAAGTTCCGATTGCGGATTGCGCCGCCAGGGAGGTCCGAAACGCTCAGGTGGATCGGTTGTTTTATTTTTAAAATATCACTCCAGTTACCGAGGTTCAGAAAACTTCAATTTACCAGTGGATGATAATTTATCGATCTGTTGCCCCCGTTTCGGAATTTATCGGGTCGAATGCTGTTTTTTTTTTATTTTGCTTCGCTTCAACTGGAACATTTTGCTTAGTGCAAAAGTTTCACCTCTATCACTCATTAGCATAATTTTATGACCCCTTCATCTCGAGCGGTCTCGGAGCTTTTTCTTTCTCCTCAACAGGATCACCGCCACGACCAAATTAACGGGGATCGCGTACAGAGTAATGGCAACTTTGGCAGCTCTCGTAAGTAAGTAAATGGGATCGTCTTTTTGCTCTGCATAATTCGTCCGAAGTAAACCGAACCGCTAATTATGGCTTTCGGTAATTGCTGTCGATTTGGCGTTCCGGTCCTGGGCCAAAAGCTGGGTCCCTTAATAACGATGTTCATCTCGCCGGTAAATGGGTGAGCATTATGGTGGACGAATTCAAGAAACGTTCGATCATGGAGTCTGTGAAAACTTGTCGGTAATTGCCAAAATAGTATCCGATAATAACGATACTCTCCGCAGAAGTTGTAAAAAACAGCGGCCCAGGCAAACGAGTTTGGTGGTGATAAAATTTATCAAGATGGGCATTATCCACGGGTTGTGAAAAAAAACTGTAATTTTAAACCCTCGAAATTATTGTTCAATGATTTATCGCTCGAACAGACGCACGCCAAACAAATGTTGCAAAAAGTCCCGTGGGAAAATTGCGCCATTTCAATTCTGCATACTAAGATATACTAATCAATTGGGGCATATGTGTTATTCATGCTGCCTTCAACAGTTCAGATGAATGTAACCAAATTTGGCAACATCACACAGAATGAAATCCATTGGCCGACGAATGTCCAAAACAAAACTGAAACCGCATATATGTAGTGGCTTCCGCAACGGCAGCCTCCGGCCAAGACTCATCCGGGATCGCATGAAATGCATCAGAAATCTCGTCTCCCACTCGTCGTCGACGTCGTTGTCGTCGAACCGGCCGACGATGTTACGCGGTAATGAATCATTAGCAAAAACAACTATTACCATTCCGGTGTGCTGGACTTGCTGCGGACTCGCCATCGCTCGCCGCTCTGCTGATGGGATCATTTTTATTACAACATAATTTACGATGCAGCGAAACCTGCGCCGACGGACGGTTCTTTGGACGCAACGATATGGTCTGAGGTATTTTCACATCACGTGGGCAAACCGAACCCTCCTTTCCTTGTACGGCCGACCGGCCGATCAGACGTCGTACAACCGAAAGATCATCGCTTGGGGCTCGCTGGACCACTCACGCGGGCGTGTAGGGAGGAAAACCGTTTCCTTTTATTGCAGGAGAGGGCTCTCCACACTGATGATCATCGCTATTGCCCGATTGCGGTTCTGGGACTACTCCTCCCGTTCGGTTGGGTTGTTCGGTGCATGTCATACATCTCATATCCATCATGTAGGAATTAGTGGAATTGTCCGATGAGTGTGCCTCTGTAGGGATGACTTCGAAAAATTTTACTTTTTGTTTACAATAACCTGTGATTTATATGTTTTTTTAATTTGTTTCAACTGTTATTATAACTTTAAATTTGTGGCTAATTAATAATCATAAAATGATGTTTTTACTGCTATAGCACCACTTTTGAATATTGCAGCTTACAATGTTGAGCATTTTTCTACGTAAAATTTAAAATAAATAAACAGTTAGATAGAAAAGATTGAGGAAGACATTGAAAAATAAAACAATAAAATCGATTTTTGAACAAAAGTTGTGATATAAAACTAAGACTATTCAATAGCAAGAAATTGCAGAAGCCTCGATTACTTCCTCGGTACAATGCGCAATGCATGTTTTGTTAACAATCACCTGTGCAGAGCACAATCTCAGCACCACAAAACGGGAGGTTGCGTGCAGCAGAAGCTTCACCGCATTATTATCATTACGGGTCCTAATGATGCAGCTTCGGCTTTGTTACACCAACAGCCGACTGGCGACGATGCTGCTCTGCAGCATCTTGTGACTACAATAGATCCAAGAGGGGCTCTCAATCGATCAATCAGAGCATATGACGAATTTAGAATCACAATGCTGCCGTTGAATGGGACACAATTGGAAACGTGCAGATGGCACCCTTTGCCATCCTAATGAGGGCTTTCTACTGACTCCGGCTGTCGTGTAAACTTTCACAAACTGTTGCTTTCATCATTTAAAAAGAAAACAAAGAAAAAAACAAACGATGAGGAGCAATGGGGAGTGATAGTGGTACCTTCCGTTTTGCGGCTTTTCTTTGCATTCTTCCACGATGGTTGGGTCGAGAAAATGGGAATAGTTTATCTTTTATTGAAGGGCCGTTCAATAACGGAACGGCTCATTCCACGTCAATCTAGTTGAATATATGATGAGCTAATTGATATGTATCGCGGTAAGGGATAATTTGATGCTTCCTCGTGGAAACCGATTCGTGACAAATTAGGAAATTATTGTTATGGTTTGGCTAAAGTCCAATTAACGACTGCGAAGAGCCACTGTGTGTGCGGTCTGCCCTAAACGAATAGTCCAATTAGGTGAATAAACGATTCTATACACTAATTCAGCTCGTATGAATTTTATAGTCCCCACCTGATGATCGATGATAATTAATCTTATTCATTTTCCGGGTAATTATTCGATCGCTCAGTTGCGATGCAGTTCTTTGCTTCGTACTGAGCTGATATTGGCACATGTCAATAGTCAACCCACTCTCCTCAGTTGAATGCAGCATCAGCAGCAGCAATCGCGGTAATCCAAATTGTCACATTAAACTTACTTACCGATGCCCTCGATTCCGACTGAGCCGCCTTCTCTCTCAGTCTCATTCGGTCGAATGGAGAGTCGCCAATTTTACGTATTCGAATACGCTAATACCGCGTCTTAAATTAACATTAATCCTGTCAACAGCGAGATCGACCGAATGCTGGCCTAGTAGGTAGACACTACGGTATAATATGAGTGCAAGCAGTAACAAAATCGCGATCGGATTGGGGCACTGCGATTGCGTCGACTACCATTCGAAGACAGGCAGACATTCGGTTCCGCCTCACGAAGCACTTGATCGAGGCGGACCTTTAACTCGACTCCGATCAGTTGCCGTCGTGGTTCAATAGCATGTCGGTAGCCGAGCCGAGGCTGGCTTGTTGACGAGCGGCCCCAAATATGGTGATCGAGTAGCAGTTGCAATTACCTACCCTTTGGACCGATAGAGATGACGAAGATAGAATACGATCAAAAGCGTATGCAGTTATGATTAATGGGTTTGAGATTTGCGAAAAGAAACCATCGAATTAGCAAAGTGTATATTGTTTAATCAAAGCTGATGGTTAGCTTAAATTAACAACGAGCAGTAACGTTTTTGATCTATCTAATTGACAAGGTGTGTTAAGACAAACACATAAGTTAGAAACATAACAACATTTAGGACATAAACCGACTTCTGACTTTTGTTTTTTGGTGCTAGTACACTAAGAACAATTATTAATGGAGCTTGCATTTCCACTACGCACACGATTGCTCCACCAGAAAAAAGCACAAAGTTCAGGACGTAAACAAAGTTACCAGTATCTGTCATAAAAGTGAGGTTAAAGTGATTCGATGCGATGGTCTATGCTGGCGGCTTGGCGTTGTGTTTATGTAGGTTAGTTTGGGGTAATTTGGACCCCTGGGATGAAATGGACAGTTGCTTTATCTTGGAAAGTATGATTTTTGTGGGTTCCATGTACTACTTGGTCCTTTCCTTGAATTACTGAACTCTACCTAACATAAAAATTTTATGGTTTGCTGTGATAGGTTCACCGCAGTGCCAATGTGAAAAGGACAGTTTTTTGGAGTGATATGGTCAGGTGAGTTTGAAGTAAATTCTTTTGTCGAACTGATATCGCGGGCATACAAAAACGGACGGACAGACGGCGGTGTACAAAGGATGAACTGTAAAAAGTATTGCAGGTAATCCGAGATGAGTTTTCTTCATGCACCCGGTGGAGTAACTGCTGCTACTGCACCGGCACGCAAAAACTCTTTTGTCTTGCTACTCAGCGACTGTAAAAGAGTACACGAGTTCCTGCTTGCGAGTAGGAGTACTCGATGAAAATTGCTCGACTAGGAGGAGTGCTTGAGAAAATGTGCTCGAAAACGAAAATGCTTCCTTCATCTACTTCATCTACCCGGTTATGCTTCGTGCACCGACAGCCGAAAATGGGCGAAGAAACTGTAAAGTATCGCATACTGGAACATGTAGGGTACCAGACTGCTTTGGTAAGCAGTCTAATGCAAAACCAGCCGAAATGGCGTCCGATACCCTATTTAAAATGCTTTTCAGTTCCTCCGCAATCATCACAATGCATCTTGAAACAATTCTCGCGTAATTTTTTAAAAGGACCTAAGTAACAATGAGAGATTCTCTCCTCTCTCACTTTGTTACTTTGTTTATCACGTCGTCATTATAAATATTTTCCAAGCTTTATTCCCCTTAATCGAGAGATTGTTATACTGTCTTGCTTACTATGCATTGAGTGTTATTGTTGACGCCTTTGTCAACACGTAGAGGCGGGTGGGTGAGCGGTGCCTCTAAAAACCGCTATCAGAATCGCTGCCGACTGAAAACTAAATAATCAGTGCAGCTGGCACGATGCTTCCGTACTGTCACACAGTACAAAGCGAAGAACGAAGCAAGCAAAGGACGCGAAAACGCACACACGGCGCACATACGAAAGGATGACTGGCTCAGGAGACAGCGCGAATGCTGTTTAAACACAAGAAAATAAACCACCACACTACTAAGGTCCAATGCGCACTTCTAGCGGACACAAATAAATACTTTCGGATTAATGATAAAGCACTGATATCATTCACTTTAACTTTAATTACAAACACTCGATTGGAAATACACTTCGGTTTTAAACACACACTCTCGGTTCAGAATACACAATGACGATTCAAATTCACACTTCGGAATGAAAATACACAATTAACTAGCTTGCGCAAAAGCGCGGTATTTATACTGATTTAATAGCGGCGCAGAAAGTTCTCGTCTCCTCTATCATCTTCCTCCATGCGGTAGAATGAATTAGATTCTGTTGAAGCTAGTGAACCTGTATATTAGAGAAATGACAAAGCACTCACCGTTAAGGCAACTGTCAACATCAAAACGGATAAAGGCAATGCAAAATTATACAGCTCGCCCGTTTTGATGTTGACAGCTGCCTTAACGGTGAGTGTCTCGGCGTCTCTCTGGTGTATAGGCTGACTAGTTGAAGCGCAGTCGCTCACGTGTTGTGTTCCATTTAGCAGGAGAACATAGGCGTAGCCAGAGGGGGGCAGGGGGGCCGTTGCCCCCCCCCCCTCCCTAAATGTTGACATTGGTGCAGAATTTTGTTTCCAATTATTCTAATAGCACAAAACGACATCTTTAGCCCATAGAAACATCTGTGTAAAGTAACAGTCAGATCAAAAATAATTGATTGAAATGCTTGCGCTATCTTGCGTGGGATTGCACAGATTTTTCAGTTGATCCACCAAGAATATTGCAGCGGCAAAAGTACCAGGCAATCCGCCTGCAGCTTGGAGTATTGGAACCGAGCTGTGACAATTCCTTACCTTGATTCTCTTGTAACCTCACTGGAAACACGGTTCGATGAAGATAGTGCACCTGCCTACGCGTTGTCCTTGCTGCATCCCGCTAACGTAATACGCATGTCGTTGGAAGAGTTCAAGCGCAAAACCGAAAATTTCGTAATTTTTTATGAAGTTGACAATTTTGTTGGAGAGCTGGAAGTTTTGTATTAACATTGCAGCAGTATGAGAGCAGATCGTAAGAACTTGGAAGAGTTGAATCTTATAGACCTGCTAGCTAAAGCCCGTTCTTTCTACCCCTGCGACTGAGAAAGCAGTTAAAATTGCACTTGCTCTACCCTGGCAACATGCTCGTTCAGCACATTACGTCGGGTGTAAACCTGGCTGAGGTCAACAATATTTGAACAGCGGTTGAGTGCTCTCTGCTTGCTGAGTGTTCATCGGCAGATGGTCAACAACAATCGTGAAAAAACACATGAACCGCTTCCGGAACGTTTGACGTTTGATGCCCGAAGATTTTACTGAGAATCTTGACTGTGTCTTCAATCTTCACGTCCTTGGTAAGCTTTGACAGGATGTCGTTGAGATAGCGGCTGTGCGAATGGGTGTCCAGCTTTCGGAGAAGCAAACGTACCTTTGCCGCATCATTCAGCTGGCCTGCATCGTTCTCAAAAAGGTCCTGGTAGCGGTTAAACAACAACGTCCGAACGTAACTCCGTTTTCTTCGTCGAAGACAAACTCGATGATGTTCGAAGAGAGGGACTCCAAAATCTGCTCCGGGGATACTGATGCTGCTGCTGTTGGACCGCTATCCGCTGTAAAATTTGGGCCATCTTGTGAATCATATCTTAAATTCCCGGTTGCGGCTTGGACTTTTCCACTCTGATGTCAAGGACAACTTTTCACTGGTTGCCTTGATGTAACAATCACTAAACTGCCGCTCATGGCAAGTCCGTCCCAATTGCATTTTTATCAATTTTGATTTTATTAGTGGAATCATCACCTTCTTATATCTACTTTCGATAGAACACATACTTTTGAACACTTTGTTCTGAGAAACTATGAAAAAAATAGCAAGTCAGTTTGGCCCATAGCAAAAATGATCGCAAGTCGGTCCCATAGAAAAAATCATTGCAAGTCAGTCCCACAGCCAATAATAATTATGAAACATATGATATTTACCACAATTTATGGTCTTCAAAAGTGATGAAACTCAGTGACATCTCAAAGTTTATTAAACTTTTGATAACATTAGTTTTTATATAACAACGAAAGGGGGTCAATGGGGGGAGTACCCTGGTACCCACAAATTGAAATTCGTGTAACTTTGACAATTTTCATTCCATTCCAATAATTTAGTACTAAAAGATTCAGTACCTTTTCTACTTTTAAATTCTTGCCAGCGGTGTCCCAAAAGAATTTCTTTGTTGCTGGAGATCTGGTTTTCCGGGAATATGTTCCGGAACTGAGGAATTTTATGAATATTCGGACAGAACCTTACAGTTATTAGTTGAAAGTTCTTAAAATTACTTCCACAGGTCATTTTTATGGTTTTGGGTGTTATGGTGATATGCTTTCAAATGGTTCTTCCAGAACAGATTCGGCCGGGGCCTCTAGTGGCCATAGAAACGTTGAAATACTACAACGTCGCATACCATCCTATATGGGTATTTTCAAAACCGAATACCATCAGACGCCATTCTGAAATTCAAGATGTTGCCTCCTGGTTCCCGGAAAACATAGAAAATTGTCCGAAAGCCACCTCATAAGAGTGTTTTCGGAATCGGGACGGTGTCTAGAGACCTCTAAACGACCATAGAGACCCTTTCTCAATTCCAAAATGGCGACTTCCGGAAGAAAACTAAAATTGCCCGAATACCGTCGAATATGGGTACAGTCAGGTTTCTTTTTACGCAAGGGATACGTACCTCGTAAAAAAACCGCGGTAATTCTAAAATCCGCGTAAAAAACTTCGTAAACAATATCCGCGTATAAAAAAAAACCGCGTAAAAAAACTTGACTATATTTCTGGCATCGCGATGATGCTCAGAGACCGAAAATCAACTCCAGATGCCATTTTGAAATTTAAAATGGTGACATCCGAGAAATTGAAATGATGACTTCCGAGCACATAACGGTTAAAGCATTTTCTCTTGCTGATTTCCAGAGCTTATTTTTTGTAGATGTTAGCATTTAGATTATGCATGAATATTTTTATAACAAAGTAATCTTCATTTGCACCACTACCGAATTCCAAATTCCCACATCAGTTGTCTTCTTCCAATATTGACTTTTATGAAAATGTATGATAAAGTGAAAATACACTGTATTTACTGCTCTGACAGAAGATATCAGTGAGGACATTTTCACAATCATGATTGCAAGTAATGAGTGAGGAAACTGGTTTTGAAGCTTAAAAGTTTGTTGAAAGTTATATTCCTCGTTTTTTTTTTAAAATAAACAACGCATTTTGTGCTGCTAAATTGGTTTCTTGGCGAAGTATTTATCAATTAGTAAGATTTTTGCTCTGGTAGATTATACCAGAAAAGTTTTTTCTCGACACTTATCACCGGTTGAATAACCTTCAGCATAGCCTCCTTCCGATCTGGGTCAACTCCATTTGGAGCTTTCTGATAGGACAGATTTTTCTCTAGTGAAAAACCTTCCGCATTTATCTCCTTCATTTGTTTCTTTGTAAACAAAAAACATCGTTTCATTGCGCCATCGTCGGAAACTGTATCGCCATACTGAAGCTCCAGGCTCCCTTTGGTAAACTCTATTCTTCGTATTTTATCAATATATGGTCGCGGATGACAGTTATTCAAAACGTATTGAGAAACGGTGAATTTAGTTTTAAAAAACGTCTGCTGTCATGTCAAGTACATCGGTGCTTTTTTTGGCAGTTTTCACGGCGTTGCAGAAATCTTCGTAGGTGACGGGTGGGTTCTTCCTCATGCTGGCTTCCACTGCAGCGTGAAAACTATCCGCCGCCATGAAAGTGTGTCCGCTCTCAAAAAACCTTTAGCACAACTTTCTCCAACTGAATTTTTTTTGAATTAATTAATAAAATTAGATGGAGAAACAAGTTCCAATTCTTAATTTGTGCGGAACAGTTGTCCAGCCACAAGGTCAGATGCTTCTCGTTGCCAAATCTGTTTAGGACTCTGTGGAAGCACGAAAGAATGTCATAAGCAGATCTCCCGGCGATTGATTCATTCCACAGACAAGCCACTACAGGAACGAGTTTAGCGTATTTGCCTACCGGCGCGAATGTCTCGTTGTCGCTGATAAGCGTTGAGTAAAAACAATCGACTTCAAACCATCAATCCGGGGCAGCTGGATTACCTGTAAACAGTGAAACATAGACCTTATGAACATCTATCAAGAAAAGAAATGCCATTACCTTTTGTAAATCAACAGCGAGTACAACGTGGTTTGGTTTTGCATTTTCACCATCCTCTCTATATGCTTTTCTAGACACTTCTGCGTTACGAAGGTGAACTTGTTGTGAGTCGCATATCAAACAAGGCATCTCATCGTGTGGGACAGTATCTTTATGACCGGAATCTTTTTTATGCTGCTCGGCTGTCACACAAGATTCGCATTGCTCATGTCCCAATTTCACGAGTGAGATATTCATCTTCTTCAGGACATGGCAGTAAAATCCATAGCTCACCTTCAAGTCGTGTGTGCTCTGAAAATTTTCAAACATTCTCTTCTCCGTGAGGTCGGAAGGCAAATATAATCGGTTTGGGGCGTGTTCCCTTCTGTAGTGCGAGATAGTCGGTTGATACGACAGAATGTGTGCTCTAACTGCATCACGCTTGGACAAATCCCGTTCATGCTTGCCACGCTTCGAGACTACTGCTCCATCAGGATTAACTGCAAAGGCTCGGTAGATAAGATTTCTGTGAACAAAATATCCAGAATACATATTGTTCAGGATACAAGATGATTAAGCAAAACGATTCCTTACCCACAACCATCTCCATACCCCAGTGTAG
This sequence comes from Wyeomyia smithii, assembly GCF_029784165.1. Taxonomy (NCBI): domain Eukaryota; kingdom Metazoa; phylum Arthropoda; class Insecta; order Diptera; family Culicidae; genus Wyeomyia; species Wyeomyia smithii. The sequence continues at coordinate 31,729,960 of NC_073696.1, forward strand.
TTAAGAAAAACTTCCGGCACACCGAAACAAGCTCACCACCAGACGACTTAAGGCTGAATAAATAGCTATGCTGCTTCATTGCTTCTTGACCAGAGTAGGTGTTCCGTTTGCGCCTACGTACAGGAACTTGCTGTACGCTTTCCCGAATCAACGATGTATGCTCATCCATGCTTACGTTCCAAAAAAAATGTATTCTCGTCAGATCTCTCATCCTTAGAAAGCCACGTGAAGCACTTCCTTTTACAGTTACAATCAACTAGTTTCACTGCGTGACTTACACGCCGTTTCTTGGCAGCCTGAGCCGCTAGCTGTTCTTTCTTAGTCCTCTTCCTCGTCATCATTTCATCTTCCGAATCCGTAATGTCCTCTATGCGGAGCGGTCCACGAGCATCAAACCTTGGCTCTCTGTTCAATTTAAATATTATTATAGTGTTTGTACAATTCAACTAGTACATACCTTTGAGTTACAGAGGCTGGCGTGGGTTGTACGGTTCTAGAAGTGATTTCTTCATCGGAACTTTCATAAGAACTGGCATAAAACTTGATTAACTCCAGTCCGGACATTTTCAACCGTTCGCTCAATTGACAAATCGTTATGCTGATAGTTTATTTTTCATCACCGGTCATAGGTGGCTATGTGACTGACTTGCTATCATTTTGGCTAGGTATCGTAAAAGTAATGGCATACGAGTCCCAGCTAATGTTTTTCAACATAATTTATTCAAATTTTGCTGTTTATGCATGTTTTATGACGCAAAAGTGTTTATCTGCCATTGCAGCATCAAATTCTGTTGATGGTTTTGATTAAAAAAACATACAGGAGCGAAATTTCTCCAAAAGCGTTATGATCTTTAATAGCTATTTTCTCATTTGCACAAAAACGCAAATGGGACGGACTTGCCATGAGCGGCAGTAAAGACTAGTATTTATCTGAGAGAGAGGCGCCAGCTCAATGACAGTTCAATTTTGTTTTCGTCTACTTCGTTTTCGTTTTTGTGCAAGAAAACTATCTCACAATCGTTTTAATCAAGTCAGCTTGCGCATCTGTCTTTCGTTTTGATGATGATATCATTCAAAAATATGTTCAAACTTGAGATGACTGTCATATCGGTTGAATACTATAATATATTTTTGATGTAGCGAAAGTAGATTAATGGATTCAGTTTCCGTCCGTGCAAATAATAATTAGTAGTTCTGATAATGTTCTGTGAATTAAGGTGAGATTGCTCCATTACTTTCAACGCGACGGATGAAATTTAGTGACGTGAGAGGCGGTTGGAATCAGGCAGATGCATTAAAAGTATGAAATGCATGTTAACCAGCTCAAAATAAAAACCAATCAAGTCGATGTGTCGCTTCCGCGCAATGCTCTTCAGGCTTACAAATAAATGTTAGGAATTCAAAACAATTTCAATTTCACAGTGACAGGCATCAGCAATGTTTTATTGTTTTTTGGTGGTTGATGCAGGTGAAAATAAAAATTTAGGCAGATTGTTTCCGATATCAACTGTGTCATCATTGCCCAGTGAGATCCCACTTATGTGAATTTTACATCTATACTGTGGGTGTCATAATTATTATTGTTCTTATTTTAAGCTTATTTCAATTTCTACATCATGTTAGGAGATGGTTAAAAACTCCAACGTATTTTACAATATATGTGAAAGGATATTAACTTCACCGTCAAATACAGTAAATATTAATAAAATAGTGAAAGTTCATATTTACTTGTAAATTTAAAATCAACTATACAGTATTTTAATTCTAAATTTATGGTTGAGCGACATTGGTCAAAATATTGATATGCAGGCTTTTGATAAAGTGAGAGCTTTCGCAAAAACGCTTAAATCACCAAAGCAAAAAAACGTTAGCACATTTACAACTAAATTAGACTGGGAATAAACCAAATTGAGAAATAGAACAGAAATAATTTATCTTTCAGAAATACTTATTTTCAAAATTATCTTGAAAAAATAAATGCCGGATAAATTTACATCGACTACGATACTATCCATATTTCATTTCATAAGGCCTCTCGGTTCCCAATGACATTTCTTGTCTGGTTCACGATGACATTCGTGAGAATAAAAACAAAGCCAGCTGGCGCCTCTCTCTCAGGTATTTATTTCTATTTTTCAAAACACACTAAATGCGCTCTTAGCGCATAAAAAAACGCGTAAATTTCGAAATCCGCGTAAAAAAACGCGTAAATTTCGAAATCCGCGTAAAAAAACCGCTAAATTTCCGGAATCCACGTAAATAAAGCCGCGTAAAAACAACTGCGTAAAAAACGACCTTAGTGTACCATTATTTTACTTCTAAAAATTTGAAGAGCTTGACCCCCCCTATTTGAAATTCTGGCTACGCCCATGCATGAGAATATACCAGAAGCGTCATGAAATGTCCTCCGGTGTGTTCCTGCATTCGTAAAGGACATTTTACGTAGGCGTAGTGAATGGAAAGAGCATTGTCCTGCAGCGTTGATGTAAATCGGTGTGAGATGCTCAAAACCTGTTCGCTGCGCAAACAGTTATGAAATATGGAAAATATAACATAGTTATTGAACTAAGAGAAAGTAAACAAAGAGAGTTTCTCAATGTTAGATAGGTCCTTTTGAAAAATTACGCGAGAATTGTCTTCGGCTCATTGTGCTCGCGAGTAGGGGAGTACATGCGAGTAGGAGAGTAAGCGCGAGTGTGTGCTTATCATCTCGGGAGCGGATGCGAGCAAATAAACAGCGAAAAAGAACGAGAAATAGCTTGAATGGAGAATACTTCATCGTGTGATATCGGTAGCAACGAGAACCTCTATTGAGTGGTGTTGCATGCTGTTTGTGAGCGAGACTAACAACACTGGAACCACCTTCGTCTTGGAGTAAACCAGGGCTCATCGAATTTGCCCTTGATCTCGAACTTCGGATATGAGATTGTCCCAGTCCAGTTTTGCTCTCCAAACGTCCTATCTTTATCACGAAGCTCAGCATCATCCTCTTCGTAGGCACAATTTCACCTTCTAAGAGCGACTTCAGATCTTTCAGATTGAACTTAAAGCAGAACACATCTTCGATCGTCGGCCATTATAAGCCGAGAACGCGTTTTACCACGCTTTGGCTGTTCATTGTGAGGTCCTGCACCTCAGGGGGGGGGGGCACTTCTCCGATGGCTGAAAGAACTGATGGTCGATTTGAAACCCAGTTGCTTATACGAAAACCTGCTTTTCGGTGAACTTGCCAATTTTACAGCCTCGCCTTCAGTGTTGACACTATCAAGGTAATCATCGACGTAGTGATTCTCCTGGATTGCTGCTTCGGCCTAGGGGAATACTTGCTTATTCTCCATTGCATTCAGGTTTTAAATATACTGTGACTGCGCTGGAGAATAAGACGCCTCGACATTACACGTAATCACCGGTCCGCCTGATGATTTACGAAAGATGGACAACAGTGCGCTTTAGTCACTCTTCCTGACTCCGAGCTTCAGGAACATTTCTTGTATATCGCCAGAAAAGGCAACTTTTCTTTCACGAAACTTGAACGTAACGTAGCTGTGGAGTCAGGAGCATCATTTTTAGCGACACACCATTCACTGTTGTGGCCGTATAACTCGTATCCGTCCAGGTTTGTTTGGATTCTGTACCACGCCTAACGAAAGGGATTGCTGTAGTAAGAACTCATATAACTGAGAATCCTTCTCAAGTAGTTTCTCCAAGCATCTCCACCGACGCACGGCTATCGATTCACTATCCGGGAATCTGAAGTCGTCTTGCGCCCAGAATAACCCGGCTTAGAATCATTCCTTTGCTGCCCGAACTGTCTTTTCCTCGAAGACTCTGCATGCCCGTTGGCCTTCGGCTTATTCTAAGTTAGGAGTTACAGCAACTCCAAGGCATCAAAAAAACTCACTGCACTTAGTCGTGAAGATCGCGTTTCGTCGAATCTGCACAGATGTGATGATGCAGGGAATTGTTTACTCCACTTCGTACGCAGCCACATACGACCCATACGAGTCTTCGCAGCGATTGATTCATCCTCATTCCCTCCGCGAAGCTTCGTTGTGGTCAGCAAGTGTGAGTTACTCAACCCAATTAGCAGTCCAGGAACGACTTCCTAGAAACTTTCAACCGGTAGATGTCGCAAGTGCTGCTAACTGCTCAAAGCACAGCGATTGTCCCGGTAGCTCTACACGCAAAAGTTAAAGCTTTAATCATCCAATGTGTCCTTTCAATTCGCACAGAATTTGCTCTGACTTCGCACAACCAATGCGTGATACGCATAACGCAAAAGTTGTATAAGGAATACATTATGGGTATTCATGTCGAGCTCGTAAGCAAATACCCAGCCGTAAAAATACTCACCTCCATTGACGACTAATGGAAGATACACAGTTTACGGCTGGGTATTCGTATACGAGCTCGATGTGAAGACCCCTATTGACAGAGATCAAAATCAGAATATGTATCATATACACAAAAATCGTAATGTCTCGGTAAACTTCGGCTTCGGGCGAACGATCAGTTTCGAGGCGCTCAAAAAACCGTTCTTTACTTTCGCGAGCCGGTGCGTATCAACAGCTCGTGCATCCCTAAAAATCGTCAGCAACCGAAACAGCCAATGGCGAGCCTTGTTGCCGCGGAAGTTATTGACGCTGGTGCCAGTAACGCAGAACCGAATGCATGTGAATGAAACCAGAGTCATAATTAAATGCAAAATGTTTTGGACTAATCTCATGTTTTTGTTTATAGTTAATGATTGAATGATGTTTTCAAATGACCTGATTCATGAAAGTGAATCGATCAGACAATAATTTCTTCAATGGAGTCAGTACCCAACTTATCAGTATTGATTGCTGGTTGCACTGTTTTAACGATGCCAACCTTCTGAACATCGGCTGATGCTTTATAAGTGTAGTGGTTCGGAGCTGCGCAATACATTCAAAATACGCTAGAGCATCAAATGCGTTATGCCCAACGCACATGCGTTGTACTGGTTCCAATTTTAATCAGTGAATGCGCTAATTTCGCTCTGGTTGATGATCTGGTTACGCACACTCCAACTTTTGCGTGTAGGTTGCCGACTGTACATACTGCGGATAGCTGGAATTTTATTCACCTACCTCCAATTCCGCACTTTTCCTCATTTCCAGATGAGCAGGATATCGCTTGTTGGTGTAACCAGGCTTCTATTTTGCCTCGGCTGCTTGCTTAACTGCGGCTGCTTCGGCTGCGACGCGTAACGTTTGCGGTAAAAAAGTGGACAAGAACTTCCGATTTTTCATGTATTTATCTTCACACGCACTGACGAAACTACTCATGCAGCATCAAACATAGTAACCCATGAGTCAGTAGAAAAAATACTCAGTTCAGAAGTGTGCACGTTCAAAGAACGGTATTCCCGTCGCGTCGTCGATAACGGACATCGTGCGGCACTTTTTAGACACCGGATACGCCTGTTCAGGCATATACAATGTCTTAGCACTAACACTTAGCACTCCGGATGACCCTGAGCAAGGAAAAGTCCAAAAGGTCGGTGCAACCGGCCAAACAGTGAAAAAGTCAGGTGGCTAGCATAAACATACCTGTCAGGAAGAGGCAGTTCCGTCCATTGGTCTCGGAGCTGCAGGCAATGACGCAGCGGTACTACCTGAATAAGATGGTCGATTTCGACTGACAGGGTACTTTGTATTTAACCTCCCCCACGAAGAAAATGATCCCCGAGGTGAAGTACCCAGGAAGGTGCTGCTGTGGCTGACAATCGGCGAGAAGGGGATGTCAAAGTCGCTCTTCTTTCGCTATGAACTGGCCGTGAACGCGGAAATTTATAGTACAAAGGGTCTGCCGGAAGTTGCGTCGTTCTTCAAAAAATACCATAGGTACACTCCGCACAATCGAACTTCGGTGGTTCGAATCCGTCATTCTCCGAATCGCTCGTTGGTGGGTTATCACGGTATGATTGAGAGCTACTACTAGCTGGATTTCATTAGTTTGCTCGTGTTTTCGACCGGGTCTGGCGAATGAATGATCCTTGATCTTGCATTGTTTACCGTATTTCTTCGAGAATGTTGTGTTTCCAGTAGCAAATTCAGTTGATTCCAGTCAAATAGTTCAAAGCTATAAATTTATTTCAAAAGATTAAGATCGCTCTCTTGTGACATTGAAAGACCCGCAAAATGCATGTGAACTCTATCAAAACATAACAAACAAACATCATTAAACACGCAGAAAATAAATAGATAGAAGAGTTAGATAGGTTGAAATGTTTACTCACAATGGAAAACAAACACATGTTTCAGGTAATATTTATCCGAAGTTTTGAAGTATTTAAATCTAAAACGACGTCGGTTAAAAAGGTTAGAGCGTCTGTATTTTGAGATTCGCATAATGTATTAATCCAAATCTATCAAAGTCGTAGTCGTAGTACAAAATGAATAAAAATTCATGCAGTTTTGTTTCCGGGGATAAGACCCTTGTTAAAAGCACTTAATCCGTAAGAAATTATTACCCACCATTCGAATCGTTCTCTCTACCTCAGCGACAAACATCCCGCAGACCCTTGCGACGTGATCAACCGGCACTCTGTTATCGGGCGGGACAATTTCCACCGACCCGTGAACCAACCGTTGTCACAGCTGAGCTTGATCACTAATTAACTCATTAACATTTCTATTTCTACTCTCCAGGGGAAGGCATCATCTTGTTCAGCTGAATCTGCCGCTAAGATCCGGCAGGCCGGGGCGCATACCGCCTGCTGAGAGGACAAGGCGGGTTCTTGCAGCTACCGGCTTTTTTTTCGGGATTCCACAAGAGTGCCACCCATCGGACGACGACGACGACGACGATCGTAAACCTCGAAACACGGTATCATACGGAACGTCATACGTGGGATTTGTTTGCTTTACCCGAATCAAAAACCATACGAACGCCGCCGTGCCGCCGGTGCTAGATGTGACCGCAGGAAAGTTTATCGCGGCTGCTGCGAGAATGATGCCGTGAGAATTTTCTGTTTCGTCATTCGTTCGTTGTTTACACTGGCGAAATGCACTTGTCGGGAAGGGTTACTGGATTGGGCGTTCTTGGAAAGTGATTTTCTTCTGGCAGACGTTCCGGAATTCGTCTTCGTCATGCTGAGAACGCGGAGTTGACATTTTTTCGTGATCCGGTTGCATGGTTCGAGCGTTTCGTCTCTCCATCACGTCTCATTTGTATGAAGGTCATTCATCTTCAACCGTCATCTCAGGGTTGGGTGTTTGTTTTTTGTAGGTACCGAAGAGCAGAACAATTTCTCAAATTCAACAGCTGTTTAAAACCCAATAACAAATGCGCCTTTTCAAAGAGTACCGAAAACATCCGAAATATGTTTATGATCGCTTGCTTCCTGGCTACTGGAATTTTTCGGGTCTCCATTTCTCCTACCACTCACCACCGCAGCACATCTCGCCCCGATCGATGCAGGGGAAAGGACAAATCAAACGGCCTGCAATTGGTAGCCTCCGCCGAAGGGTAAATAATGTTTACCCTAATAAATTATCACGATAAAAAGGCAATAAAACATTTAAACGCGATAAGGCAGCCCGAAAACGGGCCGACCTCCTGTAATTTCGCTCATTATACCGCGCGCGGAAAAACTGAAACCACGCTGAAAAAGGGTAGCACTTGTGCGCCTTCAGCTTGAATGCGCTTTTGCTGCTTCGACTCAATTAATAATAAATTAATTATACACGGTCACATATTGATATGAAGCTGGCAGACACCGGCGATCGGTAGCTGGCAGGCAGGCAGAAGAAAGAAAAAAAACGGAAGGTCCAAAAAGCGAACTACGAGGCGCGCTCAAGGAGATAATTAAGGCAAAACACAACCGTCTATGCGGAGTCTAAATTGATATGTTGTTCGTGTCGATTTTTGCTGATACCTGGAGATAGTTTTAACGGCGACCGACCTAAGCGGCCTAAACGTCAATGCTTACGTTAGGTGCTTAGGGCTACACCAAAAAAAAAATATTCTCATATTGAGGATTTGTTTTCGCTCCCGGGGCATTTTTGTCAATTGGACCGCCAACAACGTTGTTCGAGAGACCTCCAACAGCCACCTGAGGCCGGGGGTTCCATAGAACATAATTAATTAAGATATCTTCGCCGATACACTGTGCCACGCTGGAGGCACTCATCAGCTGACCGACCGAACGGCATGATGGACAGAGTCAATGAAGCGAACCATCAACAGATCTGACGGGGACGTCTTTGGCGGTCAACATTGACCTACTTTTAGGGATTTTAGTTAGTTTATTGACTGTTTGGTGCTGTTGAGGTCGTCGCGATGCTAGTTAAAAAATGGTTGATTTTGACGTTATTATGAAACGTTTCTACGCCTTTAATCAAAATGGAATCGTTCACTAAACGCGGGTTATATATAATAGAATTACACTAGTGAACAGTCATTTCGATACAAAATTGAGATGCAAACTAAGTATTTTCGGTCCGCTCATTCGAAAATTACCAAAGTGTTTCACCGGGTTATAAGGCTTTTTGCCCTTAGATGGTTTATGAAATATTGCAAAAAACTATTTTTGAAAAGCCTGACGACATTCCTAACTATGAACGCAGTCGAAATTCAATCAAAATTTTATTAGAGTTGGCAGTTTAAAATATGTAAAATGACCAGTTTCAGATAATAAATAAAGGGTGTCCCACATAAAATAGCATCACGAAAACAACGTTATAGAAAATTACCTAGTTAACCAATCCTTTTCCTACTTTCAGACAATAAAGTACAACCCATTAGTATGCTTTTGGCATATTTATCTTATTCAACTTAAGTGCCGTACGCACGCTTAACTCCACACATTTGGTTTTGAACAACAAGTGGCTGCAGCTTCTTCTGTACGGAAACCCACTTTTGCTTTATGTCCTCCTCAGATTTGATATCCTTGGGATGTTATTGTAGTGCCTGCTACATAATAGCCCAATATTTTTCGATAGATCTAAGTTCGGGTGCGTTGGTCATTCAGGCGTTCATGTCCTTGGATATGAAAGTGACCCCGTTGGCTTCTTACCACTCCGAGGTATAATTTGAATAGTGGCACAAAACTATATCGTAAGTTTTTCGTGTTGCAACAGAGGAAGCAGACGCTTCTACAGACACTCCTTGTGGTAGATCTCCACGTAGTCACGAATGGCGCATTCATTTTGCCACATGAGCAAACTTATGCTAAACAGTGAAGAACAGTTGCCCATGAAGCAGCTTCCGTTGGATTCTGGATGTACTGTTTTAGGGCCCGTGATTTTCCCACCGTATTTTGCCGTTCTTCATGATTTGCCTTCTGCACTTTGTACGTATTCAGTCGCTTCCAGTCCTTGGCTCTCTGAAAGGAAGACTTGGACATATTCAACTTTTTGGCCACATCCCTGACCAAAGCACTGGGTTTACTCGTAAACGTTTAATCACATGACATTAACGATTTTACAGGTCCTTGCGCAAAATTTATTCGCGACGTTGCTTCTCGGGTGACGGTATTTTTCCGGTTTTCGCAAAATTTACAGCGATAAAAATACGTGTAAACAATACACTCCCAACTACTTGTATCCCAGTTTTCAAGGGAAAATACCCAATGAGTAATTTTTAAACGTTTTCCCGTGATGCAATTTGATGTGGAACACACCCTTTATCTATTGGGTGCGCAAAAACATTGTGTTGTTTAGCTATACATATACGAATTGCTAACTTCAATATATCAGCCAAAAGTGCGAATTTTTCCGAGCGAAATGTGATGTTTGAAAAATTTATATCGTTGACCTTTGATTTTTAAATGAAGAATAAAAGCGCTCTAGATCATTTGAATGACAGCGGGCGAACTGTCATTCAAACGATTTGTTAATTCATGATTTAAAAACCGAACGACAAATGTGTATTTAACCTCAGCTTTTTCAAATGATTCATTTAAACTAATATAGCTAAACAACTCAATTCACGCTGTTCTTTTTTCAAACTTTCCTAATCTTTGAATTGCTGTAATGCAACCATTTTTCATCACCTGTCACGAGGCGATGGAGGAAACCCTTCCTTTTTCCGTTGGAGTAGTTGTTTAGAGACGAAAAAATGACGCTCCACGTCCCATGGCTGCAAATCATAACGAGTTCAAAATTCTAGTTTTTTAATCATTCCTAAAATATGCAATCGATTGGAAATGGTTTGCCGAACAACTCTTAATTCCGAAGCAAGCTTTTCTTGCGTTTGGTATGTAACATCATAGAGCAATTCCTCCGATTTAGCATCTTCGAAAGTTTTTGAACTTCCTTCAGGCGGATAGTCTAGTCACGGTAAATTGTTCTAATCACGATAACGATGTATCAGTATTTCCATAAACTTGTTTTACTTCTCGATGCACTTCAGTCGCAGTTTTCTTTGGATGAAAGGAGAGAAGCAAAACACAAACAATAAATTCACTAAGCGTGTCAAAGCGAAAGAGGGCTCAGTTAGGTTCATCACATATTAGATATGGGTCATTCCATACGAAGTGACCACGAAAAAGCACAAACTTGGAAACGACCATCACAGAGAATTATTTATCTACCGTCACTTTGGAAAAATCCCAAATTTGGTGTCGATAACCCCCACTCTGTGGGACCCCCCTGTTTATTGCAAAGTCACGCATTTTTTGTTCAAAATCTTTTTTTCTTTTTCTTACAATTCATAGACGTAAGATGTCCGAAAAATACTGATAGATGATTTTTGAAGAAAATAAAACAAGGAATCCAGAAAAAATATAAGTTTTGACCGGAAGTGTTGCCAGATAAATTATTTTTGTATTTGAAAACTAAATTTACATTTTTCGGCAAATGCAGCCATTTTTATTTTAAATTTGATAATTTCATCGTGTTCCATGGAAAATTTCACGTAAGAAACAACTATCCTCCCGAGGAAATATGACCCAATCTCGAGATATCATATTTTTACGAAAAAAGTTGTAAACTTTGTAATAATTTTTTTTTAACAATTTATAGACGTACCTTACCTTACCAATCAGACGAGAGCCGTGGTGGCTCGTGCTGTATCAAGAATTTGTCGCCATGTTGCTCGGTTTTGGGCTGTGTTTCGCCAGTTCCCCAGGCGTCTCATCACCCGCAAGTCTCCTTCGATCTGGTCGAGCCATCGTGCACGCTGCGCCCCTCTATTTCTGGTGCCGGCAGGGTTGCTGAAGAGAAGTGATTTCACAGGGTTGCCGTCCGGCATCCTTACGACATGACCGGCCCACCGCAACCTATTAACTTTCGCCAGGTGTGCAATGGGATTCTCTCCAAGCAGCGCGTGCAGTTCGTGGGTCATGCGCCGTCGCCATTCTCCGTCGTCCGTCTGTACTCCACCGTAGATAGTCCATAGCACCTTCCGTTCAAAAACTCCAAGAGCGTTAAGGTCCTCCGCGAGAAGCGTTGTCGTCTCGATCCCGTAGAGGACTACCGGTCTTATCAGGGTTTTGTACAGCGTCAACTTCGTGCGTCGTCGCACTCGATTCGATCGAAGTGTCTTCCGGAGTGAAAAGTAGGCACGATTTCCTGCCTGGATGCGTCTCTGGATCTCTTCGCTGGTGTTATTGTCAGCGGTCACCAGTGACCCCAAATACACGAACTCATCGACCACCTCAAGCACATCACCGTCCACAGAGACTTGAGTTGGGAGGCTGATGTTGTTCTCCTTGGAGCCTCTCGCTCGCATGTATTTTGTTTTCGACGCATTTATCCGCAATCCGATCCGTCTAGCTTCGGCTTTCAGTCGGGCGTAAGTTTCCTCCGCCGTCGCAAAGTTACGTGATATGATGTCGAAGTCATCCGCGAAGCCCAGAAGCTGAACAGACCTTGTGAAAATTGTGCCCCTCGTGTCGATGCCCGCCCTCCGGATCACACCCTCAAGGGCGATGTTAAACAGCAAACAGGAAAGTCCATCACCTTGTCTCAACCCTCTGCGCGATTCAAAGGGACTCGAGAGTATCCCCGAAACACGCACGTAGCACATCACTTGCGCCATGGTAGCTCTGATCAATCGAGTCAGTTTATCCGGAAATCCGTTGTCGTGCATGATCTGCCATAGCTGTCCTCGATCGACTGTATCATAGGCCGCCGTGAAGTCAATGAAGATGTGATGTGTGGGCACGTTGTACTCGCGACATTTCTGTAAGATCTGTCGGATTGAGAAGATCTGGTCCGTGGTGGCACGGGCTCCCATGAAACCCGCTTGGTACTGGCCCACGAACCTCCTGGTTAAAGGTGATAGACGACGGAACAGGATCTGTGAAATACTCTCGGGTAGGCGGCATTGATAAGCGAGATGCCGCGGTAGTTGCGGCACTCCAGCTTGTCGCCCCTCTTGTAGATAGGATAGATAACTCCCTCCATCCACTCGTCTGGCAGTTTTTCCTCCTCCCTGGAAATGACCCAGTGCAGCGCTATAGCCAGCGCCTCTCTTCCATGTTTCAAGAGCTCGCTCGGCAGTCCGTCTTTGCCTGCGGCTTTATTGTTTTTCAGCTTCCCGATCTCACAAAGAACTTCGTGAATATCGGGAGCTGGTACTCGGTCATCCGCTGCTGGTGCTCCTAGGTCAGTTCCTGCTCCGCTTCTGTTTGCTGTTTCGCCATTCAGGTGTCCATCGAAGTACTCCTTCCACCTATCGACCACCTCGCTGGCATCCGTGAGAAGGTTCCCATCCGCGTCGTTGCACATGTCGGCTTGCGGCACATAGCCTCTGCGGGACTGGTTTACCTTCTCATAGAATTTCCGCGTTTCACTGGCACGGTATAGCTGCTCCAGCTCCTCATGCTCACGATCCTCTTGCTGGCGCTTCTTTCGTCTGAGAATCGTGGTCATGTCGTTCCGTGCCCGTTTGTAATTGGCCTTGTTCTCTCTCGTTGACCTGCCCAGGTATATCGCCCAGGTCCGGTTCTTCTCATTCACCGCTGCCTCGCACTCCCCGTCATACCAGTCGTTTCTGCCACTCGGTGCTTCCACTCCTAGTGTCGCCGTTGCGGTCTCCACGATAGCTGTGCGAATGCTGCACCAGCCGTCTTCGAGAGGCAATGCGCCCAGCCCCTCCGCTGTGGGTAGCACCGCTTCAAGCTGTTGCGCGTATTCCTCCGCAGCCTGGGAGTTCCGGAGCTGCTTAATGTTGAGCCGCAGGGTTCGGCGATGTCGCGCGTGGTATACGGTCGACAGTTTTGAGCGCAATGATACCGCAACTAGGTAGTGGTCCGAGCCAATATCCGCACCGCGATAGGTACGTACGTTTGTAATGTCAGAGAAGAACCGGCCGTCGATGAGAACATGGTCAATTTGATTTGCTATACGTTGGTCAGGTGATCTCCAGGTGGTTTTGTGGATGACCTTACGGGGAAAGAAGGTACTTCGGACTGCCAGTCCTCGGGAAGCTGCGAAGTTGACGCATCTCTGGCCGTTGTCGTTCGTCACGGTGTGCAGGCTATGTTGGCCGATCACCGGCTTGTACATTTCTTCCCTACCGATCTGCGCGCTCATGTCCCCGATGACGATCTTGATGTCTCTACGCGAGCAGCTATCGTAGAGTTACTCCAGCTGTGCGTAGAACTCTTCTTTCTCTACATCGGGTCTTCCTTCGTGAGGGCAGTGCACATTGAGGATGGTGTAGTTGTAGAACCGGCCTTTTATTCTCAACAAACACAACCTGTCGCTGATCGCCTGCCACTTGATCACACGACACTGCATCCTGCCCAGCACTATAAAGCCGGTACCCAGCTCATTGGTTGTGCCACCGCTCTGGTAGTACTGTGCCCTGCGGCCACAAATCCTCCGTACCTTCTCTCCTTTCCGGCAAAGCTCCTGGAGCGCAACGATGTCGAAGTGGCGGGGTTCTAGCTGATCCAGCAAAATCCGGTCGCCACCCGGGGCGTTCAGCGATCTACAGTTCCATGTACCGAGTTTCCAATCGTCGTCCTTATTTCGTCGCCTAGGTCGTTGCCAATTGTTCCGGTCCGTATTCAATTCTTGATTGTTCGTATTATTTTAATGTTTCGGCATTCTGCCTTACTAGGGCTGCGGATGCCTAGTCTCGCGACGGGGCTGCCGTCTTGGGTGTAGCTGGCGAGACGCCGCATTTCATAATTCAGCCGTCCGCTCCGGATCAGACGCTGTTTGAGCCGTCCCTAACATGGGGAACAGACGCTCGGACAAGCTTCCCTCCTTGGAAAGCAGCTCCCCCTTCCCTGTCAGCATACGACCAAGTTCCCACCGGTTCACCGATCTTCCCTTGGTTGCTCGTATCCCAGTCGGTACCACGTGGAGGTAGGGATAGGAGTTGCTGGGCATTATGCTTTGGACCACACTGGGGTCTATTTTATGCCAACTTGTACGGGTGTACTGCTGGTACGCACTGCCCAGCCGTTTAACAACCAACCATAGATTTATAGACGTGAGACACCCGAAAAATAGTGATAGATGAATTTTGAAGAAAATGAACCAAGGAATCCAGAAAAAATATTATTTTTGATCGGAAGTGTTGCCAGATGGATTATTTTTGTATTTGATAACTAAATTTACTTTTTTCGGAAAATGCAGACAGTTTTATTTTAAATTTGCTAATTACATCGTGTTCCTTGGAAAATTTCACATAAGAAACAACTATCATCCCGAGGTAATATGAGCCAATCTCGAGATATAGCTTTTTTACGAAAATAGTTCTCAATTTCGTAATTATTTTTTCGTAAAAAAGTTTTATCTTAAGATTGGCTCATATTACCACGGGGTGGTGAATGCTGCTTACGTAAAATTTTCCGACAAATACGATGAAACGATCAAATTCAAAATAAAATAGGCTGCATTGGCCGAAAAACGCAAATTTAATTTTAAAATACAAAAAATAATAATATGTAATAATAATAACAATATGGCAACACTTCCGGTCAAAACACTTTTTGCAGCTTTTTAGAAATTACATAACAAATAACAAATTCAAAATTGTAACGTGAAGTTTGCCGGAAAATGTGGAGTTTTTCAGTCTTAACGGAGAATTAAAACAATACCATGTTTCATGTTCGACGTTTCTGCCTTTGGACTTGTCCTTCCTGAGGAGATCTTCAAATTTATTAAAGCATTTTTAAAAATACATTGTACATTTTTTGTATTTTATAACAAAGTCCACAGTCCAGAATTCAGAATTTTGAATTCAGAATTCAGAGGTCAGAGACTAGAGAGCACAGTCCAGAGACCTGAGTCCAGAGCCCAAGAGTTCAAGAGTTCAGAGTCTAGAAACCAGAGTCCAAAGACCAGAGTCCAGAAATCGGAGTCCAGAATCCAGATTTAAGAGCCAAGAATCCAGAGTTCAGAGCTCACAGTTCAGAACTCAGCGTCCAAAGTCCAGATACAAAAGTCCAGCGTTCAGAGTTCAGATGCCAGAGACCAGGGTCCAGAGTCAAGAGTCGAGAGTCCAGAATCCATATTTCAGAGTCCAGAGTCTAGAATCTAGAATCCAGAGTTCACAATCAAAGGTCAAGAATCCAGAGTCCAGCGTCAAGAGTTCAGAGTCAAGAGTCCAGAGTCAAGAGTCCAGCGTCAAGAGTCCAGAGTCAAGAGTCCAAAGTCAAGAGTTCAGAGTCAAGAGTCCAGAGTCAAGAGTCCAGAGTCAAGAGTCCAGAGTCAAGAGTCCAGAGTCAAGAGTCCAGAGTCAAGAGTCCAGAGTCAAGAGTCCAGAGTCAAGAGTCCAGAGTCAAGAGTCCAGAGTCCAGTTTTCAGATTCCAGATTCCAGAGTCTCGAGTTCACAGTTCTGAGTCCAAAACCCAGAGTCCAGAGTGCAGAATACAGAGTTCAGAATCCAGAGTCCAGAGTTCAGAGGTCAGAGTCTAATGACCACAGTTCAGAGACCAGAATCTACAAATCAGAGTCCGGAGATCAGAGTCCAAAGTCCAGAATCCAGATTCAAGAGCCAGGAATTCAGAGTTCAGAATTGACAGTTCAGATCTCAGCGTCCAAAGTCCACATTAAAAAGTACAGCGTTCAGAGTTCAGATTCCAGAGACCAGAGTCCAGAATCCAAAGTCAAGAGTCACGAGTCCAGAATCCAAAGTCCAGAGTCCAGAGTACAGAATCCAGAGTCCAGAGTCAAGAGTCAAGAGTCAAGAATCGAGAGTCAAGAGTCCAGGAATCAGAATCAAGAGTCCAGAGAGTCAAGAGTCCAGAGTCCAGTTTCAGATTTCAGATTTCGGAGTTCAGAGTTTAGAGTTCTGAATCCAGAATCCAGATTCCAGAGTACTGAATCCAGATTCAGTAGCCAGGAATCTAGAGTCCAGATTCAAGAGTCCAGCAACCAAAGTCCAGAATGCAGAGTCAAGAGTCAAACGGCATGAGTCAAGAATCGAAAAATCGAATGTCAAAAATTTAAAACCAAAACTCGAAGACAAAACTGAAATAGCAATTTCGTGCAACGTAGAACAATTGAATAATTTGTAATTTTTGATTTTGCCAGAACTTTGCACAGATGTCATCAAAACACTTTGTGCTATTAGTTTTTGTTTTTTTTTTTTTGAATTTTTTTGAACGTATTTTTGAAAAGGGCTTATGTAGAAAAGATATTGA
This sequence comes from Wyeomyia smithii, assembly GCF_029784165.1. Taxonomy (NCBI): domain Eukaryota; kingdom Metazoa; phylum Arthropoda; class Insecta; order Diptera; family Culicidae; genus Wyeomyia; species Wyeomyia smithii. The sequence continues at coordinate 31,746,537 of NC_073696.1, forward strand.
AGTTAGAAATATTTAGAGAATCAGAACATTTCATTTGGTAGGTATGACGTCTTTAGCGAAGTAGTAGACAATAATGTATTTAAAAAAAATATGAAACTGTGAAAAAAACTCTTTTTGGCTTTAAGAAAATATTATTTAAAAAAGTTCATATTTCTCCAATTTTATTTTTCATCAAAACTTTAAATGGTAAAAGTTTTTTTTTTCAAAAAGTCAATAATTAGAAAAAACGGGATTTTTTGTAAAAAAAAAATTCGATCTTGAAGTAAGTTTTTCAGATATTCAATTTAGAATTATTTTCTTAATTTTTATCCAAGAGTATTTTCGTATGGTGTATATATTTTCTAGTACGTCAAAAATACTATCTACAACTTTGCTTAAGGCATCACATAAATCAAACGAACCGTTTTGACTCATTTCTTCGTGATCAAAGCACCATCGATGTTTAGCTAAGCTTTCAACTACAATCATCATAAAAAAAGTTAAAAAAAAAACTTTTTGAAATAATTATTTTTAATTTTTTTTCTCAGAAAACTTTATTTTACACGGTGAAAAACAAAACAGTTATATGCAACTCTGCCAAAGGCGTCACAGTCGTGATTCAAAAAAATTAATACAGTACTCGATTATCCGGATTATTTTTTCTGCTGTTCGGTTTTAATTTTTATTTCGATTATATTTACTATCCTTTTCGGCATATTTGTTACCATTTACGTTCCTTCCGGCATGTTTGGGACGAAACCGAATTGAGTATTTTCATCAATGTCTAATTTATTGTTTTTTTTTGCTTTTCAAGATTTTACCTCTTTTCTCCTCGGAATCATACAAGTAAAATAACAAAAGGAAATATTTATTTTATGTTCGCAGATCGCAAATTTGAAAAAAAAAATTTTTCGGATCGATAATCCGAGAAATTCGATTATCCGGAGTGAAAAAAATCGATACTCGATTCGGATAATGGCATCCGACCTGTAGCACAAAATGGCATCTAAAACTAATACGAATCGGCCAAAAGCAAAAATTCAAAGGTTACAATTCAAACAAACGTTTGATGTCAAAAAAGTAAAAGTTATGAAACAATGATAGAAAGTGAAAAGTTCAAAATACAGAAGAATTATAGGTCCACGAATCAAAAGCCAAAGGTCTATAGTTACAAGCTGAAAGCAAAAAATCAAAAGTTGAGATTCAAAAATGGAAAGTAAATGTCAGTAGTCTGAAAATAAGAGTTATATCTGAGGTAAAAAATCAAAAGTCCAAGGTAAAATTCAACAAACAAGAGTCAAGAAAGGAGAGATAAAAGTCAAATGACACATAATCAAATGATAATATATTGCGTAGTTGTTATGATTGTTTTTTTTTCCACAGAATAAAAATGTACTCACGATTTTCTACCTCTACTACAGTCTAATGATTGTTCCAAGGCGGTGAAAATTACCTGGAAAGGTGAAAAAAATATTGTAATTAAGTTGAATAAAATTATAATTGAGACTATTTTTTTTCAGTTATTTGTTGGAAAAAAATACAATCGTAAATTCAATAGTTCATTTTTGGGCCTTTTGTTTGCTTTCTCAAAATAAAACAGGTTTGCTTCATAAATCGTCAAGTTACTCTAAAAAAATATCCTAACGTAATAACAGGTTGACCTCACTTGAGTTCGGAGATAAAAATGAACGTGTTTTATAATTTGTAGTCATAAATTAGGAATTATCAAATCCATTTGTCAGTTGTTAAAGTACCAATTTGTGACTAGCAAATTAAATGCTTTTATTTTTCGATCGTAATATTTGAAAGCGGATAAAAAAGCCTTATAAAACATTATCGGCAAGACAGCAAAAGCGTGATGTGTGGTTAGAATCCTATCATAACAAATCCCATTTATCAAACCAAAAAGTATCAAGTGCTGACGCCAAAAACCTGCACAATTTCCGTACTCATTCGTATGCGTGATTTTTTTTCTTCTTTTCGCACAGCAAAACAAACACAATAAAATTTTATTACGGCCCATTTCTCATCTTCGCCTGCCCGGGTATCTCCGAGCTAAGATGTATGTCCGCTCCGCTCCGGGAACCAGTCACAGATCAGAGCAATGCAGTAATAAAGATATCTCAATTCCAGCCCGGCAACAGCAGCGTAGGAACGACGCATGCAGATGTCGCCAAGCTACGTGTGCGAGTGCTGAGACTCCCGAGACTGTGGGGACCACCCATTGCAGCTTCCAGTATCTCGCCGGTTTATCATAATCCAAACCTGCGTTGCGCTGCCCAAGCTTGTAAAGTCGGAGCAAAAGCTCCAATTCTGGCATCCGATCCAGTGCGAGAAGGTCACTGGTCCGGGCTTGCTGCCCAGACGATGACTGTATGTGGTCTCGTTTATCAGTGTTCCGATATCGGATTTTTTTTCTACGTTTTTTTGACTATTGTAGAATAGCAGACCAAAAGAGTGAGCATGAATTATGTCATAAAAGTTTAATTCGAACACAAAAGAGCAAAATAGACACAACCACAGCGGGGGGAAATAAGGCAGAAAAGCCTCCGGACCAGCGTTTTGTCAGGTACCTCGTTTGGTAGGAGCGATCTTTGAATGGGAGGTCTCCGGGTACAGTGCACCCACGGGATTGCGGCAGTCTGCACTAGGATTCTCTCGTTGACCTTTGTAATGATAACAAAAGAGTTTAGCACTTTTAGACGATTCTATCGAATTATGAATTCGACCAAATTCCAAAAGGTTGACTGTACAACGCTGAGAAGAGTTTCTTATTCACAGCAACGATCTCTTTCCATTCAATTTGTCACTTCCTTTCCGAGTTGGCCATAGGAGAGTTTATGGGACCCGCGGCCGGTCGGACTGATGGCGATGTGATGGCTTTTACTAAATAAGACATTAAAAACGAATCACTTTACCGTTGAATGTGTCCAAATCAGAGCCGGCGGCCGACAAGCGAAAGAACTGGGTCGAGATCGCACCTCTGGAAATGTGCGACGTGGGTGGTTCAGGGAAAGCGGTGTGAGGTCTGCCGAATGATTGTGACTTTTTCATACTAGATTAGTGGCAATATGTCAGCAAATTTGAACTGTTTTCCGAATGCTTATAATTAGACTTTAGTACATAGCCTGGCAGTTTGCACCTTTTCAATGTGGCTTTATTTACTGCACAACATAAAGACATTAAACGCACCAATAAGGGTGACTCCGCATGTGCATATGCTTGGTTATGCTTGCGCATGTACCGATGAGTGCAGTTGATACGGTCGTAGAGCGGTTCCCTCTACGGGTTTTGGTAGTTTTGTGTTCTAACTTATCGTTTAATTTCTGCTAACCAGGTAAGCACTCTTGAACCACCCTATCAGGCAAACATTCTGCGTGTGATGCATGCATAAGCCAGAATGAGTTGTTTCCTTTTTCGCCCTTGCTTCGGCTTTGGCACTGACCGACTGTGCGGAAATCCGAAGGACCCACGGTGCAGGGTTTCTGGCACGGGGAAATAACATCAACTGAGCGGCGGCAGCTCGACAACAACGTTTCGTACGGAACAGCCAGCAGCGCAGGAATTGTAATGAATGGTTCAACTTGGGTGGTCTTGTTCTAAACTGCTGCGGTACGGAGGGTACCAACAACAGTGACAGCAGGAGTTGTACAGCTCATTTAGATTATTTATGCACGCACGGGAGCACTGCTCCAAGTCCCTAAGGGGGGTGTCGCTGGTGTTGTCAATTTAATTACCAATTTTCGGATCTAATTCTTCGGAGAACTGGCTTTTTCGCATACTCCGTTGAACCTGACTTCGGCTTGGACTTAGACTTATGACTTTGAACCATAGACTTTGAAGCTTGGACTTTCGATTTTGAACCTTGGACTTTTGACTTCGCATCTTGGACTGTCGACTTCAAACGTTAGCAGTTTTAATACGAAATTTACACAATTTCGTAATTTCGTACACGCTATTGGGGTTGTGCCCAGTATGACTATGTAAATACAATAGCTTTAATTGAGATATTCATGAATAGAATAAAATAAATCACAAGTTGAAACTATATTATCAAAAAAAGATTACAAAACCAATACACTTTATAATCCCAAAAATTCGCACTGCTCGCGACTTTTTGTAGCTCAACGATCATTACAAGCAGTTAATCGTGGGTGGTCCATTTTTATACCCTTAGTCAGTCACACCTGCATAAACCCGTGCAGACAACGATGCCTGTGTGCATTCTCCGGTTTCTCTTACCGCACTTGGCGAAGCTTCGACAATCTCTTTTACTCCGTTTTTCTCCAAACGACTTTTGTCATATTCGGACATAAAGTATCATAACAAGCGCTCACCTCTGCTACGTCAAGTCATCAGCTAATGGATTACCGAGCTACCCGTGTGTCAAAATATTTTATCAAATTACTTATAACCACTGGCTAATGTCAAAAAGTCATGGCAGTAAATACAGACCGCCTTTGAGCGTCACTTTGCACTGTACGTGACCGCTGTGTCGCCGATACTCAAGAAGGTGATCATAACGAGAAAAAAAATCAACAACAATAAAACCGGAGCGGTCAACATAGAAATAATCTTCTTTTGATTGAAATGTCAAAATATTGTCTGCCCAACGCTGAGCTGACCGACCTATTCTGACGAAACCTCTCTTTCGTGGTGTCTTTTGTTCTGCAGCCTTCTGCTGGGGTATTGCATTCTCTGCTTTGGGACTTCTTCTCGAAATCCGTTCGTGAGTTTCGGTAGTTTTTGATCGGGTGTGAAATACGACCAATAGCACCAAACAAACCAGACAGCAACGAGTTGGAGAATGATTTATCTGGATTAAGAACATAATAGTTCTGAACAAAGGCTGAACGAGATGCCGCGGAACACCCACTTGTGAGTGCGACGTGGGAGTTCCACACCGTGCGAAATCTGTTCCGGAAGAATTAGGAATTAAAGGTCCAACTGGAAACACCATTCGGATCCCTTTTAGTTTATCAATTAGTTGACAGTATCAAACTAACTTTTCAATTTCGACCCTAAGTTAAATGCGTCACATTTGTTTGCATAGATTATTCATTACATGCTGGCACACTGGAGGATGGTGGTTAGTCAACTCTCTGGGTACAACCGGGAGGGTAAACAAATATTTTCAATTGGAGACGATAAATTACAGGGCACCTCAATCGAGTGAGTTGGCAACAACAGTGAAAGCGCAATCGTTCGCAAAGGGGAAAACAAAGCGAATTATTGCGTTTGCATTATTGAGCGATTCTGCTTCCGTTACTGGTGGTGGTGGTGATGATTATGAGGGTGACATTCATATGAATCCAGTTAGCGGAGCAATGCAATGACAGTCGAGAAGCACAATAAAACACCGGAAGTCGATTAGAAAATCAGTTAGCGCCGTACAGTCAGCATTAATTTGTTTTGATGCATTGTGCAATAGGGGATGAGCTGTGCTGGTGGCATAATTTGTGAATGATAATTGTGCTCTCAACTTGGGATATGAGAGCAGTTTATTTTAACATGCTTGATAATTTTACTCTAATATCGCTGAATAGTTTTTTACTGTCTAATTTCGCCGAGAGCCCCTGTATGTTAATACTGATTTAAAAAAGCGAGTTTAAATTTCTTTTTCAATTGAACAGAAAAACCTAAATTAATCCACCTAGCGGTCAGACCCAGCCTTTCTCATTCCTTTTTTGATTTGTAAAAACAGATTTACATGAGCGCTTCAATCCAATAAATGTATATTCACTCTTTAGGTTCTAAAATATTGATGTTGTAATCTATACATATAAAAATGCAGTCCGGTCTGTCTGATCCATATAGGCTCGTAAACTACCGAACCGGTCGACGTAAAAATTTGTATGTAAGGGTTTTTGGTGCCGATAAAGGTTCCTATGATAGTTTGAGATCCCTCCCTCTTCTGGAAGGGAGGGGTCCCATACAAATGAAACATAAGTTTCTGCACAACTCAAGAACAAACCAAACAAATGAAACCGAATTTGGCATGTGGATGTTTTAAGGGGTAACTAATATGTCCATAATAGTTAGATGAAACACAAATTTGTGCACATCTCGAGAACTAATCAACCAAATGGAACAAAATTTGACAGGTAAATGTTTTTAGTGGTAACAAATATGTACATAATGGTTTGACACCCGAATCCCTCTTCTATAAGGGAGGGGTCCTATAAAAATGAAACACAAATTTCGCACAGTTCAAGAACCAATCAAGAAAATACAATCAAATTTGGTATGTGAATGTTTTTAGAGGTAACAAATTTGTCCATAATAGTTCGACGCCCCTCCCTCTTCTGAAAGTACATGTTTCTTCACAAATTTCTGCACATCTCGCGAACTAATCAACTAAATGGAACCATATTGGCAGGTGAATGGTTTTAGCGGTAACAATTATGTTCCATAATCGACCTCAGACAACATTTTGGATTGTAAGATGGCTACTTCCGGTTTCTGGAAAACAGCCAAAAATGGCCGATTTCCACCCAACATAATAATATCCGGATCTAGAATAATACACAGGAGCTAAAATCGACCACAGATAGCATTTTAAATTCTAAGATGGCGACTTCCGGTTTCTGGAAACAGCTGAAAATGACCAAATACCACCCAATGTGAGTTTTTCTTTAACCAGTATGCCGTTCAAAATCCAGAAACTGTCTCCAAATGCCATTATGAAATCCAAAACGGCGACTTCCGGTGTCGGAAAAACAGCGCAAACGACCAAATACCACCCAATATGGGTATTTCCGGAACCGTAATGATGCACTGGAGCCACAAATCGACTTCAGACAACATTTTGAATTGTAAGATGTCAACAGCCTGAAATGGACGATTCCCATTAAATATGAGTATTTCTGGAACCAGAAAGATGCTAAAAATTGATCACAGACACAGTCTTGAATTTCAAGATGGTGACTTCCGGTGTCTGGCCAGAGTCACGCCTAGATGACAGAAATTGATTTAACTGGCAATTTTAAAGTCCAAAATGACGACTTTCGGCTTCTGAAAAACAGTCCAAAGTGACCAAATATCACCCAATATGAGATTTTCCTTAACCAGTATCCTAAATACCATTTTGAAATACAAGATGGCGACTACCGGTTTGTGAAAAGCAGCCTAAAATACTATCCAATATGGGTATCTCTGGAACCAGAATGATGCAAGGAGCTAACAATTGTCCTCAGGCACCATTTTGAATTGCTAAATGGCAACTTCTAGGCAACAGTGGGAAATGACCGAATAATACTCAATATGGATATTTCCGTAAACGTGATGATGCATAGAAACCAAACATTGACCCTGGACACCATTTTGAATTTAAAGACGACCACTTTAGTTTTTGGAAAACAACCTAAATAACTAAATACCTATCAATATGGGTATTTCCGGTGTCAGATTGAAGCCAGAAAATCTGCTGAAAATGACCGAATACCACTCAATAGAAATATATTTAGAGTTAAAGCGATGTACACAAGCCAACCACGTGTTCAATCATAATTCATCAGTTAACCCTTAACTAGCCCACTCATCTGATATCAATATTGATCAAATCGGTTGTGTAGTTTCTGAGATAATGAAGTTTCGTGATTTTCACAAGTCGGTACATTACAGCTCGTCGAGCTGAGTCGAGTGATATATGCCATTCGGCCCTCTGGAGCACTTTTATATTTTCGGTTTTGCAAGTGATTGCTATACCTTTCTAGGAGAAAGGCAAAAATGTAAAAATAATTTATACTACACAAATTTTGGTGTTTGAGCTTTTCCGCAAACTAGAAGTTTTTATTCCAAACTAATAAGACAAAATGTCAAATTTAATTCGTGCTAGAAAAGTCTTTGTTACTGGGAGGTTCTTCTCTCTGATGGCGTGTATTACAACAAAACTAATGTCATAATTTCAATATTTGTAAGACAAACAATATCAAGGACCAGACACCAACACTTATCGCTCTTACTAAATCTAGCAGTATTAGCATTTTTTTGTATTTTTGAAAGACTAATTACTAGATGTATCACATGATTTCAACCACTTAGAAAGCTACGGTCTTCAAGAAAGTTGTTCTGGGGGTCGAGGGCTGTTGTTTGGCTCAGTCCGGAATTTTGCCACACCGAGGTGAAGTTGGTTCATCCTAGGTATGAAGTTTGGGGTATTCTATGCCTACTTTAGTTCGTAAATTCAACCGCAATTTCGGTCTTCAACAAAGTTGTTTTAAAGGTCAAAGATTTTTGTTTCATCAACTGTGTAGTTGGAATTGAGACAACAACGTGGCGCTAGTATGTGTTTAGTTCTGAGTATTATGAATTAAACTCATCTCGAGAATCCCACAACTCAAGATGCAGTATTCAGCAGCTCAACGATTTAAATTTCTCAGAAGAAATTAAGGCATGTTGGCGCTGAATCAATTAAATAAAGCTCTTTCGACCACAGATTTTTAGCTGTGGAGATACTATCCAGTTCTTACAAAACTTTGGAAAATTTGAGCATTTGGCATTTTGCACCACAATTTTTTTCTTCTGCTTCTGCTCGTAGAAAAATTAATACACTTGCTGCTTACACCACCGCTGAGTGAAACAAGAGTGGTGAATCACTCTAGTGGGAATACACGGAAGTACACCGCGGTACGCACTGCTGAGATAAATTCGATAGCATTCGAAGAGCAAACAGACATGACGGCCGGCAGAACTTTATCTTCAGTTACGAGTTGCAAAGCAAACAACGCAATCTACTTTCCCACATAGATACTTCCCTCATTTGGTATATGCTGGAAAAAGAAAACATAGTAAAACACTGCAGTGAGCTCTGCTGTGTAGCTTAATGCGTAATGTTCTTTTGTGTTCGATAGCTCACACCAGTTTAAAATCTCTCTGGTGAGACATTTCAGCACCTCAGATACTATTAATAGATATTCTTCTGCACGTCGGTAATTCTTTAAGTAGAAACGACAATCCTGCTTGGAGAGCGGAATCTTGAGATAAGTTATAGTAAAAGGGTCCAAATACGACAAATTTCGAGGTTATTGGACATTGGACATGAACATGTAGAAGGACTTTGAAGTTGGACATGAACATGGACATTGACATGGTCATGAACATGGACATGGACATGAACATAGATTTAGAAGTTGGACATGGACATTAACATGGACATTGAACTTTGGACTATGAACACAAACATGGACATGGACATGAACACTGGACTTTGGACATTGACATGGACATTGACATGGACGTGCATATGGACATGGACATGGACATGGACATGGACATGAATATGGACATGGACATGGACATGGACATGGACATGAACGTGGACATGGACATGGACATGGACATGGACATGGACATGGATATGGACATGGACATGGACATGGACATGGACATGGACATGGACATGGACATGGACATGGACATGGACATGGACTTGGACATGGACATGGACTTGGACTTGGACTTGGACATGGACATGGACATGGACATGGACATGGACATGGACATGGACATGGACATGGACTTGGACATGGCCATGGACATGGACTTGGACTTGGACTTGGACTTGGACTTGGACATGGACATGGACATGGACATGGACATGGACATGGACATGGACATGGACATGGACATGGACATGGACATGGACATGGACATGGACATGGCCATGGACATGGCCATGGACATGGGCATGGACATGGGCATGGACATGGGCATGGACATGGACATGGACATGGACATGGACATGGACATGGGCATGGACATGGACATGGACATGGACATGGACATGGGCATGGACATGGACATGGACATGGACATGGACATGGACATGGGCATGGACATGGACATGGACATGGACATGGACATGGACATGGACATGGACATGAACATGAACATGTACACTGTACATTGGACTTCGGACATGAATATGAACATGGACATGAACATGGACATGGACATGGACATTAGACTGGGACACGGTTATATGGGAAAAAAGCGATGGTGTTATTTTTCACTCCCATGCACTTTTCATGTCCCTTATGGGTCCCATAACAACTATGTAACTTTTCAGATCGATCGGTGAAACGCCCGATTTGGGCCCGATTTTTGAAGCTTCCATACGTGTTTATATGGGAAAAAACACTTTTTCAAAACTTTTTCTAAAGAGATGTCCAGTTGTTTCCTAAAAATATATCAATACATGATATTTATAGGAAATTTTCCTGGGAAAAACTCTTCTTAAGACCGCAAGGCGCTACCTTGCTTGTTAAAAAAGATATTCACCCCAGACTGATTGAATATCTGACGAACGGCTCACTATTGAATTTTACTAGCAATACTGCTGCAGCATGCAGCTGTTGCAAATTCAATCATGTGATGAGAAATGATATCGCTTAAATTTATCTTGGAGGCTTCCCCGAAGATACTATGAGAAAAAATCACACTTTGAAAATTAATTCTACGCGAAATTATTTCTCATACTTAAGCAATTTTGCAATAGCAGCATGCTGTAGCAGTGTTGCTGGAAAATTCCAATGGTGAGCCGTCCATCAGACATTCAATCAGATTGGGGTGAATAGCTGTTTCTACAAGCATCGTAGCGTCTAACGGTCTTCAGAAAAGTTTTCCCCAGGAAAATTTCCTATAAAAATCATGTATTGATATTTTTTTAAGAGCCAACTTGACATCTCTAGAGAATAATTATTGAAAAAGTGGATTTTCCCATATAAAATCGTATGGAAACTTTTAAAATCGGGCGCAAATCGGGCGTTTTACCGATCGATCGGAAAGGTTACACAGTTGTTATGGGACCCATAAGGAACACGAAAAGTGCATGGGAGCTAACATTTATTTTTTGTCCCACCCTAATGGACATAGACATGGCCATGAACATAGACTTTGTAGTTTGATAAGGACGTGGACATAGACATGGACATGGACAGGGATTTTGACATGAACATGGACATGGACATTGGACATTGGACATCTGACATTGGACATCTGACATTGGACATTGGACATTAGACATTGGACATTGGACATTGGACATTGGACATTGGACATTGGACATTGGACATTGGACATTGGACATTGGACATTGGACATTGGACATTGGACATTGGACATTGGACATTGGACATTGGACATTGGACATTGGACATTGGACATTGGACATTGGACATTGGACATTGGATATTGGACATTGGACATTGGACATTGGATATTGGATATAGGACATTGGACATTGGACATTAAACATTAAACACGGGACATTGGACATTGGACATTGCACATTGCACATTGGACATTGAACATTGGACATTGGACATTGTATATTGGACATTGGACATTGGACATTGGACATTGGACATTGGACATTGGACATTGGACATTGGACATTGGACATTGGACATTGGACACTGGACATTGGACATTGGACATTGGACATTGGACATTGGACATTGGACATTGGACATTGGACATTGGACATTGGACATTGGACATTGGACATTGGACATTGGACATTGGACATTGGACATTGGACATTGGATATTGGACATTGGACATTGGACATTGGATATTGGATATAGGACATTGGACATTGGACATTAAACATTAAACACGGGACATTGGACATTGGACATTGGACATTGGACATTGGACATTGGACATTGGACATTGGACATTGGACATTGGACATTGGACATTGGACATTGGACATTGGACATTGGACATTGGACATTGGACATTGGACATTGGACATTGGATATTGGACATTGGACATTGGACATTGGATATTGGATATAGGACATTGGACATTGGACATTAAACATTAAACATTAAACATGGGACATTGGACATTGGACATTGCACATTGCACATTGGACATTGAACATTGGACATTGGACATTGTATATTAGACATTGGACATTGGACATTGGATATTGGACATTGGACATTGGACATTGGACATTGGACATTGGATATTGGACATTGGACATTGGACATTGGATATTGGATATTTGGACATTGTACATTGGACATTGGACATTAAACATTAAACATTAAACATTGGACATTGGACATTGGACATTGCACATTGCACATTGGACATTGGACATTGGACATTGGACATTGGACATTGGACATTGGACATTGGACATTGGACATTGGACATTGGACATTGGACATTGGACATTGGACATTGGACATTGGACATTGGACATTGGACATTGGACATTGGACATTGGACATTGGACATTGGACATTGGACATTGGACATTGGACATTGGACATTGGACATTGGACATTGGACATTGGACATTGGACATTGGACATTGGACATTGGACATTGGACATTGGACATTGGACATTGGACATTGGACATTGGACATTGGACATTGGACATTGGACATTGGACATTGGACATTGGACATTGGACATTGGACATTGGACATTGGACATTGGACATTGGACATTGGATATTGGACATTGGACATTGGACATTGGATATTGGATATTTGGACATTGTACATTGGACATTGGACATTAAACATTAAACATTGGACATTGGACATTGGACATTGCACATTGCACATTGGACATTGAACATTGGACATTGGACATTGGATATTGGACATTGGACATTGGACATTGGATATTGGATATTGGACATTGGACATTGGATATTGGATATTTGGACATTGTACATTGGACATTGGACATTAAACATTAAACATTAAACATTGGACATTGGACATTGGACATTGCACATTGCACATTGGACATTGGACATTGGACATTGGACATTGGACATTGGACATTGGACATTGGACATTGGACATTGGACATTGGACATTGGACATTGGACATTGGACATTGGACATTGGACATTGGACATTGGACATTGGACATTGGACATTGGACATTGGACATTGGACATTGGACATTGGACATTGGATATTGGACATTGGACATTGGACATTGGATATTGGATATAGGACATTGGACATTGGACATTAAACATTAAACACGGGACATTGGACATTGGACATTGCACATTGCACATTGGACATTGAACATTGGACATTGGACATTGTATATTGGACATTGGACATTGGACATTGGATATTGGACATTGGACATTGGACATTGGACATTGGACATTGGATATTGGACATTGGACATTGGACATTGGATATTGGATATTTGGACATTGTACATTGGACATTGGACATTAAACATTAAACATTAAACATTGGACATTGGACATTGGACATTGCACATTGCACATTGCACATTGGACATTGGACATAGGACATTGGACATTGGACATTGGACATTGGACATTGGACATTGGACATTGGACATTGGACATTGAACATTGGACATTGGACATTGGACATTGGACATTGGACATTGGACATTGGACATTGGACATTGGACATTGGACATTGGACATTGGACATTGGACATTGGACATTGGACATTGGACATTGGACATTGGACATTGGATATTGGACATTGGACATTGGACATTGGATATTGGATATAGGACATTGGACATTGGACATTAAACATTAAACATGGGACATTGGACATTGGACATTGCACATTGCACATTGGACATTGAACATTGGACATTGGACATTGTATATTGGACATTGGACATTGGACATTGGATATTGGACATTGGACATTGGACATTGGACATTGGACATTGGACATTGGACATTGGACATTGGACATTGGACATTGGACATTGGACATTGGACATTGGACATTGGACATTGGACATTGGACATTGGACATTGGACATTGGACATTGGACATTGGACATTGGACATTGGACATTGGACATTGTATATTGGACATTGGACATTGGACATTGGATATTGGACATTGGACATTGGACATTGGACATTGGACATTGGATATTGGACATTTGGACATTATACATTGGACATTGGACATTAAACATTAAACATTAAACATTGGACATTGGACATTGGACATTGCACATTGCACATTGGACATTGGACATTGGACATTGGACATTGTACATTGAACATTGGACATTGGACTTTGCACATTGGGCATTGGACATGGATATTGGACAGTTTGGCATGGACATTAAGATTGGATATGGATATTGGACATTGGGCTAGGACATGGACATGGATATTCCCCGCCAATAAATTACTCATGATTCACGTGTCAATTAATAATTTATTGAAGCAGCAGTTGTCAACCGTTCACAGGTTCAGCTCAAAATCTTGTAACGCCCTCTAAGAACGCATTACGTTCTCTCTTTTTTCTTCCTGCTGTAAACTATGAAAACTCGTTTCCGACCTTCAATATTTTGTAGGTTCTCACCGTGCAAAAATTTCTTGTGTTACGAACTTAACAAAAAAATTGAGCACAAATCGAACGATCTAACCCAAATTTATGGAATTTCGCACGTTTCTGTTTCTTTCCTTAATTTCTATATAAAAGTTTAATCAGAATCTATTCAAACTTGGCTCCTGTTAATCTCATTGCTTTCAAAAAACACCATAAATAAAAACGAACTTTTCTATTTAATTGAATAAAGTTGCCACCTCAATTCGAATATCACGGGCGTGTTTTGCATAGGATTACTCCGACAGTTTCAAAGATCTGAATAAATTAGATTATGAAATTGAACAACTCTTGTCACAAATGTTCAAAGTAATATGTTCCTTTCTCTTTTCTTCTCAATCCAACCACTTCCAAACCACCTAAAGCAACAAGCCACTGTGAAAATAGATACTGCAACAATATGATCACACTCCCTTACACACTACAAATCAGCATTTGCATTTCTAACAGCTAGATCCGCATCATTGCAACCCGCTGTTGCTGCTGCGAGGCGGTAGCCATCGCTAATGGGTGATAATTTAATAATTGCCATTGTTTAGCGAACTGAGCACATGCACACAATTCACAGCCGGATTGTCGGATTGTGATGTGATTGGCAGCAGCTCGTGCCGCAGAAAAGATCGATATCCGACGATCGTGGCTGCATCGTTAGACAAATGCCGCCACGCTGAGCCGCCGTTTAATTGCTCAATTGAAAGATCTCCATTCGCCGATCCGGTGCTCACCTACATTCCTAACCTAACTAATCATCATCATCATCATTTCTAGCGACAGGGTATAATCAGATAAATTCTCCCGAAATGGACTAATTAGAAATTCAAACAGCTGATCTCACCCAGCTTGAGGAGACATGTCAGGTGGATGGGTTGAATGGAACCGAAGGGAATATCGATGTAATGAACGGAATAACGATCGTGCACACCGTCACCGGCCGAAGATCGGTATTAATTATGGTGAGTTTTGAAATTAATTAATTGGATCCTACAGCGGCGATGATATGATACTGCGACGACGGTACTAACTCGAGAGCTTGTCAACAACAGAACAGAACAGCGCGAATTATTGACGCTAGTACAGGTGCAGAGAAGCTAGGCTTGGTTGACCACACCGGTGGCAGTTGTATGATAGAGTTAAATTATAGTAGCAATATGTCAGCTATGTGACATTTACAGCTATTGTGACATTTCGTGATAGGTTATTGTGAACAAACGAAGATGAATGTTACAGGATAACGATTTTGGCACTTTGGCGATAATCGAATTTCATAACGATGGTGTACAGCTGGCAATTATCTGCAAACCAGTGCATGTATAGCATGTGATTTTTCCCACCTGAATGACGACATTACAGTTGCTACATTATATTATTAAAAGCAACACCTACAGACCCTGTCCCCTTTCTGCGCGCCAAGCAGGTGCCGCTCCGTAGATCAGTTGCAAGGCTGATGTATTAATTCTCTCTTTTGTACGGTTACACCCATTTGCTCTATGCATGTGATGTCTGATCGGTGGTCGCCGTTCTGTTTTAATTATAAGCGTTTATTTTTTTTTTTGCACTACCTTCTCGCAACTGCATTTTCGTGGAATAATTCTCGTAAAGATAAATTATTAATTAATCTTAGTAACGACGACGGTATACAGTGTATTTACCGCGATCGCTGGAAGTGTGTAGAGGCAATCAACTGCGGGGTCGGGAAATGCCCCCATCAGTGGGGTGAACTCTGGTCTGCTACGGTACGGTTTGCGTCAGGTTCAGTCATGTTTCAGGGACGTCCAGTACGCGCACGGTCGGTGCTAAAATGAGTGAACGTTTGTCGCTACTTCACTGATTGATTCGCTCGGTACACAGCAGGACATCGATCGATTGCGAAGAACAGGTGGAGACTCGTGGTCGGTGGTTGGTTAATTCCCAGCACGATAATTGGCACCGTGCCGCTCTTTCTCTCTAGCTCTATCGGTGCCCGATCGCCGTAATTAGCGGATGTTGATTGAGGCTGCGACTGGGGCTGTTGATTTATCACACATGCGATTGAGTGTCATTCTTGGGAAAATGGTGCGCGTCGAGAAATGCCATTTATCCGCGCTCCGTTAGCCTGTCGGTGGCCGCGGTCCTGGTGGAGAGATGTGACAATACCTACGCTTGGTATGTTGGATGAAGTAATTATTGCATCAGAGCGCGTACGGTTTCGGTATTTCCGCTGGAGACTGCAACCGGAGGCGCGTTCTGAGCTAGAAGTGCGAGATAGATGGAGGGCTTATCTGGATTATCGAAATTAATTACAGTGATTACTCCACACGCCGCTAATGAGAAGCTGTTGGCAGGTGGTACCGGGGGTGGGCCGACGCGCGAGTACCCGTGAGGAGGTGATAATTACTGCTATTATCGTACTGATGAACTGGCGGCTGGCGAAGTCAATGAGGCAGTTAATGGCGGTGCTTCTAACTAAACGCATCTATCGAAAGAAAAGATCTCTGCTGGGAGTTCTAGAGAACAGCAAATGTCGAAGCGGATAAGCGGAAGCAGCAGCGTGACTGTTTGTGATAAAATGCTATTCGTTGGCGTATGATATTTTGGTGTTTTTTACAAGTATGTAGCCTGAGATGAATGATCTTGACTAGATTATGCAGTCCTTAATTGCTCCAGTGAGAGTTTTACACTTTCGGTTATCTTGAATTTGCGCTTACATTTGTTTTTGATACTCGCGAAATCTACCGTTTCAAGGTATAACATCGAAAACATGGTACAGAAATCTGCTAAAGAAAATTATTCTTCGCTAGAACAAAAAAAAAACTTTTTTTTACAAAATATCTTCAATTCCATTTGCTTCTATTAGTTTCCATTTCCATTTAGCCTTCATTGCTTTTATTTTGCAGGATCGTTTTTTTTTTTTTAATTTTTATTTTCAAGACGTCAAAATCGTCGAAACTCTGATACGGTTTTCAGAAAAAAAAAACCATATTATAAAGACACATACCTTCGAATTGAAATCAACTATTCATTCTGTTTTCATTGAATTTTCAGCCTATTTCAATTTTACATCCTACAAACTAATTTAAACTCAAAGTATTCGTTCAATTTCAATTTTTCCTCCCCAGCTGGTCTCGAGGTACGATGCTGGCCTAACAACGCAGTCGTCGTAGATTCGATTCTTGACTCGGGAGAGACTGTTAGTGTCAATAGGATCGTAGCGCTAGCCCCACAATTGTCATGTACACTTAACGGTTGACTGCGTAGTCTGTGTATAGTAAACAAGTCAAGTCAAGTTCCGAATCGGAATGTAGCACACCATTCGTTCGATTTCAGATGTTTTCCGCTATCCGCATATTTCTGATAAACTTAATTTTTTTTATAAAAATTTTATTTTAAGCTTTTTCGTTTTCACTATATGTCCAATAAGCTGTTTATTTTTGGTTTAAAAGACACACACAGGAAATTTTTACTTTTTTTCTATTCTATTCAATTTCTCAGTGTGTTTTTATTGCCTATCCATCTTATTTCTTATCCAATTCTCTGAATTTTCATGAGCTTATCGAGAAACTAATGAATGATACTTTGTTTCCACAAATAATTTAATTTTTTTAGTTCTGAACCCTATTGCAGATAATTATAAAAAACATAACGATGTCATCAAGTATTAATCAATTATGATTAAAATTTCCAATATTTTATCTATTTCTTGGGTCAACGACATCTCATCAACTTCCAGTTTGTTTAATTTCATCCAATTGTTCGATTCATCAAACTTCCAGCCAACATTAATATTACGTCCTTTTGAATCGCTTAAATCATGAGTAAATTTCGCACAATTCTCAATCTTAATCAAGTTTGGATTTAATTTCTATTATTTTAATAAAATTTTCATCATATCTAATTCTGTTAGATATAAATCACATTTTTTATCAGTTTTTCATCCAAATGGAATCTTTTTCCAAGAAATGCTTAAAATATTCTCACAAATTTAAAATAATCGTTTTTCAAATTTTCATCCAATCAAACTACGAAATTTTAAATTTCATAAACTTTTAATAACAGTTTTCATTGGAATTTGAAAAAAAAATCAATTTTTGACGTAGAACACGTCTAACTTTAATAGGGTGCCATTCCGAAAAATCTAAAATAGAGTGAAACGCGAGAATGATAGATTTCAAACGCATACAACTTTGTTACCACTGAACGGATTATAGCCAGTGATATCTCGTAGAATAGAGAACAAATTTCTCTAGCTTATGAAAACAATATTTGAAACATTTTTTTCATAGTGAAGTGGCTAAAATTCATAGCAAATTTAATTGCAGTTGAACAAATCGCGTGCCCGCAATGATAGAATTCAACCACTTCCTCAGCCCTGCCTACACTAAAACTTACAAACAATTTGACTTTGTTTTTGTCAAATCTAGAAAATCTATAACGAGCGTCTTAGCAGAGTGATTGAGATCAATCAAAGAAATAGTTATCGGTTTCCGTTATACTCTACTAATTTTTTAAATTAGTAGAGTATAACGGAAACCGATAACTATTTCTTTGATTGATCTTTGTTTTTGTTTTTTTTTTTGCTTTTTTCGCTCGAGTGCTCTTAAATTTATCGAAAAAATAAGCTAAACTTTGTTATAACTTTAGAATAAAAAGTCCGGGAGATGTGTGTTCTCCAATAAAAACTTGTGTTTTGTATGCCCAAATGATTCTTTATAATAACGTTTTCTTATAAAATGTAACTAACAAAAGTTAAGTACAAAAAACTAACTTTTAAGTAACTTTTGCTTAAAATAGTCTGTAATTTTGTACCCAATGAAGACAGAAATTTTGTTTGTACAGCCAACTTATTTTTGCATTTTCTGAAACTTTGCCAAATAAACCATTCCTCTATCTCTTCAAACAAAAAAGTTAGTATTTTTGATTTATGAAAACCTACTGTAACATATACTCGCCGTACTCTAATATGGGTGGATTGTGATAAATGGAACCTACAACAGCTTATAGTACTTCAGCTCAACTTCAAGGAAATGTATTGTCATTATGATTCTTGCCCCTTTTATACTATACGTTCTTGAAGTTATCGAACAAATAATCTAAAATATGATATAACTTTGTGAGGGAAAGCCGATGTACGGTCTCGATGGCAAAAATATGTGTTTTGTGTGCTCCAACAGTTTCTCCGAACAACACTTTTGTGTAAAATGCAATTAACAAAAATTAAGTACAGAAAACTAAATTTTAAGTAATTTCCTTATACTAAAGTTTATAACTTTATACATAATGAAGATAGGATTTTCATTTGTTCAACAAAGTTTCATATTTTTGAAACTCCTACAACTCTCCTGAATAATCCATTCCTCTATCTCTAAACACAAAAAAGGTAGTTAATTTACTGATAACCGGATCGACCAGTAGTAAGCAGATTTGCCGCAGCGCAGCAGGCGACGATTTTATGGTTGTGTGCCTTTTGCTGCAACACACGCTCATTTGATTGTAGCATTCCGTAGCGGATAGCGCCTTGGTTTTTGACGTAGGACTACGTCTAACCGCACTATATCGAGATACATTCCGCGAAAACTAAAACCATGATGTAACGTCGGAATGAAAGATTTTGAACGGTTATACTGAAGTAACCACATGATGGATCACAATAGCCAATATGTCGTTGGATTGATAAAATGATGGACAATTTTGTGATTCTTCAATTTTCATTATCACTTCATTGTTAAACAGTGAAAATTGAATAAAAGTTTCAAGGTCGAACTTTCACCAACAATGTACCAATCATATGCGAGCACGCCTGGCACAGACTTCATGAATAGACACCAACTGCCTGCTGAGATATCCTGTATAGCAGTGGCAAAAAAAAATTTGACAGAATCTTCCCGTCCCAATAGGTCAACTAATGTTAGCTTCCATGAGCCTAGACTATTTCGATGTCTTGAAGGTGAAGCTTTTTCGGAAAGTTCGTAACCACCTCCACTGTCAGACAGTATTACGTTCTGCTGTAAATATATATGTTAATGTTAATAAAACTGATGTCTTGAAGGAGAATATGATGGCACAAGCAACAGTACCTACTACACCGAGCAATGTATGAACAGAGTGCTGGTTACTCGTCGTCTATCAGTGCAGAAAAACTCGATATTCATTTTTGTGCAGTCAAGCCAAGTGAAAACTACATTGCCGCTGTTGACGCACAGTGGGGCGTGGAACACAATCGAATTGCCGTTTGAATTGTCTTCTTCTTCTTGTTTCGTATAGCAGCAAATATCAGAATTCAATATGATTTTTCGGGTGCCGTAAAATAGGCTGCGCCGCCGGAGACAACACAATGCGTTGTTTATTTTTGAACTCTACACTCTGTTTTTTTCAGATTTATTTAAACAACGGAATATAGAGTATTAAAACAGACCAAAATGCTCCGTACAGATCTTTGAATAGGTAGTTAAACGAGCTGTACTGATCATTATATTTTACTAGTTAAATGAATTTAGTCCAATATGACAATACTAGTTGCATCCCGCGGTGGCGGTATAGAGAAAAACCAAATTGATTTCATCTTGATATTAGAGTTTTGACATTAGTATTTGTATTTTTCAATTGAAATTTTTTTAATTAGCATTTGCAAGAAAATATTACTCTCCATAACCTTACTTGTAATTGAACAACGCTATGCAAACATTAATTGCTGAGGCTAATGTTGTGCATCACTCTAGCCCAGTTTATTTTCGAAGATAACGGACATATAACTTTCAAATATGGTATCTTCGTTTCTTTGGTATCTTGAAACTGATCAAATTTTTTTCTGGTTGATTCTGTATACTGATAAAATGTTTAAATTGACCTGAATTGAATGTCAACATGTTAATAGAATTCTATGTCAATTTCAAATTTTCTACAGAATATTCATTTTCAACTAAAACTGTACTTCGTTATCGATATTTTTTCCACGAGCTTGTAACTGCAG
Organism: Wyeomyia smithii; assembly: GCF_029784165.1. Classification (NCBI taxonomy): domain Eukaryota; kingdom Metazoa; phylum Arthropoda; class Insecta; order Diptera; family Culicidae; genus Wyeomyia; species Wyeomyia smithii. Next base: position 31,767,856 of record NC_073696.1, read on the forward strand.
GAAAAAAAATTATGTGACATTTTTGCCGCTTTGTGATCGGTGAGTGAGCCAACTTCAACAAGACAAATAGATATAGAAGAAAGTTTAATTTCTACTAAATCTTACTCAATTAAATATTTTATAGAAGGTTGCCTTTTCGAGTAATGAAGAAAATTCGCTGCATTAGAATGAAAGGTATTCATCAACGGTCCAGAAACCAAATTCAGGGAGAAATTTGGGTCTAGAGCTCTATAGGAATATTTTAGGATGACCAAAATTTTCGATGCTATCAAGTATCTAACTTTTTATTTTTGTAGGTAGAAAACCTTGTTCTACAAATTATAGCTCCAATAATTTTAAGTAACTTTGTAAAAAAAAAGTTTTTTCCCTAAAACATTGCTATAGAGCTCTAGACCCAAATCTCCCCCTAAATTTGGTTTCTGGACCATTGTGAATGTTAAAGAGAATATTTTTTCTTTTAAGATAGAGTGCTGCAAAGAAATATTCAAAATACAGACCCGTTCGATTTTGGCAACACGCCAGAATTTTTTCTTTTGCCAAAATCGAGCCATGCCAAAAATGAACGGTTCTTTTTTCATGATTTTTTTGACTTTTAAATTGGTCAAAGACGACCTTAACAGTAGAAATGGCCACCAATGAACTAGTTTTAGTTCAAAGTGGTTTGGAGTGTCGTTTGATGAATTTGGGCTGACGACCTAGTTACTTGATATTACCACCTGAACCAAAATACACTAATGTCGCTTTTTACGCGGGGGATACGTGCCGCGTAAATTCCGGAATCCGCGTAAAAAAACCGCATAAATTCCGGAATCCGCGTAAAAAAACCCGCGTAAAAAGCGACCTTAGTGTACTTTTCTTTTGGAAGATGTTGAGCTTAAATTGGTTAAAATAAATCAAGCAAACTACAAAAGTAAAACGAGCTCAAATCAAACATAGCTTCAAAATAAAAATATAACATTATTGTAGTCCTACGTCAACTATGCGGTCGTGTCTTGGATACCACCCTCCTACTATTTTTTTTGAGCGTCAAAATTATTCAATTGCAGTACCTAGTTCCTATTTCTCTACCACTCACCAGAACGTTGCTAATAGTGATAAAAACTTTGAAATCTCGTTTCTCTTCTTAGTGATTATTTTTCGACTGCAGACGGCAAAAATAACGATCGAAAATGTTTTAATTTTTTCTTTAATTTCTCCACCATTTCCTCGTCTTATCTTTATACTGTATTTATAATGTCTTGACATTGTGACATACCAGTCGCACTTTTCAAACTAATTTATCAAACGATTTTTCCAAGTTGTGTAGTTGCTTTAATATAGCTGTTTATTTGCTGTTTTTTTTTAGGTATTACACAAACTAAACGACTCGATAACAACAGCAAACAAACTTCAAACCTGATTCAAACTAGCTCTATAGTGAAAATATGATCGCACTCAGTTAAAAACAATTTTGACGTCACTTTTCAGTCACTTGAAATAAATGTAGAGCTGCATATTTAATAATTTGCTAAGTAAGAAAACTCAGCAAGAGTTCAAGCACGTTTGGTTGACCTGGAGAAAGGCCAATTGTAATTTATACTTGACAGGAGGAACGGAACAAATCACTTTGAGCTAGTGTATTTCGTAATAGCTTCTGCTTCGGACCCATCGTTCTTGGATAGCTCTCTCGGTAAGCAATAGTACGGAAGGCTTAACTTGGCTGCTCTGCTGCTTTTCCGTGGCTCGCTTGTGTCCTCGATGCCGATCTTAATGACGAGTTTTTTGACGATTGAACAATTGGCGAAAAACTTCACGCAACGTCTGTCTTTATGCCATTAAAAACAACGCGCAGCGCTGCCCAACCTTTTTTACTTTTTCCATAATACCGTGTGCGTGGCCTCGCCCACTTGTCGCGTTAGTTCTCACCATGAGTATTTGAGACAATCGCACGAGTTTATTTCATCACATCATCATTCATTTGTCCCGTAAGTTATGCGGATTGTCACATGAGTACCTATCGATTTGGCGGCTGCAATGTGCCTTGCTGCGGAAGCGTTGGAATCAACGGACAACGCTGCTAGAGATAATAGAACGAGAGTCATCCTGCAAGTGGTAATTTGCAATGACGAGAAACTAAACGAGCTCTTGCTACTTGTTCGCTAATAGGGCCATTGAGAAATTTGCATAAGTTGCGTTGTTCATCCATTCAAAAAATAATAGTAGACCTTATGACTCATCAATGAAACACTCTCAGCCTTTCAACCAACAAACAATTGAGTTATATAACAGCTTGTTAGGCTGCAGTTCAAAAGCAGCTTCAAAAGCTATAAATCAACAAAATTAGTTGTCTTGGAGTGTGCGTATTTCACGTCCGTTATGCGGTCGTATCTTGGTTCAAAGAAACCGACTTCCGCAGTCGCGCATCGAGAGTTAAAAAAAAGTTTACGGGACTACTGCTCTAATGGAAAAAAATTTCCATGGATATTTCTGCCGCTTTGAAGACGGTAATTTCATTGTTGACGATTATTCGCGTAAAGAAAAGCCAAAAACCTTCGACCAAGCTGATGTGGAGCAATTGCTCGATGAGGATCCATGCGCAACGCAGGAGGCTTGCTTCGGTATTACGAGGTACCCGCCAAGCCATTTCCAAACGACAGCATGCTTTGGGAATGATTCAAAATCAACGAACTTTTTTATTCGCCGGCGAAGCGATTTTCTCATCGCATTGTGATGGGTGATGCACAATTGATTCTATACAATAACCCTAGGGAACGGTATCGACTTTAACTAAAGCAATTATGCCGAGCACTGCGCGGAAAACGGCCATAATACGAGCGGAGTCACGAAAAGTAACTCTACTGCATGACAACGCTCGGCGTCATTTTGTCGAAGTCGGTAGAACATACACAGAAACACTCAAATGGAAATTCCTATCTCATACGACACATTCCCTAGCTAATACAGCTTCGGATTAGTACTTGTTCCGTTCGAGGACACATGCTCTGGCTGAACAACAGTTTTTTCCATAAGAAGACATGGGAAATAGGCTGGATTTGTGCCTCAATAGCCTCAAAAGACGAACAGTTTTATCGTAACGGTATTCGAGCTCTGTCAGAAAGATGGGATAAAGTTGCAGCTAGCGATGGGCAATACTTTGAAGGATAATATGAAACTATTTACTCATTTATTTATTAATTTATTTTTTTAAATAAAGCTGCGTTTTTATTAAAAAGAAAACAGCACGAACTTACTTGTGCACCTAATATATTTTGAAAGAAGTGTTTTTTGACAATTAATGTGAAAATACATTGAAAAAATCGTTTTCAAGTTTTTTTTCCTTTAATTCCAGATAATTACTTGGATGAAATAGAAAGCCTGCTTTCTTCTGTAAAGCTCATTCTTTTCCAGATTTTGAGGTATATTCCGATGAATTTTTCGCTTTAATCGAAGGCCTCGTATAATCGAATCGGAATGTAGCAGAGAAACAAAATTTACGGAAGTTAGCACTGAATCCTCAACTAACCGAACATAATCTTCCGAAGTATACAACCCGGTAATCCGCTATCTTATTCATCATTCAATGCGCGATGTCACCGGCATGCTCAATCTCAACCGAAAGGGTAATTCTCCCTCCCTCGAATGCAGCCCGCGCTATGTCACCACCAATCAAGATTCAGCGTCAGCGTTGGCCTTCGGACTTCACTCGCGCCAATGATCAAAAGCTCAAAAGCCGCCATCGGATCACAGTCAACCCATCGTCGTCGTCATCAGCTGTGGAAGTGATTGTAGCCTGTTAGATTTGCCCTTCCCAGCCTCCCGAACCAACTCGTCCCGAATCCCGATCGTTCTTCCTAGGCTTGGTGTGTGAAATAAAAACTACTACTTTATGATCACCATTCGGGCTCTACAACACAATCGTCAAGCGTAAAATGAATCAGTTGTTTTCCGCGCTTCCACAACTCCGACTCCGGCTGGTTCGGTGTTTGTTTGGTGTAAATTCATTGAACAATTTCTCACTAGCTCACATCTATAGCGACAAGCTTCAAAGGCGGAAATTCCTTTTGTCGAAGGTTCTTTACCGAATTCCGACAAAGAACGGTCCAAACTGCGCTGGGAGGTAGTGATCCGCTCTGCATTAAAGCCGATTAAAATTTTCCCAAACACACATACACTTTGTGGGTCGTGTGTACAAGTCGCCGCGATGTACGATCAATTTTCGATCAATCATCCGCAGAAATGGTTCAAAGGAGATAAATAGAATTCAAAACGGAAGCTGCGATTGATTGGAGAATTTCGTTGGGAGCTTTTCGGTTGGTTGAAATATTTTTCGAAATTGTTACGATTTTCTTTTTCACAAAGAAAAGGCCGCAAATTAAATCAAATCGAATAAAGACGTAACCCAGCAAAAAAAATCAACAATTGTACTGGCACGCTCGAACATTGAAAGCGATCGCCTTAATGACCCAAAGCCATGAACGTTTCCAATGCCGAAGGAACAACACCCGACCAACAAATCGAACTAATGTAGCAATTCCCCATCGCAACGGCCATCGCATGATGTAGATGAAGCAATTATGCATTCCCCCTGCCACCTAGACCTAGAATAGTGAACGTACGCAAATCGAAAGTGTTGTGTAGTAAAACAATGGAAACATAATCCCGAGCAATGCGAATTTGAATAATAACTGTGTTTATCGGCATGGCAGGTACACTGATTAGAGTACCACCAACTAGATCACAGATTAAGAGCATACACAAAGAGTATCGCGTGAAATTTGCCGATAAAATAGTACTCCCCCGACTCCCCCTTTTGGGGCCAAAACCGTGCGCTGCCCGGTGTCGACAGCGATTGTTCTTAATTGTTATCGGTTTTGTCGGTTTATGGAGCAAAACAATGAATGCGATCGGTTAAACTGCTACTCGACATGACACCAACGAAAGCACATTCAATTTCGGTATCCGTATTTATTTATTTCATTCCCCGCAAGCCAACGAAGCCCGCCGCGAATCGGCGAAAGGCCACAAATTTTCAACTTTTCACCATTCATTGTCCAAACCGGGAAGTACACTATTTTTCTTGTGCCGACCATTGTCGTGCTTTTCAGCGGACTGAATAGTGGCTTTAATGGTCCTGTATAAGGTCGTACCTAGCCGAAACACAATCTGCTCTTTCGCGTTTGAATAGAGGGATTTCACGCCCAAGGTTTTTCTCCGGAAATTTATTTTTTGAAAACTTTACATACAATTTCTAAAATAAAAATTGTTGTTTTCGTTCGAATTTACGTGAAATCCCTCAATACCCGCCCGATGCCTCGAACCAAATGACGCCGGTTGAGGGTTAGAAGTTGCCTTTTTCGATTGTTGACTCTGCTATGTACCGAACATTCCACCCTCATTTTCCTCGAACTGTGTCCCGTCGGCAAACGCTACAAAATAGCCCATCGCTCACAAGTGGCATTTTTCCGACCAAACCTGTTAATAATGCACTAATAATGTGTATTGCTAAACACAATTAAAATATACACACTCTCCCGATTACGTGTGTCTGGGCTATGCCGTTCTTTCCTTCTTCTTTCCATTGCTTTTCCGCGAGTAGAGTACACCATTTCACAAAACCACTTCGCCATTATAGAGAACCATTGAAGAAAATACCCATCGCTATGTGCTCTCGGTGCCGTGGTGTTACCCGTATGTTGGTTGCACAGTCCGTCAGTCGGGAGTGCATAAATAAAACATAATTTTCACAAACGAGAGGCTTTCTCCCCTTCGCCACCTTGCGTTTTTTTTTTCGTTTGTCGATAGCCACTCCGCCGCGTGCATTCTGAATCGAAACCCACGACTGCAATATCAGACGGAAATTATGACTACGACCATTTCACCGCACTTTCCACGCTGAGGAAAAGCGCCTGCCTCATTTTTAACACGACGGTCGACGCCGACGACGACGACGACGACTAGAGCAATAATAGTCAACGGTGCTACTGTGCAACGAGCGAAAATAAATGCTATCAAACACGTAATGATAGCATTTTGTCTTCTGTTTGTTGCTTATCGCACTGAACCAAAGGCCGTTTTGTGAACTAGCCGATAGTACTGAACTGATTTTAACAGAGCGATTAAAATGGAAGCATTTTTTATTAACTGGTGGCTTTTTTGGCGGAGTTCTGGGGAGTGATTTATCTTCGCATTAAATACCAACCCAGCATACACGATCACATATCACATATTTAAGATTCTTAAAATGACTCAAACAGAAGTTGATTAGGTCATATGGAAAAGCCAACATCATGAAATTTTGGCAATACAGCGTTCACAGTCAGGATGTTTTTATTTTTATATCATCAGCTTAAGTTCAGAAACAAAACCAGCTTAAATTCTAGCCACTGAGGATTAAACAACTGGATTAACACTTACTAACCAGAAATAATGATATTCAGTGGAAACCAGCGATCGGAACTTTTTAAACAATGAAAGTATATGAAAAAGGTTTAAACTTAGTGTCGTGGTGGAATAAGAATCCAAAAAAATTGAAAATGAAAACCACTTGAAAACATAAGTAAAGAGCGATAGCAGATATGAATGGTATAAATGCATCGTTTATTTAACTGTAATTTAAGGTGTGTAAATCTAAAAAAAAAGCTATTACCAGTAACAAAAATGAAATAAAAATTTCAGGACACCACTTGAGCAGAAATTGACGGGGTGTAAGCCATCAAAAAATAGTCAAATTCATTGGAGCGCTTGCAATCCGTAAATAAAAATCAATTTTATACGTTGATAACACGTGCTTAACAACCGAAAATTATTGATATAACAACATGAAGTAACACAAACCAGGTATTGAGCGAATATGAAAATAACTTCAAAACTCATGAAGGCAATAACGATCAGACACTTCAAAATAATTTTATAGTTCTAAAAACAGTTAGAATTAAATCGAACACCAACAGTTAAATTAACAAAAAAAGAGCACAATAAAAAATAATACCAAGCCTGAGGTTAATAATGCGTAAACAGGCTGAAATTTATAGAATTACTCAGGTGGCCTAACGACATAATAATAAAAACTATTGGGGCATCAATAAATGAAAAGTAATAGTTTCCATTAGGGTGCTTACAGTCAGGCACCAAAAATAAATATTAGCGCGCTGCAACTAATAAAATTTCAATTACCCTAGGTTTGACAGGGCTTTACTTCTCGAACAGTATCGAAATCCATTAACAGAGTTCCAAAACTTGGATCTGAGCCACACATTCGAGAGAAATAAAACGGAGTGCGCTTAGCAGTTATTTTTCGCTGTTTCATTAGAACGCTAACAATCTGCAATTTAAGAAGCAATCTCCAATAATAAAAAGTAATTTAACATCACCGATTTGGCTGCAAGTTTGCACAGCGCTTTTTATATGACCACGTGTAATACTTTGATCATTTATCATACTACAGAATTCATTAATTGATCTAGTAAAAAATCGATGCAAGAGAAGCTTAGCTTACAGCAAGACTGTTGTTCTAAAATTTGATATTTTATTGTTAAAAAAATTAATACATATCACCTTCTTTTAGAAATCGCAGGAATGTTTCAAAGACAAATTTGCCAGGTCGTTCTAAATATTTTTTTTGTTATTGTACATAATTTCAGATGTATTAGGAGGAACCCGAATAACAAAAGTAAAAAGCTCCCAAGTTAAAAAGGGATATTATTCGACATTCAGCAGTGTATTCGTGAACGGATTATTAACTTTGTAAAATCGTAGTGTCGTCCTATTTTCATCAGAAGTTTACTCGAAGAGTTTTTCTGTAGAAAAAAGCCTATGACCTTAAAAGTTTCGCACCTGAGAACAGGTCGAAGATCGGTCCCGTTGGAATTGACTTCGGGAAGTGGAATCACAGAGAACAGATGTTCATCTTTTTTTTTTTAAGGGGGGATTTGTTAGTAGCTTAAGTATTTATGATAAATATTAGTAAATAATGAGTATGTGTGTCCAATCACAAATGGTGACTTCTCAACACTGTTAGAAATTTGTAATTTTAATTGTTAGGATTTGTTTGTTTTCGCAATTAGGACTTATCATTTGTAGGGATTTAAACCTACTTGTCAGAAAAGGGGAAGTAAACTTACAACTAACTTTATTGCTAACTTATTGGCTATAAAGAGAGCTTATCGTAGCAATTGAGGATTGCAACGATTTTTGTCGAAAATTGTTAATAATTTTATTTGACATAGCTTCTAATGGTTCAACACCAGTAAGTCTATGTAATTCGAGTGTACCAAACCAAGGAGGACGCTTCAAAATCATTTTCAGAATTTTATTCTGAATCCTTTGGAGCGTTTTCTTCCTTGTTGAACAGCAACTTGACCAGATCGGTACAGCATAAAGCATTGCTGGTCTAAAAATTTGTTTGTAAATCAAAAGTTTGTTCTTTAAACAAAGTTTAGAATTCCTGTTAATGAGAGGATATAAACATCTCGTATATTTGATGCACTTGGCTTGTATACTCTCAATGTGCTCTTTGAAAATAAGTTTTTTATCATAAATTAGTCCCAAGTACTTAACCTTGTCGGACCAACTTAAAATAACCCCATTCATCTTGACAACGTGATTATTGTTTGGCTTGAGGAAAGAAGCCCTAGGCTTATGCGGAAGAATTATCATTTGAGTTTTAGAAGCATTGGGAGAGATTTTCCACTTTTGCAAGTAGGAAGAAAAAATATCTAAGCTTTTTTGCAATCGACTGCATATGACACGAAGACTTTTTCCTTTTACGGAAATGCTTGTGTCATCGCAGAACAATGACTTTGTGCATCCTGGAGGCAAATCAGGAAGATCTGAAGTGAATATGTTGTACAGGACTGGACCCAAGACTGAACCTTGAGGTACACCTGCTCTGACAGGAAATCTATCAGATTTTGAATTCTGATAGACAACCTGCAGAGTTCGATCAGTAAGATAATTTTTTAAAATTTTGATTAGGAAAATTGTAAAATTAAAAGTTTGCAATTTCGCAATCAAACCTTTATGCCAAACACTGTCGAATACTTTTTCTATGTCTAAAAGAGCAGCTCCAGTGGAATAACCTTCAGATTTGTTAGCTCGTATCATATTAGTAACTCTGAGCAATTGATGAGTTGTGGAATGCCCATGGCGAAATCCAAACTGTTCATTTGCAAAAATTGAATTTTCGTTGATCTGTTAAGAATAATTCTCTCAAACAGTTTACTTATTGAAAAAAGCAAACTGATTGGTCGATCACTTGAAACTTCAGCTGGGTTCTTATCCGGTTTTAAAATGGGAGTAATTTTTGCATTTTTCCATAATTTGGGAAAATATGCAATTTTGAAGCAGCAAGTGAAAATTTTCACTAAAAATTCCATTGTGCTCTCAGGGAGATGTTCGATTAGTATATTAAAGATCACCAGGTCACCAGGTGCTTTCATATTTTTGAAATTTTTAATAATTGATTTAATCTCATTCAAGTTAGTTTCAATTATTTCTGCAAGTAAAAAATTCTGGGAAGAAATTAAATCAAATTGACGTGTGACTTCATTTTCAATTGGACTCACAAAATTCAAATTTGAGTTATGAACACTCTCAAACTGCTGAGCAAGTCTTTGAGCCTTTTGTTCATTGGATACAAGAAAACGTTCACCATCTTTTAAAACTGGAATAGGCTTTGAAGGTTTCTTAAGAATCTTCGACAGCTTCCAAAATGGTTTTGAATATGGTTTCAACTTTAGTCTCAAAATTTTGATTTCTCAGAAGAGTAAATCTATGTTTAATCTCTTTCTGTAAATCTTTATAAATAGTTTTAAAAACAGGGTCACGAGAACGTTGATATTGACGTCTGCGGACATTTTTCAAACGAATTAGAAGTTGAAGATTTTCGTCAATTATTGATGAATCAAATTTCACTTGAGCCTTTGGAACAGAATAATTCCTGGCATCAACAATTGCACATTTTAATGCTTCCAAAGCGGAATCAATATTCACTTCGTTTTGCAAATCAAGCTCATTATTGAAATTTCTCTCAATATGAGTTTTGTATCTTTCCCAATTAGCCTTGTTATAATTAAAAACAGAGCTCATAGGGTTTAAAACTGATTCATGTGATAAAGAAAAAGTTATTGGAAGATGGTCAAAATCAAAGTCAGCATGTGTGATCAAATCACTACATACATGACTTTGATCTGTTAGCACCAAATCAATAGTGGAAGGGTTTCTTACAGAAGGAAAGCATGTAGGACTATTCGGAGACAAAATAGAATAGTATCCTGAAGAACAATCATTGAATAAAATTTTGCTATTGGAATTACTTTGAGAATTATTCCATGAACGATGTTTAGCGTTAAAATCGCCGATTATAAAAAATTTCGAACGATTTCTGGTGAGTTTTTGTAAATCACCTTTAAAATAATTTTTGTGCTCGCGTGTGCATTGAAATGGTAAATATGCTGCGGCAATAAATAAAATCCCAAGTTCAGTTTGAACTTCAATTCCCAAAGTTTCAATAACTTTCGTCTCAAGATGGGGAAGAGCACGATGTTTGATTCGGCGATAAATAACAATGGCAACTCCACCGCCAGAACCCTGAATCCTATCATATCTATGAACCACGTAATTGGGATCATTTTTTAATTTTATGTTAGGTTTCAAAAATGTTTCAGTAATAATTGCAATATGCACATTATTCACTGTTAAAAAATTAAAAAGCTCATTCTCATTGGCCTTCAATGAGCGAGCATTCCAATTTAATATTTTAATTGTTTTATTTAAAATCATTGCTAAATTTTAAATTAGAAACAATTTTAATAGTAAAATTTGTGCCTATTTGAATGGCTTCAAACATTGATTTTGCCTGCAACATGGCGTTCATAAGATCGAACATTGCCTGTTGCAGAAAAGAAAGTTTACCTGCCGTAATAGGCCCCAGGCAGTTGACATTAGAAAAAATATTTTCGGTAGCAATATTAGCTGGAGTGATAGGTGTACAATTATTTTCTAGCGTGTTTTGCTTACCCATATTAACGGTCATTTTCGAACTACCAACACTAGGCGGGATAATGTTCGAACTACCTGTAACCTGTGCATAAGTTAAACGGGTATGCAAAGGAGTAGGTAAACTATGCGTCACTGGTACGCTTGGAGAATTTTGTTTTGAAGTTGGTTTTAATTGAGAAATTAAATTTTGTTTACCTTGCCTTGCCTTAACAATTGCTAAACGGACTGGGCATTGATAAAAATTTGACATATGGTTGCCGTTACAATTCGCACAGCGAAAATTTTTACTCTCTTTCTGAGGACATGTGTCCTTTTTGTGAGAAGAGTCTCCACAATTAAGACATTTTTGGTCCATGTTACAGAATTTGGACCATGGCCATAACGTTGGCAAGTACGGCATTGGGTGATATGCTTTTCACCTCCGCCATACTTCCTATAAATTTCCCACTTTACACGCACATTATACGCTTTTTCAAAAAATTTTAAGTTGTTAACCTCATTGCGGTTAAAATGAATTAAATAACGAACAAGGGAAATTCCAGTTCTCTGACTGTTTTCGCCTCGTGATTTTTGTTTCATTAGAATTACTTGGGTAGGGGCTATACCAAGTAATTCTGTTAAAGTAAGTTTGATCTCATCAACGGTTTGATCGTTGGTGAGACCTTTCAAGACAACCTTGAACGGCTTGGCGTTCTTGGTGTCATATGTAAAAAATTTATACATCTTGTCAGTTAAATACTGAACAAGACGATCACGACCCTTTACTGAGTCGGCTAATAAGCGGCATTCACCTCTACGGCCAATTTGATAGGTAACTTTAACGTCAGAAACAAACGTTGAAAGTTCCTTTTTGAATATATTAAATTCAGAAGAAATAGTTACCACAATAGGTGGAACTTTCTCCTTTTTTAAAGATTTTATATTTTGTATAGTTTCATTATTAATAACTTCCATTTCACCAGCTTCTTGCTCAGGCAAAATATCAAAAGGATTGTCACTACAGACACTCGAAGTGTCAGAAAAAGATGCCTCTCTTTTCCTCCCCGCAGCGATGCGAGGTTTCTTTTTCCGTCCAGCCATTTCAGGTGATACGAAAAAAGTTAAAACAAATGTTAAATTCAAAAGTAGGTAGTCTTGAGAAAGACTGATGGGAAATAACTTTCAGGTAATCTTTAAAAGACACACTGACAAAACACAAACTTTGAAGCTATAGGCAGTCAAAGACCAGTCCACAAGCAACCGAAAAAACGTCTGACCTGTAGGACAGTTCAAGACGCACTGACAGATGTTCATCTTATTTTCAAAGGATATGGGATCACACCAGATCTCAACGTCTTATAAAGTCTCTTTCTAAGACTGTGGCGAAATCATCACAACTTGCGCAATCGATAAAGTTAATGGTTTTAATCGTGGGAAAGTCGTTTATCATCGCAATAAGCGAAAAAAACACACTTTAGAAAACACAGATCATTCTATCGAAAGAAGGAACTAAAACAATAAGCATAAATAAAAAATAGCACCAACCATTACTTTCTTTTGTAAACTTTTCTCTATTAGCCCAACCATCAATGGATAACTTCACGGATAAGTTCACGAAGTCTTCGCAATATATACTAGACAAAACCTCAACATGTGCTGACAGAAATAGCGTATCACGATTCCTGGATTTTAGCCCACAGTTCCTCCTTTTGTTTCGATTTCATACAATTCGCGGTCTTTTAAAAATCTGGTATAAAGCCGGCGATGTATATAGTTTTACGAGAATGCGAAAATGAACGAGAACTGAAGGGGTACATAGCCTTAGGAAGAAAATTTACCTCTTCCAGACGTGACTCAAATCCGTAATCGCCAATGTGTCCAGCGTGGTGTTTTAGCCAATTAAACTAGCATTGGCCGATATCGTATCGATACCTTAGTGCCTGAATATCGTTATTTTTTATCGATGCAGGCGACTTTATTATCAAGCTGGATCGATACTTTCGCCCCGATATTTTTTTCGATACTGAAGGGAAACTACAAAAACGGAAAATATTGTTGATTGCTACAAATTGTTTAACGGAAAATCCTTGTAGAAGTGCGCGGATACGATCCATTGCGTTAATGTCTTCTACAAACAGTGCAAAAATTTGATTCGCGCTCTTTGTGTGAAAGACACCAACAGCTCATTTCTAAGACGGTTTTTCACAGCCTCTCCCTCATTTGATAATACTGTCTGTGCAGAGCAAAATCGGAAGCGCCGAGTTTTTGCAAAAGGCAGACAATAAAGAATAAGCAGCCAATTTTTTTTGCGCTGCCCTAAATTTCAGATTAGGCCGCAGACGCGGCTATGCTATTGCACTGATTTGTGTGTGTGACATATGATTCTGTTCCACCGTGGTCTCATTAGGTCTATTGACCGCAGGGATACAAAATGTGCTACAAAAAGATTTGTCTTCAAAACGCAGATTTTTAGAGTTGGTGTACAGATTTCTATTGATTCCAGATAAAAATATTTTTTCTCATAGTATCTGCAGATTCTTGTCAGAGTCTCTTTATATTTGCGCAGACTCTCTCAACACCTGTGCAAATTCTTGCAGACTTTTGCCTGCGCGAACACAATTTTTTTTAAATCACAGACAAATTTTTTTACAGACTACAGACTATAGGCACATTTTGTCGGTTTTTCGAGTAGTTGCATACATTTTTCAAAAACACATGACATCTCTGATTGCCTGTGTTAAAGATCAAGAAAAAATGGTAGCTTTTCATAGACCTGTTTCGAGTAGCAGGCAGAGTATCAATACATTTGGTATCGATGCTCCCCCTAGATATGGATTTGGTATCTGGCCAATGCTAAATTAAACTACTGGGAAGATAATTGCCTCCAAGACTAATATCGTATCACCCTTTATTGTTGTGTCCCGTTCCTTGCACACCTTGGGCAACCACCCACACCATTTCGAGCCATTTTTTGTTTTAAAATTTTTAATACCTCTCATCTAGAACCGTGAGTTTTCTATTATAATATATCGTACATAATACATGTGCCGACGTTTTGAGACTGTTTGTCGGCATTTATCCACTGGTCACGTCGATTGGTCGACGTGCTGGTGATGGAAGACGAGACCAAAATCACCCTGGATGGTAACGACTGGCAGGGCACTTCATATTTTATTTCCCCCACAAAGAGAGTGATCTCTAAGGTGAAGTTACTTTCACACACCAAGCTCCCCAAGAAGATGCTGCTGTCAGGGCCGGCGTCACATTATTTTCCCGAGTGGGTAGTAAGGAATAGAGAAGGTTCATGGGTGACAAAGGCGTATCCGGTGGGGGGGGGGGTGAACATCTGATACCTGACAAAATTTTACGAAAAGTCGACAGTGCATCGACAATAGGGTGCCAATGGAATATTTAAGAGTAATTAGATTTTCGAATTTAATTCAGTAGTCATGTTTCCTATTAATTTCCCATGGAAGGCAATTATATAGGCTCATTTGCAAAAGTAACTCCACGCCCTTGCGAATGGCTTTCCGAGAGTTCACCGGAACATTCGCCATGGTGGACATGCGTGTAGGCATGTTTTTGAGTTCTTTCTTCGTTCTATTTACCAATTCCTCCTCAATTTTCGCGTCAAAATTGTTGAGGTAGATATCACGCTTCTGGTTTGTCCAGAAACTCTGTATGGGATGCAGCTGAGGAACGTTGGGTGGGTTGGCCGACCTGGGTACCGCATCGATTTTCAGTTGCTCCATCTCCTCCAACGATTGCTTCTAGTAGTGGGCCGACACCAGATCGGGCCAGAGCACCGCGTCTTCGCCCCTACGGTATTTCTTGATAAACGACGCAACTTCCGGGAGGCACTTCGTACTATAAATTTCCTCATTCACGGCCAGTACGGAGCTTCTCGCTGATTGTCAGCCACAGCAACACCTTCTTTGGGAACTTGCTGTGTGAAATGAATTTCACCTCAGAGGTCACTTCCTTCGTGAGTAAAGTAAAATATGGAGTGCCCTGCCAGTTGTTGTCGGCGTGGACCGCCATCATCACGTCGCGATTCACCGGAAAAGTCGACTCGACCATCGAGCAACTCCGAAACCAATGGACGGGACTTCCGCTTTTTGATGTCCATGCTCGCCAGGTACTTTTCCACTGTTTGGCCGGTTGAACCGACCTCCCGATCAAGCGTACGCAGCTATGTAGCCACTTCCGCCTCGGTTTTCCTCTTTAGCGTTCTTTGGAGCTTCTTGTCGCTCAGGGTCATCGGCTGTCCGGAACCGATCTTTCTTTCGATGCTCTGATTGTAGTCCAGCAGTGCCAAGATGTTGTAGATACCGGAACAAGCGTAACCGGCGTCCCTTTTCCGTACGATGTTTGTTTTCGTCGTTAATTTTCATGGGTAGTTTCGTCAGTGCGTGTAAAGTAAACTTATGAAAAATCGGCCTTTTTTGAGCATTTTTTTCGATGCTAACGGTAGGACTCAACAATTTTGTCTTTTCGAAAGAAATTTCCATCCAAAATTTAAGCTTAATCGAACTTCTGAGAGGATTTCACTTACAGTAGCGAAAGTCTTACATTTTTGAACCTGAAAATCCTCAAGAGTAGTTCTTGAAGTTTCAAAAATCGATTTTTTTATAGCAAATCTTTTAGAAATGCATGAAATGTCGAGTACTGATGTTGTTTCATATAAATTCGTTTCAAAAACAAAAATTAATTTTCACGGACATGGAAACTTTTACGTTGGGAGACTTGAGCTACTCCAGAACACACAAGAGACACTCCCAGCTCGAACATTTTCTTTATTGATCAAAAAACTGTAACTTTGACCACTTCGAGGCTCTACTTCCCAAAGTCCGATTGAGCTCAAATTTGGCATGGGAAATTTTCACGAGAAAACAAAACTTTAGAACTCTATCGTAAATGAAATTCAGAACTCTTTCGTAAATGAAACAATTAAAAAAAAATCATTCTCTCTGAGTAACGTTACTACTGTACATAAGTTTTATAACCTCTCGATCAACGATATCCATCAAAACATTTGTTGCTCGCAACAATACTTTTTTTTGGTTTTGTCCGATAGTTCCGTGTGGGTAAGTACCCACATAGATATTTTCCGAGTGGGTACTACTACCCATACTACCCACATGAAACGCCGGCCCTGGCTGCTGTGACTGACAATCAGAGAGAAGGGGATGCCAAAGCCAAAGCCAAAGCTTTTCTTTCGCTCCGGACTGGCCATGAACGAGAAAATTTATGATACGAAGTGCCGGTCGGAAGTTGCATCGTTCATCAAGAAATTCCATATGGGAAAAGACGCGTTATTCTGACCGGATTTAGACGAAGCGATCGTTGGAGGAGATGAAGCGGCTGTATATCGATGTGGTACCCAGTCGACCCGCCCAACGTTTCCCAACCTGAAGCAAAAGCAAAAAAATCGAAGAAAAATTCAGGAATATGCGTAAACGCATGTTTTTGTCCGCCATAGCGAATGTTCCGGTTAACTTCCGTAGATTTTTTTGCAAGTAAACTAATATAATTACTTTTCATGGGAAATTTATCTAACTCAACTCAACTCTGTCTTAGTTTTTTAACACCATTCAAAAAAAGTCCATTTGTTTCAATGCAAACGTGATCAGGCGAACCTTAATTACAAAATTAAAAACGGTAAGCTCTTTTTTCTCATAACAGCCTTAAGTTCCAGATTTTTTATGCCTTGTTAAAATGTTTTCAAATGCTCAATGTAATGTCTATAGCATAAAATCAAAATTTGAATCTGATGTTTTCATGCCAAACATATTGAATGCAAACAACTGAAAAAATGCTATAGACAAAAAAATCTGTCGTTTAAAAAAAAACACATTTTTTATTACCAAAAATCGTGATATATTTTGTGGCTACCCAGTAGAGCTCCATGTGTAAAATTATTTCATCGAGCTAGCCATCGTTTTGTGCAAAAACTATTTTTCGTTGTTTCATCGCTTTTAACTACATCTATAACAGAGTTCATAAGTCTCTGGTAAGAGCATCTGTTTGAGAGTGATATGATTCTTCTCGGATACAGTATTCCAATCCATTACAATAAAGTTTAAAAAGAGCTATTTCTACTATTACAGTTCCGGATTCAGTCGGTTTTTCTTTGAGAAAGTATTTTTTGTAACACCCCTGAATAGCCCTGAATAAAATGTCATGCTCGCGCTAAGAGATTTGAAAAGACTTTCCGCTGCATTTTCGGGCAATCGGATCAGTCATTTTAGGCATATGACTACCGGATTAATATCTGGATACTGCCATATAAGCAGTGGTGGGCACCATTCCGTTAGTTCGCTAATTCGCTAATTAGCGACGCTAAAATTCAGTTAGCGATTTAGCGATTTCGCCAATAATTTTTGAGCTGGTTAGCGAAACTGTTAGCGTCGCTAAAATTTTGGCCTTCGAGACGCTAATCGCTAATTCGCTAAATTTTGTAGAGAAGCGACAGTAGAAATATTTAGAAAAACTGTGAATTGCTGATGGCGTACATAAATTGCTTCGAAAAGATGAACATACTTTACTGCGAAAATTACTTTTGTCAGTTTTTTTACCCTAGAATGGAGTTCCAGTTATCGTACAAGCCACAGGAGTATTTCGAAGAACAAGCACAAGGTCTAGATTGAATTTTCGGCACACCAAGAACTTTGGTAAATTGCAATGCGCTTGAAATTATGACAACTTTGGTTCTACTTTTTAGATTCAAATGATAATTGAATTTTTATGAAAACATTCCTAAGAGTATCTATTTTCAATGCAAGCTAAATAACTTTTGTTATTCTTGTTTTTACAAAATCAAATATGAAACCGTTTCGTGAACCTCTTACTGTAAATAGCTTTAAAAGGTAATTGTTTTCGTTTGTTTAACCGTTATGTACTCGGCAATTTTAACACACGTAAGTACTCGGCAGGGTACCCGGGTACCCACCAAAATGAAATGCTTCTTACTTCTTCAATTCTTGGCCGATTTTCGATCGTGACCTGTCAAAAGGTTAAAAAAAATTTCTATTTTCAATATACGAGACCTAAAGAGCCATTGGTCCCATGTGGTTCCCGTAAATCCGGATCTTCGGGACCATGTTCAAAATCGGGAATCCACTCCGAAATGACCATTTCGGACAACTTATAAGATGGACTCAAAATGAATGAAAATCAACTCCTGAAGTGATCTCATGAATTTTGATACTAATTTTGTTCGGTTTTATTGACAATTGTACTACTTCGTCTCATCGGAACATGCTCCCGAAGATCCGGCTTACCAGGAACCAGATGTGGTCACAGGTTCATGTTAGTCCCGGATTCTAAAAGTAGGCAGGTTTTCCAATCTTTTGACCGGTCAAGATCGAAAATCGGACAAGAAATGAAAAAGCAAGAAGAATTTCATTTTGTGGGTACCCGGGTACCCTGCCGAGTACTTATAGGGTAAAAAAAAAAATCGAAGTCCCCCCCTTCGACCCCTTCTGCTGCTATAAACAATCTGATGATGGAATATGGTTTATTTCCACTAGTTAGAATCCTTCCTTCCTTGTTTTTTAAAGCAATAAAGTCTGAAAAGGTACCCGGGTACCCGGCCGAGTACTTAATGGTTAACCAAAACAGATCAAAGGGGTCCAAATCATACAAAACACGAGCAAAAAATATAGCGATATGACTATTTACATATTAATTTAGCGATTAGCGATTAGCGAAGGTTCCGCTAATGTGGGTTTAGCGTTTAGCGTTTAGCGATTATCGAGCTAAATTTTCCGGTTAGCGACTTAGCGACTAGCGTCGCAAAATTTTCGGTTAGCGGTGCCCACCACTGCATATAAGCATGTTGGAGGAAAAGCAAGACAAAATTTAAAAACAATCAATTTCAGAAAATGTTCTTCATGTGATTGCGCATATAATAGAAGTAAAAAAGAAGTAAAAAACCCTAAGTTCCCTGACTTTTCCAGGTTTTTCCAAATCAAAATAAATTCCCTGATAATTTCAGGTTTTTCCAGGCACTAGACACCCTGTGGTAGCACTGCAACGATAGTAGCCTTTTGAAAAACCAGTATAAATCATCACGACGATACCAACACCGGTTGAAACTCTTTTAAGTGTAGTACTTCGAAGTTGTGTAACACACATTCGTTGTACTGGTTTCAAACTTAATCAACAGTAGCGCTAATTTCGCACAATATTTATGTGGTTTCGCACCATCCAAGTTTTGCGTTTAGTTTGATGGCAAAAAGAAGTTTTCTAGAAATTTTTTGAAACGGATATCAAGTGTGTGTTAAAACCGCTCATAAGCTAAATTACGATTATTGACAATGGAGTTCTGAGGAGGACTCTTTAGGTGTTCTTCGAACACTTTTGAGAACTGATGGTCTATAAAAAACACAAGTGCTTCAAAAACCTATGATAAAACTTGATAGATTCAGTAATGCTTCGATAAAACTAATGAACCACATTCTTCAGTGGACCACTGGTCAGATTAACTCAATTTATGCGAAAACTCAAGGGATTTCCAGAAAACTTACGGTAATCTACATCAGAATCACGAGAAACATTTTTTTATTTCTAAAGAAATTTGAGTTAATCTGACGAGATGTCCACTAAAAGAGGTGGTCAATGCAAGATAGTTCTACCCTACCTTATTAGCGTTAGGATAAAGTGAAAAAAAAATAGAAAACGCACAAAGCAAAATTCGGTCTCATAGACCTTTTTACGTACGAATGTGTTAGTGCAACCAGTTGAGGAAAATATTTACAAAGAGCTGTTTTGTTTGCAATGCTATGTTTTTAGCAGCTGGACAAATATTAAGTTAAACGCTCATTTTATGTTTTAAACTTGTTTCTGGATAATTTTTTTCATTCGTGGTCAGAAACCGGAAGAAGCTGCTGAACATAATGGACCAAAAATGGTAAAAAGTGATAAAAGTCGAAGCAACGAGATGCGATGATTTTCAGTTTGGAAGAAACAAAAGCAACTTTACACGGGTTTACACGTTTACTAGTGTGCGTAGGTGAAACGTCACTTATCTCTATAGGGAAATATTCCTTCAAACCAGCAAAAAATGCCTAGTTATTCTAAAAAATCCTCGACTACTAGTAAAATCAAAATTTCTGCTGATTCCAGGTTTTATAATATTTTTTTTATTAGAAATTCGAAATGGCATCTGGAGATCGTTTCCGGCCTCTGAGCCGGTTCGGGAAATTTTCGTAATGGGTGATGTTCGGTCATTTAAGAAACCAGAAGTCGCCATTTTAGATTTCAAAATAACGTCGTACATCGGGTTTTCAAAAACCGGAAGCTTCCATCTCGGATTTCAAAATGACATCTGCGGTCGACACTCGGTCTCTGATCACCATCTGGTTCTAGAAATAAGCATATTGAACGGTATTTGGCCATTTTATAGTCGAATACACCATAAAAACTAAGGGAACAATATCAATACGAACTGCGTTACAAGATTTTTTAAATTAGATGAAAAGTTAAGATAAATGTGGTACAGCTAATTCCTGTTCTCATTTTTGGCCTGCATATTATTAAACGTGTCACAAGCTTCTACAAAATCGAAACACCTTAGAACTTTATAAATGTTTTCTAGCGGAAAATCACCACCCCAAAAAAATTATGTCTATACGCGCACGCGACTCGCCATGCTCTCTTCCAACGAAAATGGTTAAACTTCCAGTGGAAGAAATTCTATTCATTATTTGGATAATAAATGCAACATTTGGGATTATATATACCTAATAAAAAAGTTATATAATTTTATCTGAACCATAATTGTTATAGGGAAGATTTAGAAAATTTAATGAACGTAATTCATCGGAATTATCTTGACGAATAATATCCGGTATATATCTCTTACTTATCTAACTGTAGTATATACAATTTTCACAGCATTGACCGGCAGCAGTAAAATAAATCAAATTTTTCGCCGTTTAACAAGTTTGAGAGCTTTTCCATTCCCCGACGGCGTGATTATGCATAAATAACATCGTATTGAATCGAAATAAATGAAAAAAGGTAAATAACAGTACGCTTCAGCTCGTGAACTCTCCTTCAGATGGTTATAACAGGTTCTCTCCCATTCCCGAGCAGCCCAACAGATCGATTAATCGATGAAGGAATCTGGTCGTGCCTTGCAGCCAAGTAAGTATGTACAAATAATACTGACCCGACTATTAAACGTTGCCAGTAGCGGAAAGCAAAAAAAAAGGGCAGAAACCTCGCACGTTACATTCATTTGTAGAATCCGAATCAGACTATTGCGGGCTGCGAAATAACCCGTTGTAATTATAGACTTTTATGTGTTAATTAAATGCGAGTCCGCTTATTCCCAGAAAAATTTTAATAAATAACGCGGGTGGACTGCGCGCGCCCCTGCGGCTGCGTTATAAAATTGGTGAAGTGCAGCAAAAAAACAGTAAATGGCCCCAAGCCGAAGGAGGTTCTTTGGAACTGCATTACGAAAGATTTTATCGCCGTACCACGGTTTAGTGGCAACCGCACCCATTCTAGAGCACAGTGGCGCGGCGCGCTAACCCCACGGCGGCGCGGCGCTGGATATACTTCGTGATCGCCGTATAGCATTACACATCCATATAAATGACTTTTGCCATTCGGTACTTAATTACATCTAAATTATGTGCTGCAAATTAAAATGATGACATTAAAAACTTCCACGGACCACCGTGTGTACGAGTGTAAAACGAATTAAAGCGGCCTAGCCGCAAATGGATGTGTATGTTTCTCGAAGCTGTGTTCCGCAATAAATACATCGGACTACCAAGCAAAATTACAATGTTTTGGCAAGGGTTCAGCTGGAATTTGGTCCAGCTGAAAGCAGTCTGCTGGATTACGGTATGTGGACGCCGTTACCGAATCCATTGCAGCAGAGCAGGCAGCAATTATTCACGGAACAAACAACCAGTTGTTAATGACTTTGTCACACAGTTGTGCGCTTCGTAGAGGTTTTATTATCGGGGTGCAAATATGCACCTCCCATCCCCAAGAGTAAGTGATAAAACTAACCTGGTGCTAATTAAATTATATGTACCGACAAATATCGTGAAATGCTGCATTACTGACGCATCATTGCAAGATTTAGAACAGTGCTTGCAATCACTGTTGTCTGACAAAGTCTTTTTTGATGCTGTCAACCGTCGCTTTTAAGTGAAAACATTTTTTTTATTTTCGAGCACTTTGTGAATAACACAAAAACTACTCGAATGCTCTTGCGTTGAGTTTGACAGCTGCAGAGCTCGGAAAGAAAAGATATGATTTTAAGTTGAGAAGGAAGGTTAACTGCGACATTGAAAATAACTGAGCGCTGAGTAACTCCGCAAATACTCAGAACTGAGTAACACTAGCCGTCTTTATAAATGAGGGTTTATTTTTTAGGTACAGCTTAGTTTCAGTACTGATTATAATCCGCCTCGACCAATGAACGACACTAAAAAATCATCAATAATTATACCAGGTGATAAAAATTACCAATTATAATGCCTTCTGAGGCGTTTACAATTAAAACAATATGCTACAATCTGAAGCACATCAGAATCACATCTAAATTGGGCGTCGTTTTATGCGACGTTACTCAGAAAGAAGTTATATGAAGAGAACCCGAAAAGATACTCAAAAACAAAAACGGACTTCTACTCATTTTTTTACGGCTACGAACATTATTCTAAACTGAGTCAGAGTTGCTTAGTTCATGGGTTACTATTAACGAGCGACTAGATTTCCTTGTAAAGAGCTGCCATATTTTGATGAAATATTTTACGCACATCGTTCATGGTCACGCGAAAAAATTGCTGAAAAACCAACCAAATGAACTCTAACATCAAACAAAGCGTTATCGAAATGAAACGACAAAGTTGATTCAAGAGCGGACTTTCCGGAGCCCAATGGCACTGCATGTCCATATAACGAACTTACAAAATTACAGTTCACACAACAAAACTCAGAGTGTTAAATTTTTGTAAATTGTAAATTTGAAGCGGTGAAAAAATAAACAACTCGTTTGACGGATAATGAAAAAACGAAGGAAGAGAGAATAAACCTTGCATGTAAGTGAAATATTTCCTAACAGTAACGTTCATGATGGCAAAAGCGCTGAAAGATTTCAGCACTTATTCATAGTGTAAACATCAGAACATTGCAGAATCATGAATTAAAGTAAAAATGGCTGAAACGGGAACAACAGCTATAATTCCGTTAAATTTTTTGACAAATAAATCAGAATTATTTAAATAAATTCTTCAAAAGTGGAGAAATTTTCCATTAATGGGTCTACGAAAAATATAAACAGCGAAAAATATAAATTTTTCTAATCAGCCAATGTCGCCAACAAATTATTGAACCGAATAAAAACCCTGCGCACGTCTGTGGCCACTGAGCATGCCAATTTGCCACGAATCAAACAATCAGTTTTAAATGACTTTGTCATACGATTTTCATCGAAACTTGTGTATGAGCGGATCTACCTTGGCATTTCTCAAAAGTTTCTTTTTTTTTGTTCGGTCAAATGAGCAACATTCCGAGAAATCGCAAACTGTGCAGTAGAAGATAAAAAACAAAAACAAAACTTCAGTTCAAAAACCTTTCCTTAATCAACTGTAGCCCCATCGTCATCGCTTCCCCCTTCAGTAGAAAACCATACTGTGTTTCCCGCTATAAAGTGGTGGCATGGCGTTTATCTTATCTTACTTCTCACACGTTGATTCGTTCAAAACGCACTGAACTCACTCGCAAGTCGCCACAACAGCACAGTCAACTAACAGCGTGTTGTTCAGCCTTAAAAACGCCACTCATGGCTGTATAGAGCTAGCTACGAGTAGGCTATATTGCTGCAGGTGCGAGAGGAGTGCTTTGATAAGTGATTACAACTGACACCACCGATCAGTCTCCAGATAGGATCAAAGGAAGCGTTGATGCAAGCAATCCAGCAACACATACTAAACCGCTTAATTTTTTGAACAACGGCTCACACTCACTCCTGCACTGGTCAACGAACGCTCGAATGCAGTGTAACCCGAGCCGCCAGTTTTATTACTTTCTGTGAGCAATTGAGCAAGTAGGCGCTGGGCACACCGAACTGCAGCAGCAGTGCACAGGCCGCTGCTCATCAGCAGTTTTACTGTCACATGAAGATACACTCTACCAATTGCACACCCCTGGCTGTAACTGAAGACCCGAGCGCGCTACATCGTTCAGGTTTTCATTTTCATTATCACATCATCAAGTACCTCACTAATCGTCTCGTTCAGTGCCCTCGTCTCGACATTCTCCCGCATGCCTATTCCCGACATCCTTCCCCCTTTCCTTTCCCATCAACTTTCAACGCCTTTTCCGGAACGGAAACCGTCCAGAGCGGAGTGGAATTTTCGTTCATTTCTTCATTGCCCCGTGAATTTCAGGTTTCATTTTCAATTCGCAGAATCGAAAGCGGGACGCGCGTCCATTAGAGGAATGTCTCATCAACGCTTACCTGAACTAGGACGATCACTGTAGCGGGTACAGTAGACCCAGGCGGGCCATACAATCGGACCACTACTGCCTCCGCCGCTGCTGCTGCTTCCCGTTCGTTCACTACTCCCGCCGCCATCGCCACCGGTTTTGATCGAACCGGTTGAGGATTGCGGAGACGCGGGCACTTCGATTTCACTTCCACTCGCACTAGAACTACTGGTGTTAAAGCTCCTGCTGGCAACACTGGCACTAGAACAAACACCAGCTCCGTTGCCGTTCATATCGCAGCCGGCGGCACCATTTACAACCAAGCCGGAGCTAAGTTTTTCCATCGAACTCAGATCTATCGCGGCAGAGGACTTTTCCACCGAAGCCGACGGCTTTTTGGCGTAACTTTTACCACTTCTTTTCAGTGGTTCCGTAATCCGACGGCCGAAATCGGCTTTCAGAATATTATCGATACTGAACTTGAGGTTTTGATCGTTCAACGCTATGTTGTTGTTTAACTGTAACAGATGGGCAGGCCCCTGGGGTGGAGATTGGGAACTTTCACGTGAAGCCATACTGGTAAGGCTCGAGGGGGAAGCAAGTTTACCCATGTCACTGTTCAGATTTTGGGTAATCTGCGAGATAGCGCTCAGGTGGCTGTGAATCCCTCGGAAGGAAGATGATTCTGGAGGTGATCGAACGCTTCGTTCATCGGACCATCGGTTCGGGTCTTGATAGAGTTCCCCCACACCACGAATGTGCGGCCTAAATCCTATCCGTTGTTCTTCTGCAAAAGCAGATCTGGCAGGACTGCGATTATCCTGTAATCGAGAAACCAACCCCAACGCCGAGTCCAGTGGCTTGGGACTTAAATTCAAGCCTCTTGCGGCGGCAACTATCTGCATTTGTTGCCGCATCAGCTCTTCAGCGTACAGCTGTGAATTTCTTAGGAACTCTTCATGCAATCTGGTAGGGCTAGGTCTCATCACGGGAATCTTCATAAAATCATCCGATGCTTCCTTGGTGCTCGAATATCTCGAAGAGTCATTGCTCATCTCTTCCGAAGCCTCCACACTGTGTCTGTCAATCAGCTTCTCCATATCGACTCCCGCCAGTCTCGACCCGACACTTGTTACGCTCATCTTCTCATCACTGTTCATAGTTTTGTCACTTTCACCCAGCCCTTCCTGACCGACCGAAAGCTCACTGTCCTCACTACAACAACTCATCCGGTCATCATCTTGCTCCTTCGGTTGTGCCATCATCAGCGACTCCGGACTCGACCTGGCCTCACTCGTCATATCCGGACTGCTGCGATCCGCTGGCATGCCAACGACTCCGCTCGAGTACATATCCTCTACCGGGTGCTTTCCTAGCAACCCGGACATCATCAAACCGGCGGTCGTCTTCGCCAGCGCTGCCGCGGTAGTTGCCTTCAGCGGCAGCGGAATCAACGGTAAATTGTGCGACATAATTGTAGCCATTTTACTGCATTGCATTGCACTCGAAGCCCACAAACCCTTCGAAGTAAAAAAAAAAAAAACAAACACCGTCGCTTCCTTAAATTGCACTTATTCCACCGCAAAAGCAAATCTGTTCGGTTTGTCCCACTAAGCTATCAGATCTAAGCAACATGCATTCACTGTTCCAATTGGAAACTCAATCACGGAACCAACCCACGTAACCTGGAGGAAAAGCCTTTTCCAACAGGATCTTCCTGATACAACAGCCAAAGCTAGTCCGCACGGCGCCTCTGTCGCAGAGCAATTGCGACCCGAAAGGATTATCGGTAATTAAATTCGCACCGTGTTACACATCGCGCGCTTGGGGTTCGCTGGGGAACATCACGGGTTACAATGGGCCGAGGTCGCGGGGGTATATGGCACACAAAAAGGCTTGTTACTCACTGCCCCCCCTCGCGGCGTATACACACACACTCCCCGGTAACCACCATCGCTCGTACTCTCCTCCTAGGCAAGAGGAAAATCAAGAAGGCGCAGGTGGGAGCGAGACTAACAGTGCAGAGATTTTACCGGCAACACTTGATTGAATAGCGGCGAAAACGGTCGTTCCATCACGGTATACTATAGCAAACTGAGGGCCCCAACGGCCGCTCTCAAGTGGTAGGCGTTGCAGCGCGACGTGAGAGTGTATTGAGCGTACCGCCGTGTGACAAGCGAACCGCACTCTAGTGGGGATCCCAGCAGGCGTGGCTTGTCGTGGATTGGTTTGAGAAGTAAGCTCAACCTAGCAGTGTGTGCTGTAATATTACTCTCCTACATAGTATGAGTGAATATAGCGAGCGAACACGTTCAAATGAGAAGACCGAAACGTTGAAAAGAGAAACAAAAGAGAATATCGTTCGCACACCAACGTATGAAACTGGTTCGAGTTATTTCACACTCATACTCTCGTACAATTTACTGGCGAATCCCCCCTATCCTTCACCAGTCTGTATTTTTACCATAAAGCAAAGAACATAAATACACACGCAATTAGTCGAAACGCTTCTCTCTCTCTCTCTCTTTCTCGTTCTCGCTTAGCCAAATTGATTGTGAGCTCGATTTCACTCGCTCATTTCCTTCTTTCGGCAGCAAACAAGAGCATAATTTCTTTCTCCCCCTGGCCCAGCCGGGGGAGGCGGAACACAAACGAGGAACCTAATAAGCTTTACTCCGCTTTGTTACCACTTCGTAACCGTCTGATCTGGCGGGCTCGCCGATTCCAGTTGGATTTCGACTCGTCCGTTCGGGGTTCCCACTGCAATGAAGCTTTTACTCGTGTGTATTGTGTATGCTCACCAGGGAGTACTCGAGCTCGCGGCCAGGAGGACGCGCAAAATGAAAATGTTTCTCTGTTTATTCAAACATTATGAAGCATTTATGTTATATGGTTGTTCCCTTTTGCTTTTCTGATCGTTCGGCGGAGTTTTCCTCCCTCGATTCCGCTCACCCGTCCACGAGGATGAAACTGGGACTTTCATCCAGGCGATGGATCTAAAGAGACCGTACGTGAAGAGGAGGTTCGTTCGGAACAAGAGGTACCATCAGAAGGGCTTTATCGTGTTGAAGAACCACTTTGCGCTCGCTCTTCGCGCCCGGCATGTTACGTTGGATAAATGTTTCTGCATTGCAGCCGGTTGTCTTCCTTCTTTCCTGTCCTCCTGGACGCTCGAGCAATAAAGCAGCCTTGGCTCGCACTACGTATGTATAGCAAAGACGAAGTGGATTGCAGCGATAATGTTGATGATGATGATTATGATTAAGATTTGATGCCTTTCGGGAACATAACTGGGAGAGGATGATGTCGCTCGAACAGGAAGAAGAAGAGCCTAAACAAGGACTGGTTTGCGAAATTCATTTTCGCAAAGCGTTCTCATGTTCTTGGAAAGTATGACAACCCGTCAGGATGGGTACAATTTTGGGAAACAAGGGCACCAAGTGATGTGTAGTATAAGAACAAAATTCGCTGGGGAAGGAGTGATTCGTTAAAACTAAATGAAATTTTAAGGTTAAAAAACAAAGCTAAATGTTTTACCGAAAACATCACAATATTTTGACCACATATAGCGGGCTGTATGTGATTCATCCTAGCTAATCCTGTTCAGGGTAAATTAGTAACGCCTGGATAGGAGAAAGGTACAAAACATCCATGCTAGAGAAGGGTCCCAATTTCCTAGCAAACGGTCCTCACGTCAGGTAGAAGGTACAACAAGGTGAGAACCGTGACAAACCGTAGCAATTTTGGCTCGTAGCCGAAACTGGGCGGACAGTAAGTATTTTGTTTGCATCTTGTGGCTTTTGAATCAAGCTTCCCAGCAGCCGATTTCACAGTCGCCGAGACCGATTTGAATGAATCAATATGCGTTACTAGAAATCGTTTTTTTAATGACAGAGATACACTGGAGTAAAACCAATCTGCTTTGAGAATTCATTTGCATTGTTTCTAATTGATAGTGATACTAGCCCGATTTAAGTAGGGACTGAATATCAACTCTTATCGTTTAACTGAGATGGGTTGAGCTTGAAAATTTGTATTCTATGTTACTATTGAATCTATACTTTTGAGTAGGATTGTAACAAGACTATTTTGCCAATCAGAAGCCGTTTGTCACGAAATGCCTGTGCCAAATTTGGTAGGGTCCGGTCAAGCTGTTCCAGAGTGACAATAGATCATGCCTCCTAATACACATACCCTTATCTTTTACTTCCAGCCTTATTCTCGTTTGATAGATGTTTTTGATCAAATGTTAAATAATAGCTAAGCTTCGGTAAATTTTCCTACACACTTAAAATTTATTGCCGGGTGTCGGTAATTTTTGCCGAGAACGGCCTCACTGCGTGCTCGGTTAAAAAAATAATGGTAGCTGTCACATATTTTCGTAAATCTCGGTTCACCTAACTGAAATTTCGACATGAAATATTACCGAGCTATCACTACCGTGATTACGAATATTTTGTGTCGAAATTTCAGTTATGTAAACCGAGATTTACGAAAAAATATAACAGCTGCCATTATTTTTTTTAGCCGAGCACTCAGTGGCGCCGTTCTCGACAAAAATTACCGAGACCCGACAATAACCAGGCTTCTTCCGTTCTCTGGATTTCTGCTCAAATTTCCTTCTCTATCTGCCAAACCCCTTGGAGAACTAGACTTTCTCTCACACAGAGTGAGTAATTATCCACATTTAGGCGTAGAGTATTTCAGTCGCAGAACTCCTTTTCACTTTTAATCATCGCGTGTGAGGGGTAAACATTTGTTTGCTCTCTCAGTTTGAGAGGGAGTAGTTTTCGTTAGCTTCTCCTTTACTAGAAGAGGAGTTGACCAAATATCAAAACATTTAGGTTCACATTGAAGCACATCCTAACCGTTTTCGAATTTAATATTATAGGAAGATTCACAACTCACCATGGGTGCGTATTCTGCTGAAAGTTCGATTTTATACTTTTTTTGTCGCACCCCAGAGCGATGAGAACGGTAACGTAATGCTCAGTTGATCGCCGTGCAATTTATTTCACTTTTCTTGCGTGCGCGGATGAGCAATTTACAAGAGTTTCACTGGGTATTTGCTCTGTCAAAATGAGAGCGTTTTTGAAGTAGAATACTTCTCTCAGGAAGTTCGGCTACATAGGGATGTGAAATGAAAATCTAAAACCGAAAAAAGTGAAAAATATGTCCAATTTCAAATGCTAATAAATCGGTTAGTATTCAATGGATTTCCTTCGTTCTTGCAGCAATAGATTGGAAAATCTTCTAAGATTCTTCCCAAAATAAGATAATTGTAATTTTATTATTCACACTATTGTACTATTGAAAATAGTCAAGCCTTGTCAAAACGAAAAATTCGACCTCTGATTGGTCGTTATATGCTTGCTTCCCAAGCACGGCCGACAGGATCATATACCTTGCAATTGAAAACATGCTATTTGGCCTATATAAGAGCCTGTTTCAGCCGGAGCCGCTCATAATAGTTCTAGACAGCGACAACAGCAGTCGTCCTTCCTTAGCAGCAGCACTAGCTCTGTGGTTGGTCACCACGTCTCAGGAGCAGCGCGGTTTTTCTCAGCGTGTGTTGTGTCACCAGACAGCCATTATTCCCCCCGTGTTGGGGCATGAAGCATGAAGATTGCCATCAGAAAATCCAATTTTGGAAATCAAAATGCCTTTTTGAAGGCAAATAAACAAGTCATTGAAAGTTAATAATTTTTGTCAACGCAAGCAAGTATTCTGTGTTGCATCCTAGCAATTTAAATTTGTCGCACCCGTCTAATTTACTGAATGTGAAATAGCTTCCACAGTGCATGTTGTCCGTGTATCTTAATTCCCCCAATGTTAGGGCAGCTCAAAGGTTGTAATTAGCAACCGATTTTGAACAGCAAAATGCTTTTTTGAAGGCAAATAAAAAAATAATTGAAGGTTAATAGTTTTCTGGCATCAACACAAGCAGACATTCTGTGCGGGATGCAATCAAATTCTGTTGTAGTTGTCTAATTTTTACTTTGTTTAGTAAACTCCCCATTGTAGGGGCAGCGCAAACGCTGCGATCAGCATAACCGACATTGAATAATAAACTGCCCTGTTAGAACGCATTCACAAAAGCAGTTAGTTCGACTATGCAGAGCTAATATGAAGACGATTCAATCAATCAGCGTAAACAGAATTTCGTCGTCTCCCAGCTGCCAAGTTGCAACATGATGCAACACGCAACAGCGAGCAAACGAAATCGCTTGATGTTACAAACCGCAATAAAATACGGGTTAAAACCGTTGCGTGTGTGAGAGCACCATCGGTGTTTATTCGCTGGATACACTATCTACTGTCTACTGAACGCAATAATTTATTTACATGCGACACGGGGACGGGAACATTCTCTTCAACGAAGCTGCGCAACACGACACAAAACATGTTATTTTGTTGCTTCAATGAGAGTGCTATCGGTCCGGTTTGACAAGAAATCATTTTTGTGCATCCGTGCTACGAAACTGAGGAAAAACTTTAGAAACTGAAAAAAGAGGTGGAGCTTATCAAATGATCGCTCTGAACCAGAATGAAGTCACACATATTTTTCAAGTTATATCATTCCACCACGTACGTAAAATAATTCATTCCTGTTTTCATCCCTATATAAGAGCCTGTTTTAGTCGAAGCCGTTCATAGTAGTTCTGAACAGCGACGACAGCAGTCCTCCCTTAGCAGCAGCGGGTACCATCGATAGTGGATAGCGGCCACAACTGTGGCATGGCTGCGAATAAGCGTAGCAGTTTCAGCGGATCTCACCATCGATAGCAGCAGGGCCAGCAGATGCAGGTACAGCGGATATCAATGGCGGCCACAACTGTGGCATGGCTACGGATAGCGTTGCAGTTGCTCAGCAGTTGGGCCAGCGTATAGCGGCCACAACTGTGGCATGGCTATGCATAGCGTAGCTGTTGCAGCGGGTATATCAGCATCGATAGTAGCAGGGTCAGCTGATGCAACGACACTCCCTCCACTAAAATGCTGTTTCAGTGTGGTAGCGGGAAGCATCAGCAGCAGGCTTGCATGAAGTGAATACATCAGCCAGCAACTTTCTCTAAGGCCTCTGCCATAGTAGACGCGAAAAGCGGCGCGAACCGATTCGCTCGGCCGTAGGTTGATGTACAGCTCTACTGATTGCTGTACATTAACCTACAGCTGAGCGAATCGGTTCGCGTCGCTTTTCGCATCTATTATGGCAGAGGCCTAATGGGAAAGTTGTATCAGTTTGTTCAGAAGAATATTATTGTCGGTAATATTACAGAGATGCGATTGCGTAAATCCGATTTTGAATTGAACAATTGTTCTTTTGAGAACAAATAACACACTTATTTGAAGAGTTAATAGCTTTTGGTACCAATAGCAGTATAGTGACAGCCTCAGCGGTAGATGCAGATGCAGCCGGTACTTCCCTGAGGCCGATGTAAAGGAAAATGGGAGCAGCACGGCGAAACAGTTCGGGTTATGCTTAGACGCGCGTCATTTTTCGTTGTTGATATTCCCCACATGAATCGACGCGCTTTCGTATGATAGCGGTGGTGGTATTAGCGGTAGATGCATTTGCCAACACTTCCTCCAGTAAAGCCGTGTCTAGTTTTCAATGTGAAAACACCTTTCTCATTGAGTTGACCGTGCGCCTTAGTCCTCACTATCAATGATTAATTGAACAATTGTCCTTATAA
Source organism: Wyeomyia smithii (assembly GCF_029784165.1). Classification (NCBI taxonomy): domain Eukaryota; kingdom Metazoa; phylum Arthropoda; class Insecta; order Diptera; family Culicidae; genus Wyeomyia; species Wyeomyia smithii. The sequence goes on from NC_073696.1 coordinate 31,799,970, forward strand.
GGACAACAAATAAATTAATGAAGATTTAATTTTGAATTAGAATACTTCTCTCAGGAAGTTCGGCTACATAGGGATGTAAAATGAAAATCTAAAACTGAAAAAAGTGAGAAAAATTTCGAATGCTAATAAATCGGTTAGTTTTCGATGGATTTCCTTCGTTTTTGCAGCAATCGATTAGAAAATCCTCTAAGATTCCCACCAAATGCATGAAATTGCAATTTTATCATTCGAACTATTGTACTATTGTAAACTCTTAAGCCTTGTCAAAACACAAAATTCGACCTTTGATTAGTCGTTATACCGCGCTTTCCCAAGCACGGTCGGCAGAGTTATGGACCTAGTAAATTGGGAATGAATTGGGAATGGGCCTATATAAGAGCTTCATCAGATAATAAACAAACATTTCATCGGATATTAAATTGAACAACTGAAATTTGAAGAACACAAATGATTATTTGAAGAGTTAATATTTTCTCGTTTTGCGCTATAATCCAAAGTTAATTATCTTCATCTACATGCATACTCTGACTATTATTACGTGTTTGCGTCGCTTAGTGTTTGGCTACGGTCATGCAGAACGCAAATAACGGCGCGATGCGATTCGGCAAGACGAAATCTGTTGAAATGTATAGCTCTACTTCGCCTTAAAAAAGAGTTGTACATTTCACCACGCTAAGGCGAATCGCATCGCGCCGGCATTCGCGTTCTGCATAACCGTAGCCTTTGTTCCGTTCCCGTTTAATAATGTCGTATTTAATGTGCATATTACAATTCGGCAGCACTTCAACTTCTCATTTGCACAAAATTTAAAAAAAATCAATGAACTTCATTCAAAATATCAGACAAAAAGAAATTACAATACTGCCAATGTACGGTCAACGTTTATTTACTAGAAAAAATGACTGACACGCAAGCAGCCGGGTTATCTTTCTTGTAAAAGTATTCTACTTCAACCTTGCGGTCGTGGCTTTGCATACAACCTTCTTGTGATTTTTCGTCAGAGAAACTATTACTCTGCGCTCTCTCTACAGCAGATGGTGTGATGCACATTGAATGTACGCTCACAGTTGTTGAGAGGGAAGAAAACTGTTTTCTCTTTAAGATGAAGATGAGCAAAACAAAGCCTGGCAATAACTTTTAAGTGTGAACATATTTTGGACTATATTTTTTTAATTATTTTTACTAAAGCTTGGTTCATTTCGAATCTGGAACAAATGAACCACAAACTTTCTATGATTGTGATAAAATCCATTTGGCACGGTACCACTGAATTATCTTCCGACTGTAGTGGCAGTTTGCCGAATCCGGCCGAAACTTATAGGACCTCTTTGAGCCTTAATAAACAGTAGAGTTCGCTTTTAAAGGCACTCTTACTTGTATACCCTTCGAGTCAATCGTATTGTTCTAAATAAAAACCTTGGTTTTCCATCCACAGTTTTCAATTCCTTGCCAGATCATTAGTTTCCGTGCAAAATTTATCAACAAAAACAAACTTGAACCTGGCGTGGACATTACCTCATGCTGTGGCAAGATAAAATTTTGCTCCCAGAAGCTGTCCAAAACCCATCTTCCCGTATACGTTTCGTCGTCCTAGTAAGCATCCTTTGTACATCCTCAAAACCTTCTAGTAAAACTTTTGAGTGCGTGTTTCAGCCACTAGTTTTTGCTTGAGCGTTCTGTTGTGTTGCTTACAGGCACGAAAAAACGGTAGACTCCTCGTAGACAGATCTTTCGGACAGTGCTATTGTTTCAAAAAAATCATATTGGGAAATGTATGATCGATTTTCGCGAATTTCCTACAACTGGAAGCAGTCACTGGTTCCGGTAACAGGGGGTCCATAAATTTTTCAGCAAAGAAATTCTGTAACATCTAAACTTCATGTAGGATCACTTCTTGCGCGAAAACTTACTTACAAGTTGAATGATTGGTGGAATGCGAAGGACCGTTTTGTATCATGATCGAAACAGTACTGAATAATGATCGGAACCAGGACCGGCGTTGGTAGTATGGGTAGTAGTACCCACTCGGAAAATATCCCTGTGGGTACTTACCCACACGGAATTATCAGACAAAACCAAAAAAATGTAATGTTTTCTATGTTAGAAACTAAAAATTGCCGTGCACATGTGCGAGCGTGTGCGACGAAGCCCTTCCAGCTGGTCTTGAGGTACGATGCTGGCCCAACAAGCCAGTCGTCGTAGGTTCGAGTAGAGACTCGGGAGAGACTGTCAGTGTAGGTAGGATCGTAATGCTAGCCCCGCAATTCTCCTGTACACTTAATAGTTGGCTGCTAAGTCTGTGTTTAAAAAACAGAAGGGCAAGTTCCGAATCGGAATGTACCACGATTTCCCGGAAATTACCTTTTCCCGGGATTCTAGGATCGGCTAGTTCTGTTAGTTCAGTACTCAGCGAATATTTGCTTGATTTTTTTCTTTGTTCATTGATTAAAATTTTTTGAAAACTAAATTTATAAAAAAAAATTGAAACCCGTAAATCAATGCGACCAGAAATAAATAATTGAATAAAATTCAGTCAGGGTAACTTGAACCATAACCACGATTTCACATAAAAAACCAAGCCCGAAGCAAGCATGGAAATTATCACTCGCGCTCATTTTTTTCGCAGACTGATAGCGCAGTTGATAAGTACAATTCTAAACAACTCTGTTTAACGAACTTGAAGCCTCAAGTAGTACTATAACATTGTCGAAAAGAGTATTGCTGGTACTCAAACACCGGAGCTATAAGAGCATATTCTCGCAATTTATCGCGATAATTATCACGATCACGATAATTATCGCGATAATTTTCATAAATGTACTCTCACGGCTTCGGTATTTGAGTACGAGCAATACTATCTTCGACAAAGTTGTAGTACTACTTGAGAACATTAAGTTTGTCATGCAGAGTTGTTCAAAAATGTGCTTATTAGGTGAGCTTTTGGCTTGCAAAAAAAATGAGCGAGAGTGGAAATTTACATCCTTGGCCCGAAGAAATATTTTGCTAAAAAAATTCAATACCGATTATAGCAAATATTTGCCACATTCAATACCAGCCTAAAACTCAGCTTACTTTTCAACAAACTGAAAGTATTATACACTGCAATTTCTAATGAAATGTAGCGAGAGCTGGAATCGGCGATTTAAAAGTATTCGAGAAATCAAATACATCAAGTTTTACAGAAGGAAATAACGCTATTTGGGCTTAACGGAAAATTGTCAGCGGATCTTTGATTCGACGACATGAAAACCCTGAAATCTACTCTTCTGCAAACATTTGCGACAACAATCGATCGTGATTTCTCAAATAATAATTAAACTGTTATCGATTTTTCGATACCTTTAATAAATAATCATTATTTGAAATCTCATTTTTACTAAGATTTTTTCTATTCCCGGTTTCCGGAAATTCCCGGGAAATGAGATTATTCATTCCCAGTTCCCGGGAAGTCAATTCTCGGGAATATTGTAACCCCTTTGTAGCACCAAGCCTTTGCTTTCTTATGTGCGACCGACCCCTTTTTCAATGATATCGTTGAGCGAAAGTTTATAAAGCTACAGATTTCATGCATCCGACCCCTGAGGGATAAGAAGCTCCAAAGGATGCTGAAGAGGAAGACCGAGGGGAAAGTGGCTACATCGCTGCGTGCGCTTAGTCGGACCGTTGGTGCCACCGGTCAAACAATTAAAATTGTCTGGTGAACTTGGATGGCAACGATTGGCAGGGCACTTCGAATTTTATTTTTTTCACGAAGAAGTTCCCCTCGGAGGAATTTCATTTTACACACCAAGTTCCCCAAGAAGGTGCTGCTGTGGCTGACAATCAGCGAGAAGGTGATGTCAAAGTTGCTCTTCTTTCGCTCCGGACTGGTCGTGAACGAGGAAATTTATAGTAAGAAGTGTCTGCCGGAAGTTGCGTCGTTCTTCAAGAAATACCATTAGGGCGAAAACGCGGTGTACTGGCTGGATCTGCCGGTGGCCCACTGCTCAAAGCAATCGTTGGACGAGATGGAGCGTCCCCTATTTAGCCATTTCTTGTGTAAAACAGAATAATAAGATCTACTCCAACAATTTTGTCGCGTAAATTTATAAATAAAACGAAGAAAGAACTCAGAACATGCCTACACGCATGTGTTCGTCCGCCACGGCGATTGTTCCGGCTAACTACCGGATGACCACTCATTAACCTTCTCCATTCCTTACTACCCACCCCGATCGGAACTGCTTACTTCTGAAACTTCACCGCTTCACTTTGCCTGTGCTTGAAATATTGGTGGATTTCACGTAGATAGAATTCATGACAAAGTTTTTGTTGGAAAAATTTGTTTTCTTGGGAGTGCTCATTCTGAAAAGTTGAAAACGCAATTCTTCGAAAATTACAACCAACCTTTTTCAGTGTCAGCTGTGAGCGCGGCACCCCTATAATAGACTATTTTACGAGACCAAATTCATGAATGAAATTTTAACAGAAAGCACTGGAACGCTGTCATAACGCACGTAAAGGCATCATCAACATCAACAGGATCCGTGACACCTGTCAGTTCGTGAAATGGTCTATACACTAGATTTACATCCTTGTAACGCGCTGTCGTACTCAGATGGAATATTTCACGCACATCGTTGACGGTCACGCAACTAAATTATTCTTTCCCGGTAGTTTTTATTTTATTAGTCGCGTAATGCCACTATTCAGTATGCAAATCAAATTTACAAAATCACAGTTCACACAACAAAACTCATAATACTTATGTCGAAGTCGTTTTCGGGATATAGCTACACTTTTCCGGACTACACTTTGCCGCTTCGAATAAAACATTTTCAGTGTAGTTGCATTGGTATGCGTAATAATGGGATAGCTGCCAAATTTGTCTTGGTCATTATCGCCATCGTCATTTTGTCTCGTTTCCATTTCATGTGTCCATCTCGCAAATGTGCTGAAATAAAATTTACCTGACACTTTACCACGTGGAACGAGAACCAAAACAAACCAGTTTTGACACATACTTCCTACAGTACACTCTGCTTTTTTCGGGTGTAGTCCGGGACAGAAAAAGGGTAGTCAGAGACAGAAAAAGTGTAGTCCGGAAAGTCAAATAAAACATTTACGGTGCCAAAAGTGTAGTCCGAGTGTAGCTACAACGCGAAAACGAAAACGACATTAGTTTTCACGAATAACGAAAAAACGAAGGAAGAGAAAATGAACATTGCATGAAAATTAAATATTTCCTTGTGATGGTAGAAAGAAACTCTAACGTTTATGGAACCTAAAAAATCATGTAAAGGCACTGAAAAGTATCAGTCCTGCTCCAGACATGACCGAGGACCCAAAAATCTTTGAGTTCATTCAAAAATATTCCATAATTCAAAAGGTTTTCAAAAATCGTGACTTCTTTGTGAATAAGGACTCCCTTCTTTCAATCTTTCGATGACCACTTCCCTTGTATAATGCACAACAAGTTTGGAGGAAACAGGTTCAGGAATTCAAAATTTATGTCGGAACATACTTATGTACATACAAATCTTGACTTTTATATAAATTGATTTATTGTACACTAGGTTGAGAGGCATTCGCATCAACATTTTGGAGATAGCGGAAATATCGTCCTTACATTTTCCTTCAAGTTTTGAATCACTCTTAATGTATAAAAAAGACCATAATCTGTTTTAAGTCGTCATCCTTATCTTATAATACAAACATAAGCAAGTACTTACCTTACCAGTCAGCTCCAGGCCGAAGTGTCCCTTGCTGTTCGAAGAAGTCGTCTCCATTCAACTCGCTCCATGGCTGCAGCTCGCCAGCCATGTCGGCTGCGGAGGCCCCGCAGGCCATCTTCCACTTGATCGAGCCACCTTGCTCGCTGCGCGCCCCGTCGCCCTGTTCCAGTCGGGTTGTTATCAAGAACCATTTTCACCGGATTGTTGTCCGACATCCTAACAACATGCCCAGCCCACCGTAGTCTCCTGAACGATGAGTGGTTCCCCCAGCAGCCGATGCCGATTTAAAATCGATGAACAAGTGATGTGTGGGCACGTTATACTCACGGCACTGCTGTAGGATCTGCCGTACCGCGAATATTTGGTCCGTGGTGGCGCGGGCACCCATAAATCCCGCTTGGTATTGCCCCACGAATTCCCTTGCAAACGGTGATAGTCGACGGCACAGAATTTGAGAGAGTACCTTGTAGGCGGCGTTCAGCAACGTGATTGCACGGTAGTTGCAGCAATCCAACTTGTCGCCTTTTTTGTAGATGGGGCACACTGTACCCTCCATCCACTCCTCCGGTACTACCTCCTCCTCCCAAATCTTGGCAATAACCCAGAGTAGCACGTTAGTCAGTGATTCACCACCGTGTTTTAACAGCTCGCTGAGGAGTTGGTCAGCTCCAGCGGCTTTATTGTTTTTCAGCCGGCCGATCTCCTCTCTAACCTCCTGGAGGTCAGGGGCTGGGATTCTGTCGTCATCTGCGCGTTGTCATCCTCTGCTTCATCGCCATTAAGGTGCTCATCGTAGTACTGCTTCCACATGTCAATCGCCTCACACTTGTTCGTGAGAAGGTTGCCGCCTAGGTCCCTGCACATGTCGGCTTGTGGCACATAGCCTTTGCGGGAACAGTTCAGCTTCTCGTAGAACTTTCGTGTGTCATTCGCACGGTACAGTTCCTCCATCGCCTCGCGATCTAGATCTTCCTCCTGGCGCTTCTTCTTCCGTCAGACCGAGGTTTGCCTGTTCCGTGCGCGTCGGTAGCGCTCCACGTTCGCCCTCGTTTGGTGTTGCAGCATTCTCGCTCGTGCTGCATTCTTCTTTTCCACTAACTGTTTGCACTCGTCGTCAAACCAGTCGTTCCGAACATAAGGAAGTATGTATTTTATTATTTTTTTTCAGTCTGCACGGCTTTTGATCAATATTAACATTTGCATTAAAAAATGCACAAAATTGCCGATTTTTCATGGGTTCACACGCACTGACGAAACTACCCATGCAGCATCAATCATAGTAACCGATGAGTCAGCAGAAAAAAACGTACAGCTCTATCAGTCGAACTCTAACCGTGATGGGAACAGTGAAGCCACTCCGTTCAGAAGGGTTGTGCGTTCAAAAAACGGTACCCCGCCGCTTCCAAAGCGCACATTGTGCGGCACTTTGTATACACCGGATACGCCCGCTCCTGCGCCTAAAACATCTTGGAAGTTGGAACTATTCGACAACAATCAGAGCATCTAAACAATGCCCTGTCCCGGACGTCAGACGACCCTGAGCTCTAAATGATGCTGAAGTGAAAGACCGAGCAAAAAGTGGCTCTACGTGCGCTTGGCCGGGTCGGTGAAAGCGGACGAAAAATGTACCTGAAGAACATGGAAATACATGTCGTGAAGCGGTACTCTCGTCCACTGGTTCCAAAGCTACAGGTAATAACGCAGCGGCAGCGGTTGGAAAAGATGGTCAAGTCGTTTTTCCCGGTGAATCGCGACGTTGTGATGAACGACGAGACCTACCTTACCCTGGATGGCAACGGCTAGCCAGGCACTTCGTATTTCATTTCCCCCACGAAGGAAATGAACTCCGAATTTAAGTTCACTTCACAAACCAAGTGACCCAAAAAGGTGCTGCTGTGGGATGTCAAAGCCGCTTTTCTTTCGCTCTGGACTAGCCATGCACAGGGGAATTCATACTACGAAGTGCCTTCCAGAAGTTGCGTTTTCCACAAAATATGTAAAGGTTTATAGGGGGGATATGATTTGTGGAATTTTTACGGATGCTTACGAAAGGGAGAGGGGGGGTTTATAAATTCTTACGTAAGATGCAAAAATCAAAAAGATCTAAAACACAACTCAAACATTTTTATTTAATAATGAGGGAATATGTTACAGCGTGTAGCGCGCTCAGCACACTTCGCATAAACGGCGGTCTTCCAAGTTTGGTTGCTTAATGTCGAAGAAAGGAAATTTACATATAAGCTTGTGCAAGGCGTGTAACAATTACATCAGAATACCGAGTACGGGCTTCAAGTGAAAAAAAAATCACAAGAAGGTTGTATGCAAAGCCACGACCGCAAGGTTGAAGTAGAATACTTTTACAAGAAAGATAATCCGGCTGCTTGCGTGTCAGTCATTTTTTCTAGTAAATAAACGTTGACCGTTCATTGGCAGTATTGTAATTTCTTTTTGTCTGATATTTTGAATGAAGTTCATTGAATATTTTTAAATTTTGTGCAAATGAGAAGTTGAAGTGCTGCCGAATTGTAATATGCACATTAAATACGACATTATTAAACGGGAACGGAACAAAGGCTACGGTTATGCAGAACGCGAATGCCGGCGCGATGCGATTCGTCTTACCGCTGTGAAATGTACAGCTCTTTTTTAAGGCGAAGTAGAGCTATACATTTCAACAGATTTCGTCTTGCCGAATCGCATCGCGCCGTTATTTGCGTTCTGCATGACCGTAGCCAAACACTAAGCGACGCAAACACGTAATAATAGTCAGAGTATGCATGCAGATGAAGATAATTAACTTTGGATTATAGCGCAAAACGAGAAAATATTAACTCTTCAAATAATCATTTGTGTTCTTCAAATTTCAGTTGTTCAATTTAATATCCGATGAAATGTTTGTTTATTATCTGATGAAGCTCTTATATAGGCCAAATGATGCATTTCCAATTTACTAGGTCCATAACTCTGCCGACCGTGCTTGGGAAAGCGCGGTATAACGACTAATCAGAGGTCGAATTTTGTGTTTTGACAAGGCTTAAGAGTTTTCAATTGTACAATAGTTCGAATGATAAAATTGCAATTTCATGCATTTGGTAGGAATCTTAGAAGATTTTCAACTCGATTGCTGCAAAAACGAAGGAAATCCATCGAATACTAACCGATTTAATAGCATTTGAAATTTTTCTCACTTTATTCAGTTTTAGATTTTCATTTTACATCCCTATGTAGCCGAACTTCCTGAGAGAAGTATTCTAATTCGAAATTAAATCTTCATTAATTTATTTGTTGTCCTTATAAGGACAATTGTTCAGTTTATCATTGATAGTGAGGACTAAGTCGCAGCTGGGAGACGACGAAATTCTGTTTACGCTGATTGATTGAATCGTCTTCATATTAGCTTTGCATAGTCGAACTGACTGCTTTTGTGAATGCGTTCTAACAGGGCAGTTTATTATTCAATGTCGGTTATGCTGATCGCAGCGTTTGCGCTGCTCCTACGATGGGGAGTTTACTAAACAAAGTAAAAATTAGACAACTACAACAGAATTTGATTGCATCCCGCACAGAATGTCTGCTTGTGTTGATGCCAGAAAACTATTAACCTTCAATTATTTTTTTATTTGCCTTCAAAAAAGCATTTCGCTGTTCAAAATCGGTTGCTAATTACAACCTTTGAGCTGCCCTAACATTGGGGGAATTAAGATACACGGACAACATGCACTGTGGAAGCTATTTCACATTCAGTAAATTAGACGGGTGCGACAAATTTAAATTGCTAGGATGCAACACAGAATACTTGCTTGCGTTGACAAAAATTATTTACTTCCAATGACTTGTTTATTTGCCTTCAAAAAGGCATTTTGATTTCCAAAATTGGATTTTCTGATGGCAATCTTCATGCTTCATGCCCCAACACGGGGGGAATAATGGCTGTCTGGTGACACAACACACGCTGAGAAAAACCGCGCTGCTCCTGAGACGTGGTGACCAACCACAGAGCTAGTGCTGCTGCTAAGGAAAGACGACTGCTGTTGTCGCTGTCTAGAACTATTATGAGCGGCTCCGTTGTTGTTGTTGTTTAAGTTTATCTGTATTTTTATGCTTTTGTAGGGTATAATACATGTTTTTAAAAGTATAAGTGATTCACATTACTGTTTTCATCTTTGATGTGCGAGTTTTGATTTTTGTTTTACTAAGCTTTCTAATTGTAGAGATTTTGAATTTTGGATTGTCCACTTTGGTGGCGCTTGTTTGAAAGAAAACTACTTAAAACTACTATTTACAGCTTAAAATTACTATTTACAGCTTAGAACTAACTTAACCTACTATGTACAAACCGCTTATTAAAGCGTATTCTGAATGCTGACATTTATGTACAAATTTGGTTTTGGTTTCTGTTATTCTGGCATCTACTTTTGGAGTAACTGCTTCTTGGTGGGGATCTGTGATCCTGGTGTCATAGGGACAATCGAGGATCATCCGTAAGATTCGGTTTTGCGCAATCTGTATTTTGTTCCTGTGAGTTTGTGCACATGACTCCCACACCGGAGCTGCGTAAAAGACCGCGGGGGCAATTATTTGTTTGTAGACTGCCAGTTTGTTTGTTCTTGAGAGGCGAGATCTGCGACAAATTAGCGGGTATAGTGACCGAACCAAAGCTGAGCACTTAACCAGTGTCCTCTCCACATGCGATCGGAAAAGAAGTTTCTCGTCGAATAGCAGTCCAAGATAGGTAACTTCGGAAGACCACTCAACCCCTGTACCGTTCATAACCACAACGCATGATGGAGGGGGCTTCAGTTTGGGGGATTGTCGATGAAGGAACATTATTGTCTGGGTTTTGGAAGCGTTGATCTTGATTTTCCAGGTGTTAGCATACTCGACAAAGGCGTCCAAGCATCGCTGAAGTTTGTTGGTGATCTCACGAGGCATTCTTCCCTTGACGGCAATTGCAGTGTCATCTGCGAACAGAAAGAGCACGCAGCCATCTCCCAGGGAAGGAATGTCGGAGGTGTAAATGTTGTATAGCAAAGGGCCCAGCAGACTGCCCTGCGGGACCCCTGCTGGGATGGAAAAAGTATTTGATAAACAACCATTCAGCGATACCCTGAACGACCTCTGCCGAAGGTAGCTGCAGATGATTTTCGTCAAATATGATGGAAAGTTGAAGGCACAGAGCTTGTATACCAGACCGTCATGCCAGACATTGTCAAACGCCTTTTCGACGTCCAACAATGCCATGGCTGTGGACTTGGATACAGCCCTGTCCCTTCTGATGTTGTTCATCACCCGCACAAGCTGGTGCGTGGTGGAGTGACCCTTCCTAAACCCAAACTGTTCCGGGAGTAAGATGTTGTTTTCCTCAGCCACCTTCATCATGCGGTTGAGGATCAGTTTTTCAAACAGTTTGCCCAGCGATGAGAGTAGGCTGATCGGACGGTAGCTTGATGCTAACGTCGGATCTTTCCCGGGTTTGCGGATCGGTATGATCTTGGCTATCTTCCAAATGCTTGGATAGTAGTGCAATTCCAAGCATCTGTTGAAGATAGAGCTCAACAACAGGTGAACCCTGTTGCTGAGCTTTTTTAAGACCATATTGAAGACCCCGTCAAACCCAGGAGCCTTCATGTTCTTAGTACTCATCAGCGCTGAGCAAACCTGTTCTGCTGTGATTTTATGTTCTTGAGGAACGGTACAGGGGAAGTTTTCGAGGTCGCGGACGCACTGCTCGACCTGGTCTTCCATTGGACTAGCCATGGTCGAGCCAAGCAAATGCGATGAGGCAATGTGATTGCCTACCGCATTTGCTCTCTCGACCGGTGCAACAAGAAGCCTCTCTCCGACCCTGAGGGAGGAACTGGCTTGGGGTGCGATTTCAGCACTTTGGCTACTTTCCAGAATGGCCTGGAGCGGTCGTCCAAACTTTGGACTAAGCGTCCGAAATTTTCATTCCGGAGTGAGACCATCCTGGAAGCAATTTGCCTATTCAGATCGGTCACCTCGAGCCTAATGTCCAGATCCCTGGTCCTCTGGAACTGGCGTCTACGCACATTCCGCAATCTAATTAGCAGCCGGGTATGGGAATCAATAGCAAGGAACTTACCCCTCACAGGAACACGTCGCACACACGCCTCGTCGGCCACGTTTATGGCTCGTTGGAGACCCTCCAACGCCTGGTCGATGTTTTCCACGCTGTCGAGCGGCGGCGCCTCGTCGATGTTGTTGTCCACCATTCGAGCAAAGCGCTCCCAGTCGACATGATGGTAATCTTTCCGCAGACAGCTGACAGGAGCAACACCGATCCCCACCTCAGCAACGACAGGTTGGTGGTCTGAGCTCAGATCGTTGAGGGCCACTGGTTTGGAGAGCTCGATGTTGGCCAGGAAGAAGTCCAGGGTTGAAGGGTTCCCCGCTGGGGAGATGAAAGTCGGCTCATCCGGAAACTGCACCGTATAAAACCCATGCTGCGAGTGTTCGAAAAGTTGACGACCGTTCAGATTCTGCCGATAATTTCGCCAAGCCTCGTGCCGAGCATTTAGGTCTCCCCCAACGACGAAGCGGGAGTTGGTCCTGGTGATGGTTGCCAGGTCGTTCTTGAACTGCATTGCTGTACCGTTGCTGATACTACACTGGCGAGGACAGTAGGCGACGATGAACCGGATGAACCCGGTAGCTGATTTGACCTCCACACTAAGGGCTTCGATGATGGCGGTGTGGATGTGCGGCAAGATGTTGTATTTCATCCCTTTTCTAACGATGATCGCTATACCACCCCCCCTGGAGTTGGTGCGATCGAGACGGATGATGTTGTGATCCGGCAGCCAAAAACTGTCGCCGGACTTTAGGTGGGTCTCTGTAAGTAGACCCACGTCGATGTTGTACTTGCGGAGAAAGTCAGCAAGCTCAATGTTTTTTGCTCTAATAGAGCAAGCGTTCCAGGTGACGATGGAGATGGGTTTAGGATCCATATTGGATAATAAATTTACCGAGCACATGGATTTGCTCGGGCTTGTTGCGACACGCACGAAGGGCATTGGTCATGCTGCTAAAAATTTCTAGCAGCTCATCCGCAGAGTACTTCTCGGACTCAGCGCTCGGTGGTGTTGTTGTGGGTGGACGCCAGTAGCCAGGGGGGGGGGGAGGCGACCGTTGACCGGCTGACCCGCCGGATGGTAAGTGTGGAAGGTCAAGTTGCGTACGCGTACTTGGGTGCCCTGCTTGCTGGGATGAACGCAGAGGAGGAAAATCTTCCGCCCTGAAGACCGGTGGTTTGTCTTTCTTCCTGCTCGGCTGGTTGGTTGACGACGCCTGCTTGCGGATATGTTTGAAGCTCTCCCTTTTCGGGCACTGTCGATCAGAGCTCTGGTGATCACCGCCACAGTTAGCACACTTAAACTGTACCGCACCGGCACCGTCCACAGGGCAATCCGATGTAGAGTGGTCCTTGGCGCAAATGTTGCAACGCGGTTTGATGTTGCAGTTCCGGGTACCGTGACCGAAGTTGAGGCACCTCTGACACTGCGTAACGTCTCGGCGGCCTCCTCGATAGGGCTCCCAACGGATGATAATGGAGAACAAAGAGCGGATGGCTCGCAAAGCGCTCAGTGTAACTGTCCCTTTTGGGAAATGAACCAGAAAGAGGCAGTCCGGGTATTTCCTTTCATTTTCATTCCTGCGTTTGATCGGATAGACAGCAATTGGGGCCAATTTGTACCGATCCTTGATTTCGGCACCGATCAGCTTGGGGTCGAAACCTGGCAAGCCTCTGATGACCACCTTGAAAGGCTTTTCCCCAGGAATGTCGTGGGTGAAGAACTCAGATTTAGAATTTTTCAAAAACTTCGTGGCCTTCTCAAAATCCACCTTCGTGTGGAGCATAACCTTCGTACCGATGCCGCATAACTTATATTCAGCTGCTACGCCCAGCGATGCAAAGTCGCTAATGAGCTTGTTGAGAGGAACGTTTTTCACTACCAGCGGGGGAAGCTTCACTTTCACCGTATTGGGGCTGGCAGAATCCGGAACATCAGTCGGCCCGCCAAAATCTCCAACGTCGCTAGCGTTTGTCACCGTGTCGCAGTCAGCCACACTTTTCGAAGTGCAACTGCTTCCGCCTGGTTTCTTCTTTTTACTGCCTACTTCAGCAGCAGAGTTTTGTTTCGCAGGGCTCGAGCCTGCTCTTCTCTTTTTCTTTGACATCACACAGCGATGCAAGCGACGAACTGTCGCACAAAACGGAATAAAATTTTTAACTAACCCGGCTTTTCAGAAATAGAACTGTACTTCTCAACAGTCTGAGAGCGAATGACGAAATGACTGATGAGCGGCTCCGGCTGAAACAGGCTCATATATAGGCCAAATAGCATGTTTTCAATTGCAAGGTATATGATCCTGTCGGCCGTGCTTGGGAAGCAAGCATATAACGACCAATCAGAGGTCGAATTTTTCGTTTTGACAAGGCTTGACTATTTTCAATAGTACAATAGTGTGAATAATAAAATTACAATTATCTTATTTTGGGAAGAATCTTGGAAGATTTTCCAATCTATTGCTGCAAGAACGAAGGAAATCCATCGAATACTAACCGATTTATTAGCATTTGAAATTGGACATATTTTTCACTTTTTTCGGTTTTAGATTTTCATTTCACATCCCTATGTAGCCGAACTTCCTGAGAGAAGTATTCTACTTCAAAATACTACCAGGTGAAGGTACCAATAATCTAAAATTGGCAGTTGGCCAAAACCGAAAAAATATAACTAATAACTTTACAGAAAAGTATGAATTTACTAGAAAAAGCTATAAAAGTATCCTTAGAAACAGAAAAGGATATTTGGTGAGCACCTCTCATTGTAAATCGTTCAAAATTTAAAAAAGCAACCATATAACAGAGATGATAAAACAGTTGGGTAATTAAAAAAATTCACTCTCCCGTTTCGTGCAGATAATTTGCCCTTTTTCGTCCTGCAAACAGCCAACCTCGACACCTTGTTACACAGTGCACCGCAACACTTATCCGGCGGACGCTGATGCAAATTAAATTGTGTCACTCCGCGATAGAACCGCGTCGTCGGTGCGGCCCCGCCCGATAGGATGTGAGAATTTACGCGAAGGTTTCATCAATAAAGTAATTTAGTTTATCACCTTTTGATATCGCCGCATCGTCAGCTTGCCGCCCGTCAGCCGTACATGGACAGACCGAATGACCGAACCGCGCGGCCGCCCAACCGATGATTGTCACGATTGTGCCTCCAGACCGTGCCGTAGAACCGAGAACGCAACAATTTATTTTCCAACTGACTGTCGCTTTAAATCGATTGGTGTTGAGTGCACTAAAAGCACACCTATTTAACTATGGCAGAGGATGGCCACTTCCAAGTGGATGCGGGACGAACGTAAACCCGAAGCTAATTATCGCCTTTTATACATAATACTACCCTTCCCGCTGGACCCGCGGATAGATACCAGGCTGCACTAATGGCACAAGTGATGAGACATGTTTTTTTTCTCTTCCATCAATTGATTTTCCACAAAGGCTACTAGGAATGGCGGCTTCCAGAAGGATCCTATTTGATGTGGCTAGGGTAAACTGACTCTTTCAAACCTTTTGCACCCTATCCACGCTACCGTTAGCAGCATGAAGCAAGCGGTCAAAACTGCCCTGCCACTGCCTTTCTCCGAGCCCGAAAAAAACTCCTTCGTCGGCGCCAAAATCGGTTTCCACAGCAAACGTATAAACTGCTCTCGGTAAGGTCAAGTTTGCTGGTCGGGGAAAAAATTGATGAGAAAATTATTGAGCTGACTGGGAGAATTTCATGTGTTTCGCACTTGAAAAGTTGTCGGGATGGCATCTCCCGGCCGGTGGAAGACAGGCGAAACAGTGCGCGCGGGTGCAGAGGTAATTAAGGCGCGGCTTTTCAATGGCCTCCGCGGTCTACGGCGACGATGTGTTGCTCTGTTTTCTGCAGGACCGTGCGAGTAGTCGCTCTAAATTGAATGGAAATGAGTTTATTTGCGCTGCCATCGCGGTACGCCGGGAGCGCAGGCTGCAATGGCAAAGCAAGGCAAAGCACGGATGACGATGCGGTCGTTACCACGAATGGCGGCGGCCCTGTCTGGCGTAGACGATGGAGACGGAGACGGAGCTCGAATCGAGACGGACGAGAACATAATTATTGATTATTTCATTATATATAGGTGTATTTTAGCACTATCAGAGGCCTAGACTTAAATTGCGGTGGGCGGTGAGTCGTGATTTGTTCCCTGGTCACGATTTGCGCCCGAGTGTGCGAAACGGTTCGATTTCGCTCGAATTGGTTGGTTTATGGAATGGAATATCACTTCGGACAGTTATTAATTTGAGCAGCAGTTTTCTACTGGCTTTTGAGTAAGCACTTTTCACGATTTAATTAGAGTCGAATTTTTTGTTGTATTGCAATGAAAATTTACAATTAGAAAGATATTTTTTTGGAAAATAATTAGTAATATTTTTGTAGCGTCATCATACCAGGAATTAGCAAAAAATGTCACAACTTTAAACTTGGTGGACCAACAATTCGATATTGATTCTGATTCTAGAGGTATCTCTACCTTTATACGTGTACTCATGACTTTTAATTAGGTAGGTACCTACCGCTGTGACAAGATGAATGTGAGCGGTCTAACAATATAAAATTATTGTCTTGTACTTGGATAATGGATTCGGTCCAAGAAGCCGAAACTTCGACACATAAAATGCCTGATATTCCATTATTTTACATTGATTATTTAATACATTAATCCGGGACCTCATCCATTTTCTTACAGACACCCAACTGTCTATTAAAAAATCCCCTCGAAACTCTGTATATTGCATATTTGTTAGTACTAAAAGTTTTGGGTTTGATTTGAAGGTATAATATTTTTGTGTAATTAATTATCAAACATTTTTTTTTCCTCATCTATAGTTTATTTGACACGGCACAAATGCAATTCAATGTTTAACGGCGCCAATTATATCTGGTAGCTTACTTTCTAAAGTATCTTAATAACTAAGAGCAAATTTTTTATCCTCGCTGCCGACTACGAGCTGAAACTAAATCTAACTTAAGCTAGAATGTTTTGCATGAAAAGCACTGATTTGTTGTTTGATGGTTTTCCATCGCCATAGGTAAGCAGCATATTGAATATGTTCCGCTGCTGGGCCAAGATATTACGGACTGGCATATTGGGTTGTCTCCCTCGGGGCCTGAGAGTATCGTGCGGGTCTAGTTGCTGATTCCGGATCCGGGGTCTTAACGTGTTCTTGTCGTTTGGTTGGATGTAGGCGGAAGGGGATAGGACTAAACTGGGGCGTAGATGGATTTCAGGAAAACGTATATAAGGGACATGTAGGATAGGTCACGGCTCGCCAAGACATCACGAACAGGAACAGCCGACTGCCTACCTTCGGCCTGCAGGGAAGCTATTAATCTAGACCTGGCGTCACGGTATACAGGGCATGACCAAACAACGTGCTCTATGTCGTGATAACCTTCACCACAGGCACAGATACCACTTTCCCCGAGCCCAACACGACGGAGATGCGCGTCAAATCTATAGTGATTGGACATAAGCCGGGACATCACGCAAATGAAATCCCGACCTACATCCAACTCCTTAAACCACGGGTTCGTCGATACCTTGGGGATTATGGAATGTAACCACCTTCCCAGTTCCCCCTTGGTCCAAGAATTTTGCCAACTGATGATCGTATTCTGACGTACAAATGCGAAAAATTCATTAAAGGCAATTGGTCTTTCATAAATATCACCGTTTGTTGCGCCCACCTTAGCCAAAAAGTCCGCTTTCTCATTACCCGGTATCGAGCAGTGAGAAGGGACCCACGCTAAGGTAATTTGAGTAGATTTTTCGGATAAAGCACTCAGATGTTCCCGTATTTTCCCCAGGAAATACGGAGAGTGCTTAACATCTTTCATCGATCGGAGAGCCTCAATGGAACTGAGACTGTCCGTAAAGATGAAATAATGGTCCGTGGGCATTTTTTCGATAATCCCTAGGGTGTACTGAATTGCAGCTAATTCTGCGACGTAAACAGAAGCAGGATTATCGAGCTTATGGGAGACGGTTAAATTGTTATTGAAGATACCGAAGCCAGTGGACCCATCAAGAAGTGATCCGTCAGTGTAGTACATATTGTCGCAGTTGATGTTTCGATATTTATTGGAAAAAATTTTGGGGATCTGCTGCACGCGTAAATGATCCGGGATTCCACGAGTTTCTTCTATCATGGATGTATCGAAAAACACAGTAGAATCAGAAGTATTTGATAAGTCGACACGATTTGGAATATTCGAAGAAGGGTTAATATTTTGGGACATGTGATTGAAATACAATGTCATAAAACGGGTTTGAGAATTAAGTTCGATTAACCTTTCAAAATTTTCAATCACGGGACGGTTCAAGACCTCACATTTGATTAGAATACGAGAAGACAGGCTCCAGAAGCGGTTTTTCAATGGTAGTACTCCAGCTAAGATCTCCAAACTCATCGTATGGGTCGATTGCATGCAACCCAAGGCGATACGCAAACAACGATATAGTATTCGCTCCAGTTTGATCAAATGTGTGTTTGCTGCGGAGCGGAAGCAGAAACACCCGTACTCAATAACAGACAGTATCGTTGTTTGGTAAAGCCTTATAAGGTCTCCTGGGTGGGCTCCCCACCATTGTCCGGTTATTGTACGAAGAAAATTCACTCTTTGTTGACATTTTTTCATCAGATACCTCACGTGACAACCCCAGGTGCCTTTAGAGTCGAACCAGACACCAAGATATTTGTGTACCAAAACCTGAGAAATCGTTTTACCCATTAATTGTGTTTGAAGCTGAGCAGGTTCATGCTTCCTAGAAAAAAACTACTATCTCAGTCTTCTCCGGAGAGAATTCGATACCTAGCTGTAAAGCCCAAGCAGACAAATTGTCCAAGGTATCTTGCAATGGTCCTTGCAAATCAGCAGCTTTGGCTCCTGTAACAGAGATTACACTGTCGTCTGCAAGTTGTCTTATCGTGCATGAGTTTGCCAGACATTCGTCGATGTCATTTACATAAAAGTTGTAAAGAAGGGGGCTTAAACATGAGCCCTGGGGAAGACCCATGTAGCTAATGCGAAAAGTTGCCAAATCGCCGTGCGCAAAATGCATGTGCTTTTCAGACAACAAATTGTGCAAAAAATTGTTCAAAATTGGAGAAAATCCTTGTCGGTGAAGTTTACCCGAAAGAATGTCAATAGGAACGGAATCAAAAGCCCCCTTAATGTCCAAGAACGCAGACGCCATTTGTTCTTTGCGAGCATACGCCAGCTGAATATCTGTTGAAAGCAACGCAAGACAATCATTCGTCCCTTTGGCACGGCGGAAGCCAAATTGAGTATCTGATAGTAGACCATTTGATTCGACCCAATGGTCTAAACGACCGAGTATCAGTTTTTCCATCAATTTCCGGATACAGGATAGCATTGCAATCGGCCTATAAGAGTTGTGATCAGAAGCTGGTCTCCCTGGTTTTTGGATGGCGATCACCTTCACTTGCCTCCAATCCTGCGGTACAATATTTTGCTCCAGGAACTTATTGAACAAGTTCAACAAGCGCCTCTTGGCATTGCCGGGTAGATTCTTCAACAAGTTGAATTTGATTCTATCTAACCCAGGCGCGTTATTGTTACAGGACAGAAGGGCAACTGAAAATTCTGCCATCGTTGAAGGTGATTCTATCGCGTCGTGACCCGGAGACGTATCGCGAACAAAGTTTTGCTCAGGAACAGAGTCCGGACATACTTTCCTGGCAAAATCAAATATCCACCTACTTGAAGACTCCTCGCTTTCGTTGACCGTTACGCGATTCCGCATTCTTCGGGCTGTGTTCCAAAGAGTGCTCATTGATGTCTCCCTCGACGTCTCGTTTACGAACCGACGCCAATATCCGCGTTTCTTTGCCTTAGTCCAGCTTTTAAACTTGGTATCAAGCTCCGAATAATGTTTAAAGTCGTCGGCATCGTCTGTATCCCGGAAGGTTAGATACGCGTCGGATCTTTGCGTGTAGACATCGGAGCACTCTTGGTCCCACCACGGAGTGGGAGGCCGTTCTTTGATCGTTACGCCGGGATATTTCTTCGTTTGGGCTTGCAACGCGGCGTCGAGAATCAAGCCCGCGAGGAGGTTGTATTCTTCAAGTGGTGGATGATGTTGAATCGACTCGACCGCTTTTGAAATCATTTCCTCGTATAACTTCCAATCGACATTCCGTATGAGGTCATACGGAATGTCAATTGGTCGCATGCGAGTTGACCCGTTATTAATTGAAATAAGAATAGGCAAATGGTCGCTACCGTGAGGATCGAGGATTACCTTCCATGTGCAATCCAACCGTAGCGACGTCGAACATAAGGATAGATCCAAAGCGCTTGGGCGCGCAGGAGGTTTCGGGATACGTGTCATTTCACCATTGTTTAAAATAGTCATGTCGAAGTCATCGCAAAGGTTATACATTAAAGAGGAGCGGTTATCATTGTAAGGGGAACCCCAAGCCACACCTTGAGAGTTGAAGTCTCCCAAAATCAAACGTGGCGAGGGAAGAAGTTCTATTAAATCAAAGAGCAGCCGTTGCCCAACCTGTGCTCTGGGAGGAATATATATTGAGGCAATACAAAGCTCTTTACCTTGTATTGTCATTTGACATGCGACAACTACGATGCCTGGAATCGAGGGGAGGTTAATACGATAGAAAGAATAGCACTTTTTAATCCCTAAAAGTACTCCTCCATATGGGGTGTCTCGATCAAGGCGAATAATATTAAAATCATGGAAGTTGAGATCAATATTTGAAGTAAGCCAAGTTTCACAAAGGGAAAATGCATCGCATTTGTTTTTATTTATCAAAACTTTAAACGAATCAATTTTTGGTAAAATACTTCTACAATTCCACTGTAAGACAGAGATAGAATCCTTCATATACGCAGTTGAATTAGGCATCGAAGGATACAATCGCTGCAAGGAGGGGCCATTGGGCAGTCAACTGCTTCAAAAATGATCTAACTGTTGGGAGGAATGCTGTAAGAAAAATTTTAATTGGATCGGGTACATTGAAATTTTCAAAAATCCAGTCCACAATGTCAGAAAATTTCACTAATCCAGAGTTTGTTTCATCAACTGGATGTGCAAAAGGAACAACTGGGGTTTTAGATGTTCCTGGCAGTGCTGGGAACTCCTTCTGGGACTTTAAATTTGCAAGCCCAGGAGGAGTTTGCTTCGGTTTTTCCGCAGTACTGTTTGGTTTGTTCGTACTTTCCATTACACTTTGGGAAATCTTAGGACCTTTACGGGGAAGTTTAGGAGAAGAAACATTTTTCCTTTTCCTAGACTCCCCAGGATTGGCATAAGATGTTCCCGCTGATGAATCGTCAGAATCGGTTTCATCAGAGGGCAACAGATCAAAGGGGTTCGATGTTATGGTAGAAGTGGTCACGGTCTTCTTCAGCATCTCAGCGTAAGAACGCTTTGAACGCTCCTTAAGTGACCGCTTGATTTTATCTCTGCGCTGCATGTACACCGGGCATGTGGAGAGCTCATGCTGGTTTGAATATATTTTTCAGCATTAACACTGCAAGAATCTCCCGCATGAGTCTCCCCACACTTGCTACATCGTGCCTTATTGCAGCAGTAGGCGGCTGTGTGGCCTAGCTGCTTGCAATTGGTGCAATTCATAACACGGGGTACATACAATCGCACAGGCAGACGAACCCGGTCGATCGAGACGTGGCTAGGGAGTGCAGATCCGGCAAACGTAACGCGAAACGAGTCTGACGGAGTGTAAATTTTTTTACCGCCGACGAGAGACATGGACCGCAATTGCTTACAATCCAAAATCTTCGCCTGTGTTTCGGTATTTTTGAAGCAACCGGTTGCGCTTTTTAGGATACACTCGACAGACAGACTCGAATCGGTTATGACACCGTCGATCTCCACGTCTCGTGCGGGTATGTAGACGCGATACTCGCGTGTGAAGAGCTCAGAGCAAGCGATAGCATTGGCCTGTGCCAGATCACTGACCACGACACGGAGCTTGTTAGGTCGGACCTTGGAAATTTCGGTCACGGCCTTGTACCCCTTCGTCAGGTCTTTAGCAATTTGCAGTATGTTTAAACGCTTTGAATTCACTCCTGCCTTTGGACGAAAATAAACAGTATAGCTGCCCTGTTGAGATCCGTCCGGGTAAAGCCTGGGGCGAGGGGGGACTGGAGAATGAACAGGGGAGGGGGTAACAGAAGGGTCAGGGTCAGGGGGGTTCGGGGATGGTGGCACGGGAGGCGAGGGATCTATATCCATTGCGCTAAATGTAGTGCACTAGCGCACTAGCGCCGACAAGAACACGTACCTATTTACTTCTTCCTTCCAGCAGTGGTTGTCCGATCGTTCGAAGCTGCACCCAAAGCAGCCAGCAGCACCAGTACAGCAGCACCAATACAGCCACCAGCAGTGAGCCGGGTGTGAGATCACTCAGCACAGCGACACGGACTCGACTGTCAACTGATGGGCTTGGATTAAAAAGATCTATTCACGGTGCACAGATCAAAACTGCAGCTGGTATTTTGCACCAATACAGCCAAAGTTGTGAGCCGGGTACAGAACGTATCGACACAACTCACAATCTAGTTGGCCTTTAGCGCGAATAATACACTCTTTTGTTTGGCTATTCGTACACACGGACCGGATTGTAATAGAACGACCACTTTGCACGTCCGTTTCTGTCGAGTGTTCGACGCGGAATGGATTATCAAACATGCTTTAGGGGGGGTGGGGGCAAGACGGACAGGGTGGGTAAGATGGACATGTGACTCATTCTTAAGCTTAGCGACTTTCTTTCTGCAAAATTGTCTCGGCCAATCTATCATCAAGTTAGTTTATGGTTTTCGAACCACTGTCACCATGGTTACATTCGTCAAATGTGCAATAAATAAACAAACTTTATAACGAAGCTATAAGTTCGAGTGCGGATGTAGTTTTTTTGTGACAGAAAATAAGATTTTTTTTCCAGTAAGTGTCGCGTTTTATTGGATGTTGATCCATTTTTCGGTTATTTGAAACTTGGCTGATCTATTCGCGAAGAGATACAGGTAAAGTATATTGTTATTGAAAAACTATGAAAGTTTGAAAATTGTGTGTACTGGTGGGGTAAGATGGTCCACCACCAGGGTGAGTAAGACGGTCAGTGTTTATAATATTGGTTCTTCAAATTAAGGTATGCCTCGATCCTACAAAAGGACAACTACCCGTCAGACGTGGACCGAAAGTCAGCTGGCTGCTGCTAGACACGAAGTGGCCTGCGGAATTTCGGTTCTTGCTACCGCGGTAAAATACGGTATTCCAAAGACCACTTTGAAGAGGCGAATTGCATTTCCTACAATGACAATGAGTATGGGGCCTAAGGAAGCCGTTTTCACTGCAGAACAGGAAAATGAATTGGTACAGCATCTCTTGGACTTAGAGGGTCGCTTCTATGGCTTCACTCAAAAGGATGTCCAAAAGCTTGGCTTCGAGCTAGCCGAAAGAAACTTCCTTCCACATCCCTTCAACAAAGTCAAAAAAATGGCAGGGCGCGATTGGTTACTCGGCTTTCTGAAACGAAATCCAAAATTAAGCTTTCGAAAGCCTGAAGCCACGTCTTACGCGCGTGCACGAGGTTTCAACAAACAGGCAGTATATGCTTTTTATAATTCACTCGAGCAATTTCTTAAAGAAGGAAGATTTGCTCCCACCCAAATATATAATGCAGACGAGACCGGAATCAGCACAGTGAGTTCAATAGTTCAGTTCACACCTTTTTAGCTATTTTAAATGAAAATATTCTTCAAAGGTCCCTCCAAAAAAAAAAAATTGCTGCTTTAAAAGGAAAGAAGCAAGTGGGATCGATTTCCTCTGCGGAACGTGGAGAAACTACTTCGGTGATGATGTGCATGTCTGCAACCGGTAAATATGTTCCTCCATTCATGATCTTTCCTCGAGCTCGGATGAATGAAGCATTGAAGAGAGGTGCTCCAGCTGAGACTAAGCTTCGGTGTAATGCATCGGGATATATGACGACGGAAGTATTTCTCGATTGGTTCGACCACTTCCTGGAGTACGCTAAGCCATCAAAGGAAACACCAGTATTACTTATTATCGACGGACATAGTAGTCACACGAAGAATCTGGCTTTTGCTGAAAAGGCAAGGAACAGTTTTGTAACAGTTCTTGTATTGCCCCCCCCCCCCACTGCAGTAATAAGATGCAACCTCTAGACGTTGCATTTATGGGACCATTTAAGAAGAACTTTCCCTACGCAGCAGACGCTTTCTTGCGCCAACATCCTGGGGTTGTAATTGGGCTGTACGATGTTGCAGATTTGATGGCGCAAGCTTTTGTTAAGGCTGCCAGCATTAGTGTTGCCATTTCTGGTTTCAAAGCAACCGGAATATGGCCTTGCAATCGTCACGTATTTTCGGATGAATCTTTTGCGCCGTCCGAAGTTACAGATCAACCTGAAGTACAACCTGTTGAGAATCATGATGAACCTGCAAGCTGCACGGTAGAGAAAAGTGTAGTTGAATCTACGTTGGAAGATGGTTTAATTCCTGGCGACCAAGCTGTTAGTGACATGGAATCATCTTTCAACGTTACGCCTAAAGAAATTCTGCCGCTTCCGAAAATTTCCAGACCCCGAGGCTCGAAAAGGAAGCGCAAAACCGAAAAAGCGGTTGAGATCATATCTGACTCATACTGCCAAGAATTAGCGATAGCTGAAGCTGCAAAAGAGATAAAACTCATCAAGAAGATGAAAAGGCCAATTAAACGTGTCAAGTGAGAAATTGTTCCGGAGGATTCACTTTGCGATCAATGCGGAAATTGTTTTTCTGATTCTGTAGATGGCTCAGGATGGGGCAGATGCATCAAATGTGACATTCGGTTTCACGCGACATGCCATTACGCTGAAATTGTCTGCAATGCATGCGCCTAATTGATTGAATGGGCGTGCTACTAAGCTTTGATGAACGGAATTTGTTTTTTTTTGTTCTGAGCTACTGGCTGTCACCAATAATTGTTTGTGATTTATTCCGCTGTATCATGAATAAAATAATAAATAAAATCATTAAGTTCGATAAGATTGAAACTGCCTCTGAAAAACTGATACAGGACCTTGTGAAACCCTGTTCCCGTAGTGTGCCCAGTAAGGCCCAAAACCTTAAAATATCCTCCATGTGTGTTTTCGTTTCACGTTTCGCTAATTCATAACGTTATAAAAGCTCAACTCGTCGTTTATTTTTAATTTTCTTAACATGGCCGTCTTACCCACACCACCTGTCCGTTTCACCCGCACACTCAAAAAAAGCGAATTCTGCAATCTTTTTTTTATTGTTTCAAAAAACGTAGAAAACGATTTTCAATCGTGAAACCAAATACTACGCATCAAAGTGCTTGTGTCAAACTAAAGTGTAAAGAATTAAGATCCCAAAAAATATCATGTTCAACACATACAAATTTACTGTTTCCTTAACATGTCCGTCTTGCCCCCACCCCCCCTACACACTTAATTCATCTCGGCAAACTTCCCAACAGATTATCGAACTCAGTGAATTTTTAGCCAGCAATATTTTTCGACGAACATTCGGCAAACATATCGTTCCCTTAATGCTAGAGCTAGATAACTCGAAAATCATGGGCGCAACTAGGGAAAATTTCTAGGGGGGGCTAGTTTTCATGTATGAAATTTAAAAAAAAACGGAAAAAGGAGTTTTAATATGCTTATTTAATAACGCTTAAAATAGTGTCGTAACAGCAGAAAAAATCACTTCTAGAATATCCGAAGATGTACTGAATATCTTGAACACAGCGTCAACGCCAACCTCTTTCAGCAACACTGATTTGATATTGAGGAGAGCCAGGTTTGGTAAATGGCTGGGCAGTGCTTTTTAACAGCACACCCGTACTAACTGGAATAAAATAGACCTCAGTGTGGTTTAAGGCATAATGCCCTATTCCTACCTCCACGTATTACCGACTGTGATACGAGCAACCAAGAGAAAACCGTTGAACCGGTGGGAACTTGGTCGTATGCTGACAGGAAAGGGGTAGTTGTTCTTCTTAGAGAGCAGCTTGTCTGAACCCCACAGACTAGGGGCGGCTCAAACAGCGACTAATCCGGACCGAACGGCTGAACTATGAAATACGGTGTCTTGCCAGCTACACCTATGGCGGCAGCCCCGTCGCGAGACTAGGCATCGCAGCCCTAGTAAGGCAGCATACTAAAATAAACATACTACGAAGAATCAAGAATTCAAAACGAACCGGAACAATAGGCAATGACCCAGCCGACGAAATAAGGACGACGATTAGAAGCTCGGTACATGTAACAGTAGATCGCTCAACGCCCCGGATGTCGACTGGATTCCGCTGGATCAGATAGAATCCCGCCACTTCGACATCGTTGCGCTCCAGGAGCTTTGCCTGAAAGGAAAGAAGGTACGGTGGATTTGTGACCGCAAGGCACAGTACCACCAAAGCGATGGCACAACCAATGAGCTTGGTAGCGGTTTTATAGTGCTGTGCAGGATGCAGAGTCGTGTGATGAAGTGGCAGGCAATCAGCGACAGGTTGTGTTGTGAGAATAAAAGGCTGGTTCTACAACTACACTGGGGTCGCTTTTTACGCGGTCGGTTGTACCGCATTTAAAAGATTAGATTAGATATATTTATACTAAACTTATTTGATACCGCGTACAAACAATCTTCCGAATTGAGTAAAAATGATCCGCGTAGTTGCAAAAATATTCCGTGTATAAAAACGGATAAAAACAACCCGTGTAAAAAGCGACCCCAGTGTACACTATTCCCAATGTGCACTGCCCTCACGAAGGAAGACCTGATGCAGAAAAAGAAACGTTCTACGCACAGCTGGAGAAACTTTACGATAGCTGCTCGCGTAGAGACATCAAGATCGTCATTGGGGACATGAACAGAAGGAAAGACTTATATAAGTCGGTGGCAGTCCAAAGTCCCTTCTTTCCTCGACCAACGTACAGCAAAACAATTGACCACGTTCTCATCGACGGCCCGTTCTTCACAGACATTACATACGTACGCACCAATCACAGTGCTGATCGGACATGACTACTTCAATATAAAAAACTACAAAACTCTGATATAACCGGTAGTCCTCTACGGAAGTCCTCTTGGTGTTTTCGAACGGAAGGTGCTGTGGACTATCTACGGTGGAGTACAAACGGGCGACGGATAACGGCGACAGCGCATGAACCATTAGCTACAAGCGCTGCTTGGAGAGAACCCCATTGCGCACCTGGCGAAAGACAATAGGTTGCGGTGGGCCGGTCACGTCGTAAGGATGCCGGACGACAACCCTGTGAAATCACTTCTCTTCAGCAAACCCTCCCGGCAACAGAAAGTAAGGGGCGCAGGAACTGGTGAAACACAGCCCACAATCGAGTAAAATGGCGATAACTTCTTGATACAGCACGAGTTACTACAGCTCTTGTCTGACTGGTAAGATGAGTAAGAGAGCAAGGCTTGAGAAACGATCCTGGGTGCAGAACTAGTTCTTAGCCAATGAATGACGACATCTCAATTTGTGTTGATTTTGATGCTCTGATAAGTCGTATGGAATGTATTTATATTGAATACAATCATTCTCTGGAAAATTCTAGGGGGGGCTAAACACTTTCTGGAGGGGGCTGAAGCCCCCCCTAGCCCTCCCGTAGTTGCGCCCATGTCGAAAATTGACGTTTCGAGAAAAACGACCTATTCTTGTGATGACGATTCGAATGCCATTTTTAATGGTTCAGCTATTATGAAACGCATCCATATCATTTCAGGCCGGTTATAGCAACGAAAAAATCAACAAAAAAAACTGAGTTATTCAGTTTTGTCACAAAACACACTTTTATTACGTTGAGATATCTAGTTTTTTAATTGATAAATACCATTTTTTCTTGTAATCGTGTTACAACGAGTTTTGGAAACGTTATAGAGCTTGACGCGATAAATATGATGGCATACTTAACTCAAAATCGACAAATTTCGAGTTATCTAGTTCTAGCATTAAGGGGACGATATCTTCCGTAAAACAGCAAGCATTAATTTTACCAAAAATTTGTAGAATATTCCGCTGAGTTTTGCAGCCTCTGAGTTCTCGCTAATAAAATCTAAGTGTGTACTACCTATTGATCAGTTATTTGGAGAAGAAGCATGAGAATGTCAAGGTTTAACAAAACATATAATTTCAATGAAAATCCTGTTTTTCGTATTAATATAAAACTTACTCTTTATCTTCTAATTTTCTAAACTTAAATTTAAAATAACTTGAAAACGGATGTCACTTTCCGAATCATTCAAAATCATTGGAATGCAATTATTTGAAAAAATTCAAAAAATTAATATTTTTCATAAATATAACCTTCAATAAAAAAATTATCTATCATTTCTCCATCCTGGACTTTTCACCACAAGTTTTATCATTATGCAAAACTATAATTTAAGAATTCTTTCAAAAACAGATCCAACTCTCTTTTTCTTTGAATTAAAGTTTTGTGTTTTTCCTGTAAGGATTATTTGGTATCAAAATTTTTTTCCACATTTCAGGCATCATCAGTTCTCTACAGTTCATTTTCAGATAGTTTTAACGTAGATTTACGTCTTACGGCAACGTAGGGGAGCAAATTGAAAAACCGCGAATATCGAAAGTGTCACGAAATTATCAACTTTAAAATGCTCAAAGCTGATCAGAATGCAGTTTTTTGTGATTATATAACGCTAACTATTGTACCATCAAAAATGTACAGCCTTGTTAAACGCATATTTCGACCAATCAGAACTGAAAGCAAGGCCACGGTGATAGATGAGTTTGTCTTTTTTTTTTTGGGCTTAAAAGTGACCACCGATAACGAGAGAGATCTTAAGACGCAGTATGGCCGGAAATCTTGCTTACTTTGAACTGCGGAAAACGCTTCGATCGAACAAAGTTCACCGCTCTACAAAGTCGACCATCTACTAAACACTTATCAAACCGATAGTCCTCTACGGCCACAACACATGGACCATGCTCGTGTAGGACCAGCGTACCCTTTGGGTTATCACCGTGCAGTTCCGCAAGGTTCTATCCTGGGCCCGGTCTTGTTGAATGTCATGTATGACGGTGTGTTGAAACTCAAGTTCCCTGTAAAAGTTGTGATCGTGGGCTTTGCAGACGCTACAGCGAGTCGATCGAGGAGGTTAAGCTGACGGCCGCGCACTGTATACGGAAAGTGTAAGAGTAGGTGTGCTCCAGGAAACTGGAGCTAGCGAATCATACGACGGACGTCACGGTTGTTAACAACCGTAAATCGGAGCAACAGGCGGTGGTCAGAGTCGGAGATGAAGAGATTGCTGAACACGTCTTTTTCGCGTACCCGAGTTTTGTACGTGCGAGGAGCGACATGATGGCAGTGAGTTGGCCAAACACTACTCCAGACAACCTAGGCCGAAGTATGTGCGACGACCCGGACATCTGGAGCACGGTGGCTGCAGCCGCCTCTCAGATTATCCTGGAGCTGCAACGTATGTGGCGGGTCAAACACAAACACGCCAATCGCAGCTAATTGCCAGTCTTCAGGTATTTAGCTAGGAGGTCATACTTAACCGTCATCCCGGGAAGATTAAGGCTGGAGACTGGAGGAATTTCAGTGGATCCGGAACAAACCGAGTAGGTTCCTAGGGGAGTCTAACTACCACAGCATCACCCTCCTAGATTCATTCCCACACCCTTAGTTCTCTTCTCAGCTGTCTGTTTGCAGATTTCCTCACCATCTTTAAAAAAAAAAAATAACATGAAGACGACGAATCAACCACGAGTTGCATCAGTTGCTAGGAGAACCTGCTATAGTTCATACGGTCAAATCAGGCTGGGCATGTCGTAAGGATGTCGGACGATAGCCCAGTCATAATGGATCTGGATAACGACTCAATAGGTATATGGCGTCGTGGCGCACAACGTACACGGTGAATTGGCTCAGTGGAAGAAGATCTTCACAGCCGAAACAATGACAGTGTCAGCATCATAGTAGGACATAAAGCTCCCAGTCACTTTACAAAACGAGTAACGAACTGTCACAAAATTAGCATATGAGCAATTCCCGCTGAGACCGGCCCACTATTTACATGTTGGTATTGAAAACAATTCAAGTTATGTTGAGCCCATGTTGAACAAGTAAAGAAACTGCGTTTGGTTGATCAAATCCCGTTGACTGGAAATCAATACTTTTTAAAACAATTTCATTTTCTTCAAAACTTGGCTCACCAAAAATTGCTTGAACTCTTGAATTTCTCTATGAAATTACCTAAACCAACATATCATTTAGAAAGAAAAAAGATCGCCATATTGTTTTCTTTCAGAAAAATGGATTTTTGAATAGGTTCCCTTCGACCTGCCTCAAATTTCACTATTCCATTCGAAAGATCATGCATTTTACATAAAATATGTTAAAATCAGAGATGTTGTATAAAAGAAAAATAATATCAAAATTACCAATCTTTCAATTTCGTTCAATCTTACCTCACTGAAACACATGATACTCTCCATAGGGGAACTGCTCCATTATTCATCTCATCAAGCCGATATTCACGAAGAATGCACGAATTAAACACTCAATTTTCACGAAATCATTCAACAAATAAACAAAATCTACTTACGTGCTCTTATGGAATCGTTCAGCATTGTATATTTCGTAAAATTAGCTAGGTGTATCCTAAATTTAGTGAAACAAACCATTTTTCGCTACGCTTCCATATCTATCTCAAAACTTGAATCACTGCTCAATTATTCATCTCACGACGCCCCCATATTCATCACACTGTTAATCATGAATGAATCACATTATCATGAATGAACGTAGCTGCAGCCCATCGTAGTAGGTTGCCTTGACATTTGCTGTAGTTGTTTACGTGCAAAACTGGTAACCTAGGTAACTGTGCTGTCGTTTTTTGTGTCAGAATAACTTAACATTTTCAGTATGATTTTTTCGTATTAACAGAAACTGATTTGGCAACTTTTGATTTTCTTCAACGCAGTGAAAACAGATGAAAATACATACAGTTGAAGTAGCAATTGTAGAAATTCAACTCATATATTTCTGGTTATTTAAGCATGTTTTAGGAAATTTGAGGTGAACATTTCAAAGATTAAAGTATTCTCAGTGTTTTGTTTGGTGATTAAAATACAAAGTGGCCCGCTAGTGATGAAAAAAACTTTGGTTGGCTGCTGAACGAGTCCCGTCGCACAGTGGTTCGCCCATAGGTCAAAAATAGAAAAAAAGTTTTTTTGTTTTCTGCTTATTATCGATTTAATGGATCGGTTATGTACCTGAGAATGCAGAAAAACTGTTTTTGTTGGCCTATTTTATGAACAGTTAACATTTGAGCACGAGATAAGGGAAGGTGTTTGACACTTGCAAAATCAGCTCAAACAGTACGTGTTTTATACATTGTGTATATATCCGCTTAGGAACAAATTCAGTTGCTTCATCTGTTTATTTTTATTATGAACCTTCAGAAAACAAGTATGTTTTGCTATTGGGATATTGTTTGGATAGGTATGTGCTAAACTGTTATCAAAATTAGTCGTGAGAGGAAACGTAGTAATAAAGTCAAAAAGCACCACTCATATTAAAATTCATGTAAACTTTTAAATGTGTTCCGCGCGAGATAGTATTATCCAAATACCACCAAACGAAAGGCTCAGAACTCAGAAAGATTTGGTAAAGGTTCCATTTGCATATATTTGCAGAAAAGTCGATGACAAGCGGTTAAAGATGCTTACTTTTTCGCTTGAATTTTATGTTTTCTGCATAGTTTGTTACCAGGGTTGTGGTACATTCAGCTCAAATTTACTAATTTGTTCTCAAACATTTGTCTATATTCGAATTTTGATATTTGGGGTTTAAGTACGGGAGCTTTCTGAGACCATATCAAATTTGTTTGAGGTTTTTCCAATGATAGAAAAGTCAAACTTTGATTGCTTTGAGGGTTCACTTAAGACAACCCGATTGAGCTTAAATTTTGCATAGGGACTTTTTTCGAGTAGGCAAAACTTTTGCAAACTGCCACATTTTAAAATTCAATGGTCAAACTTTTCCCTATATTCTATTGGCACCCTATTATGTATGCATGATAATGGAAATACCAGAAAATTGAAACAAGTTGGATGATTACAGTCCCAAAAAAGGTTGTTATAGTCAAAACACACCTGATTCTGTCGATTTCAGAAGTTTTCAAGAGCAATATTGCACAAAAATGATTTATGACCGCCCTTGCCATACAATTCGAACCACTGTGCGTTGTAGCCCTATAGAACAATGCGCGGATTTTGTTTTCTAAGGTGGGTGATTGAATTAAATGAGTTTTCGAGTGCAGATGGCCGACTATAATATCAAATTTAAAGCTTTTTAGTGAGTTTTTGAGGACTATAGTTTATGAGTAATCTAAAGTGAACTAAGAGAAATACATTCCATGGACTAGTAGATTGGTTTGAAAAGAAAACATGCGTTTTCCCATTTTCAATTGTGTTTCCATGTTGTATGAGATGAATATATGGGCTGAGATGAATAATGGAGCATTTCCCCTAGCATATTTCCAACCCACCCTTTATTTTCTTTTGCATATATACACAGAGGCATATATATTTATGTTAGTGTGTTAAGTTTTGTTGGCATATTTTATTTTATTTATAGACTTAGCGAATATTCTCTTACTTTTAGGTAATATTCCTTTTTCGAAATGAAAGAATGAAGGGAGTGTGTCCTCTGGATTTTTGGTTTTTGCCGGCCTGCAACTACTTCGAAATTTAGATCACTCCCGAACTAGAATTGCATTGCATTTGACTGATGTTCCAGAGCCCAATCAAAAAACCTAAATTAATCCACCTAGCGGTCAGACCCAGCCTTTCTCATTCAAACTCTTATTTGTTTCAATAAATTTAGATGAACGCTTCAATCCAATAAATGTATATTCACTCTAAAGGTTCCAAAATATTGATGTTGTAATCTATACATATAAAAATGCAGTCCGGTCTGTCTGTCTGTCTGTCTGTCTGTCTGTCTGTCTGATCCATACAGGCTCGAAAACTACCAAACCGATCGACGTGAAAATTTGTATGTAGGGGTTTTGGTGCCGATAAAGGTTCCTATGATAGTTTGAAACCCCTCCTTCTCCTGGAAGGGAGGGGTCCCATACAAATGAAACATAAATTTCTGCACAACTCAAGAACAAACCAAGCAATTGAAACCGAATTTGGCATGTGGATGTTTTAAGGGGTTTCAAATATGTCCATAATGGTTCGACACCCCTCCCTTTTCTAGAAAGAGGGGTTCCATACAAATGGAACACAAATTTCTGCACATCTCGAGAGCTAACCAACTAAATGGAACCAAATTTGGCAGGTGAATGTTTTTAGTGGTAACAAATTTGTTCCATAATCGACCTCAGGCAACATTTTGGATTGTAAGATGGCAACTTCCGGGTTCTGGAAAACAACCAAAATGGCTGATTTCCACCCAATATAATAATATCCGGATCTAGAATGATACTCAGGAGCTAAAATCGATCGGAATTATCTTCAAATGTCATTATGAAATCCAAAATGGCGACTTCCGGTTTCGAAAAAACAGTGGCAAACGTGCAAATACCACCCAATATGGGTATTTCCGGAACCGTAATGATGCACTGGAGTCACACATCGACTTCAGACAACATTTTGAATTGTAAGATGGCAACTTCCGGTTTCTGGAAAACGGTCTTAAATGGACGATTTCCATTATACATGAGTATCTCCGGAACCAGAAAGATGGACAGAAGATAAAATTGGCTGATTTCCGTCTAACATGAGTATCTCCGGATAGAATGATACACAGCAGCTGAAATCGACCACAGACCCCATTTTGGATTCTAGGTTGGCGACTTCCGGTTTCTGGGAAACAGCCGAAAATGATCGAATAACACCCAAAATGGGTTTTTTTCAACCAGAATGACGCTCAGATGCCAGAAATCTTAAATACCATTTTGAAATCCAAAATGGCGACTACCGATTTGGGAGAAACAGCCTAAAATAAACAATATAAGTATCTCTGGAACCAGAATGATGCATGTAGCTAATAATTGACCTCTGGCACCATTTTCAATTGCCAAATTGCAACTTCAAGGAAACAGTAGAAAATGACCGAATAATGCTCAATATGGATATTTCCGTAATCGAGATGATGCATAGAAACCAAACTTTGCCCTTGGACACCATTTTGAATTTAAAGACGGCCATTTTTATTTTCTGTAAAACAACCAAAATAACTAAATACCTCCCAATATGGGTATTACCGGTGTCAGATTGATGCTAGAAAATCTGCTGAAAATGACCGAATACCACCCAATATCAATATATTCAGAATTAAGGCGATGCACAGAAGCCAAAAGTCGAGAATGTTGTCACTACGATAAAACCAATCATTTCAAACGATTTGTTATTTGACTCTAATCATATCTTATGGCCGATTCGTCGTGCATTTGCAGATTTTTAACACATCGCGGAATCAATGAATTTGAAACGTTCAAATAGTACGATACCATATTTGAATTATGTTGAGGCCACATATATCGATCAAAGCAGGTATATTTTTAAATAGTCTTTGAATTTCTTTTCTTTCCATAACTTTTGAGTCACATATCAAATTGTTATGAAGTTTGTTATTTGTAAGTTTGAGAGATGACTCGTTCGTATGACACTAGTTATGTTCAAATAAGTCATGTAATCTTTGAGATAATAGACTTTCGTTGTTTTAATCACAATATAATACATAACTGTTGCTTAAGTTCGATTATAATCAAATAAAATGGGAACGTATAGGGCAGCCAAAATTTGCAACCACGTGTTCAATCATAATTCATCAGTTAACCCTTAACTGGCCCGCTCATCTGATAATAATATTGATCAAATCTATTTTCTAGTTTTTGAGATAATGAAGTTTCGTGATTTTCACATTTCGGTACATTACAGACGAAGCTACAGTCCGATTACAGTAAAATTCAATAGGGTGTTATGAGGCAGCTAGACTTTTCATTTGACACTAATTTTGTGGAAATCGCCTCAGCCATCTCTGAGAAAAGTGAGTGAGTCCAAGTAGTCTTCGGAATATGTTCCTTTGCATAGCTGGATATCACATTTTTGAACATAACAGGAAAACTTATAGTCCGATTGCAAAACAAATCAATAGGGTCTTATGGGGCAACTAGACCTTCCATTTGACACTGATTTTATGAAAATCGGTCCAGCCATCTCTGAGAAACATGAGTGAGATTAAACAGTTTTCAGAACACGTTTCTTTTCATAACTTTTGAACCCCAAGTTCAATCTTTATAAAATTCAAAAGTTAAGGGTTAAGGGAAGCCCGTTCATTTGAAATCAATTTTGTTCAAATCGGTTGTGTGGTTTGTGAGATAATGATGTTTTATGATTTTCACATTTTGATACATAACCTTTAAACTAAAATCCGATTACAACGAAATTTAATGGGGTCTTATGGGACAACAAGACCTTTCATTTGCAATTAATTTCATGAAAATCGGTCCAGCCATCTCTGAGAAAAGTGAGTGAGAATAAAAATCTGCACATACACACACATACACACTTACACACACACATACAGAAAATGCTCAGCTCGTCGAGCTGAGTCGAGTGATATATGTCATTCGGCCCTTTGGAGCACTTTTATACTTTCGGTTTTGCAAGTGATTGCTATACCTTTCTAGGAGAAAGGCAAAACGATTTGGCGTCGGTGATCAATTTGTCCCGAACTGGCGACAAACTGTATGTGAATTAGATGGAAGTGTATTAATGAAAACTGTACCTGAATGGTGCACGTTTGATTGTTTCTCTAACCCCATCGCGAAGTTAAATTTATTTTTATAGTGCGGACCTGCTGCGTTGGAACAAGTTTATATTTAAAACAATTTCAAATTAAAAGCAAAAGTATATAACGTTTACAGCTTTTCCAGTGAGGTAAGATTCAATGAAAACACGAACAGTCGAGTCGAACATGTTTTGGTAATTTTAATATTATTTTTGTTTTAGACAACATGCTTATCTAATTCTAACATATTTTATGTGAAAAAGCATGATCTTTCGAATGGAATAAAACAATTTGAGGTAGGTAGGTGGGCACTAGGGCGTCCCAAAATAACGGTTTGTCATATAGTCTGGGGGCTCAACCGGAAAATGATTGGCTATGATGTAACAAAAAAAAACTTTTGTATGGCGACAACTCTGGAAACCGTTTAGTCAACGTGCTAATTTAAGTTTTATGAAAATATTAAACCCAACCATATTTTTTGTTCATTTCTCGGAGTCCAAACTATGAAAAAAAAAATAGTTACGGCTTGTTGTGGCTCAAATTTCATTGTTACAAGTTTTTTAGCTCTTCTGAAAATTCTTAGTTTTAATATTTTCTGAATTTAAACCTTCAAAAAGCGTACCAAGATTTACGCAAGCAACCACCTTATACCACAAAAAGATGGGGAATTTTATGAGGAACAACTTTCTGAAAGATACAGAAATCCTATCTTGAATCGTTGTTGAGCTATTCTAGTTTTACTATGAAAGGAATATTGTAAAATGTGATAATCTCCAGTGTGTACATTATCGAGTCAACCATTCTTGACTACGGCTGCTTTGCAACATTAGTTTATTTGAATCTGTATCAATATACGTAAGCGCTGTGGATTAACCAGTATTTATCGTTCCTTGAAGCCTGAAGCCTAGTGGTCCCCGTGGCTCTGTGGTTAGCGATGTCGGTCGGCTAGCTCTCCCACACGGTTGTGATATCGGGTTCGATACCCGATCGAGTCGAGGATCTTTTCGAGCTGAAAATTTTCTCGACTCAGCACTGGGGCACGGTGTATCGTTGTATCTATCCTACACACACAAAATGTGCCAAAAAACAATATCGATAACGAATTCTCTCAACTAATCTAGTTGATCGAGACCGCTATTAGCCCCAAGGCTAAGCGTGCGATATTGTTATTGAAGCCTGAACAATGTCGCCCAGACTTAAAGTTAAAAAATATTTCAATAGTAGATGGCCGCTCTCTAAAAGTTAACATTGAGAAGAAGAAAACTCGGATTTTGCGCTGACATTAATCAAATTTCGAAGGTTTTTCCTGTGCCGATGGTTTGTTGATGATAAAAAACATTTTTATCGTCTAAACTAAACTAAAAGTCCAAAATCTCAAATCAGAAGTGAAAAATTAAGTCTCGAAAACCTAACATCAAAGTTCAAAGTGGAAAGAAACAAAACAAACATCAGTAACTAACTTAACTTTACTGTGTTGGCCGACGGAACGTAGTTCGGTCTAAGACTGAACGAATTAGAGATGTCCAGCGTCTTCTGGCTTGGGCAGCCGTTCTCCAGCCATCTTCCTAGTTCTCTGCTGAATATAAATTTGGCGGCTCTCTCGGCAGGCATTCTGGCCACGTGTCCAGCACACTGAAAACTGCCCCGCTCAATTACCTTCACTATATCAGCATGTACGTGATTCAGGCGCCTGCGCCACGCTCCATCTTCCAGTTTACCGCCTAGTGTCGATCACAGAACTTTACGCTTAAGTACACCGAGCACTCGTCAATCAGCCTCCTTCAGCATCCATGCTTCATGCCCGTAATGGGCAACCGGGAGGATCAGCGTCCTATACAGCGCTAGTTTAGTGTGAGCTCGCAAACTACAGGAACTTAGCTGGTTACGTAGTCCGTAGAAGGCCCTGTCGTTCCACTTCGTGGCTAATATCTGTGTCACATGTCACAAGCGAACCAAGATAAACGAACTCATCAAACACCTAAAATGGTTCCCCATCAATCTCCACTTCAGCACGAACACCACCGGTACTCCCACGCCAAAAGTCAGGAAACATAAGCTAAAATCAGAAGCCAAAAGACAAAAGTCAGAAACCAACAATTAGAACTCAGAAGTCAAAATTCAGAACTCCGGAACTGAAAGTCAATGATCAAAAGTCAAAATGCGAAAGCAAAAAGTGCAAATCGAAACTAAAAAACAAAACGTTAACAGTCAGAAATCCAAAGTGAAAAATTGAAAATCAGAAACCGATAGCCAACAATCAAAATTCAAACATCAAAAGTCAAAATCAAAAGTTAAATTTTAATATTCGAAAGTAAAACGTCTGAAACCAAATCAAAAGTCAACAGTCAAAGTTAAAGGTCAAAAATCTAAAAAAAATCTTTCAAAATAACAAAAGCTAATAATCAAAAATGCAAAGTCAGAAACCAATAGACTCAAGTCAAAGGTAACGAGTCAGAAGACGAGATTCAAAAGTAAAAAATCGAGAACCAGAAGTCAATGGTTAATAGTCCGAAGTCAAAAGTTCAAACTAGAGAGTCAGAAATCAAAGTCAAGCGTCAAAAGTTGGGAAAAACTACAATGACTGTACTTCATTGGAAAGATTCTGAAGCACTCGGCGAAAGTAGATTAATTTGTTTTTATAATATATACAATTCTGTGTCATACTTAATCATATAAACTTGCTTGAGATTTCTCATTTCTACTAATAATTGAAAAAAAAATGTAATCAGCAGCATAATTTCCCGCTAAATCGCCATCTTTTGAATTAAAATACAATTCATTGCATCTGTCTGGTTATACAAACCAAACCAAGCGGCGGTCTATAATTCAAAGTGAATATATACCTGCAAAGCGAAACCACAAAACACATCCCGGCATGAACTAATTCCCTGTCTTTCAGCGGAAACTTTTACCAGCCACCATTTAGCAAGCCGTCTGCGGTTTCCCCATCCATACCGGTTGAACCAGAATCAGATCTTTTCTATCCGGAAGTGCTGGCGAAATGCACTAACCGAAGCTGGGGCACCAGTTTAACCACAATATAGGTACAGAACGACGATCGGACTATTAGCCACACATAGATTGGAACATAAATCAATCATAAACATGTTACTTGTCAGCAAACCTGTGTGTGTTTGTTCAGCATGAAAAAACTAGGCTTCCAGTCTGTTCTGCCATCATCATCAGGCCTTTTAGCAGTCAATCGCGAGCGTTTGCGGCTTCGTTCGAAGCGGACTGTCTGAGTGACACTAATAACGGACTCAAACGACAATGATTCCTCAATCAAGCCCGGAATGCTGCGACGGTTGTGACGGCCGTTTTCAACACGGCACAGCCAAATGAATTGCAGTCGATTCGCTGTCTAGCGTATTTACTTTGCTCCCGGTCTGGAACAACAACAACATCGAAGTTCGAAAATAGAGCCATAAAATATGCAATGTTTCACATTCACCGCAAAAGTTCATAAATGATGACGGCAGGCTTGTGTGCACCCATGGCAGCGAAATGAAGGAAAATAGCCACTTGCAGCTTAGAATGGGGGCTTCTATGTTGAGGAGCGAGAATTGCATGCCCAATTGAAGGTATATTTTATGAGCTGAGTATCAATAACCCGACTGCTAGGTAACTTGAACTAAACAAACTATATGTAAGATATGAACATGTACAACTACGATTGATACAACATTGATACATTAGTTCCACCCCATTCTGAAAAGAAGTCACTTGAGTGATAAAATAAGCCAAACTAAATTTCCCCCCACCCTCGGCTTTTAAAGCCAATCGACTCAAGTGAAACGAAATTGACTCGAAATAGTTCTATCAAAGTTGAACCCCTTTCACGTTAACAAACAGATCTATTCTGTCCGTTACGACGGCTGGTCACGCGACGTTATACACAAATTCAATTAAGCGGAAGCCATTATTACCTCCCGAAATATAACTATTCCATTCGACCGCGCCCTCCTATCTAACGATTGAACACTCCAAGCTGCTCTCAGAATAGACATTGATATATCTCGACCCGTTGGAAGTGTCTCATTTTGGGCCAAGTTTAACGGAACCATCCGTTTGATTATAGCTTAGCGAGTCTAACAAGGTGTCCTACAATTAGGTCCATTTTCGTGGACGAAAAGTATAAGTCATTATCAAAATGAAAAAATAAATAGATCACGAAACAACCCTCCGCGAAAGATCGAACCGGCGATGCCGGAGCTCGGTCCAATTATTGGAAAAGCCCCAAGC
Source organism: Wyeomyia smithii (assembly GCF_029784165.1). NCBI lineage: Eukaryota > Metazoa > Arthropoda > Insecta > Diptera > Culicidae > Wyeomyia > Wyeomyia smithii. Next base: position 31,839,876 of record NC_073696.1, read on the forward strand.
GTTGGTGTGTCTTCGTAGAACAGCTACACACGGACGTGTATGCGCTGCGCACTGGTGGCCGATCCCCGAGGCCTTGGTCAACCACGGCAATTACGCAGCTCGTGTACGGCCGCTAGACAATGTCCAATTGTCCTGCGACCAATAAAATATGCCATAGGGTTGTAGTAGCACCGCACGACATGACAGCCCAACCAGGGCATTAAAAAGTGCGAAGTGTACCATCCCATCCAATTACGTGCCGTCGATAGCCTTAAATGCTAATGATAACATCGATTGCACCTTTTCTCACCATCCGCGGAGATTCCCAACACTCGCGGGGGTGTTTGGGTGGCCGTTGTCACTTCACTTCGCAGGGGGACTACTCTCTCTCTCTCTCTCTGTCTCTGCTGCTGGATGGATTTATGGGGCTTGCAAACTATTGATTGGGAACCAGATAATTAGTTCACTTTTTTCTAATTAAAAAAACTCGCACTACAATCAGAGAAATATAGTTTCTATGTTTTCTAAATAACATTTTTCATTTACATTTGTTATTTGGTTTTTGGTTCGTTAAATGACTTTGTAATATAATGTGCAATGATGCGAAAAAAATCATGCATGATTCTTTGTGTCTACTTGTGAATAATTTCTGAATATTTATTGTTATTCCCGATTTTATAAATATTGTTCAACATTGTTCATATTATTTCAAGAACAATATGAAAATAGTCTACGTGATACGGTGAACATGGTAGCTTGTGTACCACTAGTGTCTAATTCAAAAAGCTTTTTTTTGTGTGAAATAAAGTGCTATAGGTGATCTAGTGCTAGTGATCCGACGGCCAAATTGGATATCTTAACGGATAAGTAGAAGTGTCTTTGCATGCTTTGGATTTATTCTGTTTTTTTATTGATTTAATTTGTGCGAGCGCAGACCACCGCGTCTATATCACATAGACGCTACGACTGCTGATTGAAATTTCATTGTTGTTTTTTTCATTGTTCGCTGCCTATAGCCTCTGCCGTTGCTGCTGGACGATACCAGCGTATTTGTCTGCAGCGGCGTCTGCTTGTTTGTATCGGGATAATGGATTGTGCGAAATGTGGCAACACCATTCGCATTAGCGATGATCCTGTTATTTGCGTTGGTAAATGCAAGTCTCAATTCCATAGAGTTTGCACACCACTGACAAAAATAGCAGCGAAAGTCGTAAATGATAATGATAATATTGTGTTTAAATGTGTATCATGTCTATCAGCCCAAGATGACGGCGCAAACATTGATGCTTTGAGTGGTGAGCTGACCAAGATTATGAGTGTATTGTCATCTATGTCTCAGTCGCTTACCGATAACCAAAGCAAAATTGAATCAAAGATAAACACGGCAATTTCAAGTGGTATCGAGATGATTTTGAAATCGGTCAGTGACTCTCTGCGTGAGAGTATGGTATGCATTGAAACCAGTGTTGCAAGTAAGCTGAATGATTTCAAAAAATATCTTGAAATTAAAGATCGGGAAAATAATGCTGCCTCAATGAACAGAAAGAGAGCACGTAATGAGAGAACGGTTCACTCTGAATCGGACTCAAATCCCAGTAAGAAAATGTTTTTAGCACGCGATGAACTGATTGTGGACGATTCGAGACGCGATGACGAGGTTTTTTGTTGCAATAAACAAACCTACGCGAACGTTTTAGCGGGGTCAACTGGGGCCATTTTTAAAAAAATCAAAGAAAAGAGAACCGTAAGGCTCGGCCGGTCATTGTGATCAAACCAGTCGAGTCTTCTCAATCTAGTGAAAACACTAGATTATTTTTGAAAGAAAAATTGGATCCAAAAATACACAAAATTAGTAATTTTAGGAACGGAAAGAATGGCTCGATTATTGCTGAGTGTGCAACAGGGGATAATGTTGAGGTTGTGAAAAAAGATATAGAGAGCAATCTAGGTGAAAAGTATAGTGCTGTTATTCCCACAATTCCGAAACCAAAGTTGAAAATTGTAGGAATGAGTGATCGGTATTCCTCTGAAGACTTCATTGACCTGTTGAAAAGTCAAAATGACATCAACGTCAATGAAGTAAAAGTTATTGCGGAGTACGAAAATACTCGCTTCAAATGTAATAAATATAATGTAATTGTTGAAGTTGACAAGGACACTTATAACGCCTTGATGAGTGCTGAAAAAGTAAGCATTGGGTGGGATAAGTGTCCTGTACAAGAGGCCATTAATGTTTTGCGTTGTTTTAAATGTGGAGAATTTGGTCATAAAAGCACGGAGTGTGTTAATCCTGAAACATGTTACAAATGTAGCGGGCAACACAAGACATCTGATTGCTCTTCAACTGAATTTAACTGCGTGAATTGTTTAAAGTCAAATAAAGAATTGAAAATGAATTTGGACGTTAAACATCCAGCTTCTAGTTCACAGTGTCCGGTTTATCGGAGACTGTTCGAAAAAAGAAAAAGCAACATGTTTTTTAGTAAATAGCAGCTAAAAGAATCGCAATGTGAGAGGAAGTTAGAAATATTATATCTGAATATTGCTGGTTTATCTACAAATTATGTTGCTTTGCGGCATCTTGTGGAAACAAAACGTCCAATGTTAGTATTTATAACCGAAACTCATATAGTAGATGCTGATGCATTTGATCAGTATAGTTTTCCGGGATACAAAGTTGCTTTTTGCCTTTCGCATCCCAGACATACTGGTGGGGTTGCTATTTACGCCAAGGAATCAGTAACATTCAACATTCTATCAAACGAATCTGTTGAAAACAATTGGTTCCTTGGAATTTCAGTTGAAGGAGGCATGATGATTGGAAACTTCGGACTTTTATATCACTCCCCTAGTTCAAGTAACCAGCGTTTTTTAGAAATATTAGATAACTGGTGGGATAACTTCGTTGATTTAAACAAATTAAATGTCATTGCTGGTGATTTCAACATTGATTGGTTAAATGATCCAAATTCGAATCAATTGAAGCAGTTAGCTAACTTGTACAATTTAACACAAACGGTTTCAGAATTTACGAGAATTTCCAGACATTCGCGTACATTAATTGATCACGTGTTTGCCAATTTTGACAACGTTCATTCTGTTACAGAGGCCGATTGTAGAATTTCAGACCATGAGACAATTTGTATTTTGATAAAGAATGATCGAAACCGTGATGAAAAGGTAAAAATTAAGTGCTGGAATAGATATTCAAAGCAGGCATTGTCTCAGCTTGTTTTGAGAAGCTTGGATTTTCTCCCAATAACTGGTGATTTGAATAATAAAGCAGCTGTTCTCACCAATACGCTGAAAGAGTGTACCAGTAGTCTAGTTTTTGAAAAATACATTGAATCGGATAAATCGAGCAGCTGGTACTCTTTGGATCTTTTACGTTTAAAACGTAGAAGAGATAAAAAGTACAAACAATTTTTCCAAAGTAACGATAACAATGATTGGAATAGGTACACTGTCGCGCGTAATTTATATTCACGCGCCTTGAAAAAGGCCCGTTGTGAATATATACAGAGGAAGATCGATCAACATCAAAATAACAGCAAAGAGTTATGGAAAATATTAAAAAAACATTAATGAAAAATAAAGATCGTTTTCCGCAATCCATTACATTTGACGGTTTGAGAGAACAATCAGCGCGAGTAATAGCAGAGAAATTCAACAATTATTTCGTTGATAGTGTTCAATCGATCAATCAAAGCATTGATTTGGTCAATGAACCGGACGAGATAATACAGCCGATCAATAATAACTGTAGCTTTGATGGTTTTCTTCCTATTACTTTTGCAGAGTTGAAAGATATTTGTTTTTCTTTGGAAAGATCGGCTGGTATCGACAATGTCAACGCAAAAGTAATACAAGATTGCTTTTATGTTATTGGACACGACCTGCTGGACCTTGTTAATGAATCATTACAAACGGGGCACGTGCCTGAAGTTTGGAAGGAATCTCTTGTGGTTCCTATCCCCAAGATTACTGGGACAAATAAAGCCGAAGAGTTCCGTCCCATTAACATGTTGCACACATTAGAGAAAATATTAGAACTTGTTGTAAAAGGCCAGCTGATGAATTATTTAAATAGTAATAACTTGCTAATCCCAGAGCAATCAGGTTATCGAGAGGGTCACTCTTGTGAGTCTGCTTTGAATCTGGTGTTAGCAAAATGGAAAGAAAAAATCGAGGCTAAAAAAACTATTTTTGCGGTGTTTTTGGATCTAAAACGCGCTTTTGAAACAATTTCTAGGTCCTTATTGTTACAAACATTGGAGCGCTTTGTCATCGTAGGGACAGCATACAAATGGTTTGAAAGCTATTTGTGTGCTAGAACTCAGAAGACTCGTTTTAACGATTTTGATTCGGATTCCATTGCTAATACACTTGGTGTACCGCAAGGAAGTGTTCTAGGGCTCATTTTATTCATTATTTACATTAATGACACGAAGCGAGTTTTACGGTTCTGTGATATTAATTTTTTCGCTGATGACACTGTTCTGTTCATTGCAGCGAAGCATCCGCTTGATGTTGTAGCACTTCTAAACCAAGATTTACATTATCTAGCGAATTGGTTAAAATTTAAGCAACTAAAGTTAAACATTAGTAAGACAAAGTACTTGATAATTTCTTCAGCCAACTCCAGACTAGACGTAAATATTGAAATTGATGGTGAGACGATTGATCGCGTAAATGAAATAAAGTATCTTGGAGTAATTATTGATGACAGATTAACTTTTAAGTCTCACATTGATAATGTCATCAAAAAAATAGCCAGAAAATACGGTGTCTTGTGCCGGTTAAAGGATGAATTGACTATTAGAAGTAAAATTCAGTTGTACAAGTCAATTATTTCACCACATATAGATTTCTGCTCATCCATTTTATTCCTGGCAAACAATACGCAAATATTGAGATTGCAACGTTTAAAAAATAGAATTATGCGATTAATATTAAAATGTAATAGATACACTTCCTCGAGTTCTATGCTGGACGCATTGCGATGGCTTTCTGTGAAGTAAAGAGTATATTTTTTGACAATGGTGTTTCTATATAAAAATTTTAATAATATGTTGCCTCGATATTTGTGTGACCGGATTGATAGAGGAAGAGATTTGCACAGGTACAACACTAGAAACGCGGAAGATGCCAGAACACCAAATTTTTTTTTTTGAAGATCACAGAACTCTCTGTTGTACAAAGGAATGAACTTTTTCAATTCGATGCCCAGGCAAGTAAAACGTGCAGCAACAATGGCAGAGTTTAAACGGCTTTGTATTTCACACATAAAGTCTGTTTTGTAGACAGCATAGATTTTTTGTAAATTTATAAAGAAGATTGTAAAATTGAATTTTTTTTTTATTTATTTGGTACATTAAGTTATTATGTTCATTGATGATGATGGATTTTTTGTTTGAATATAGTTATATAATATTAAATAGTAGAGTAAAAAAAAGAGTCGGCTACACATGTTTGAGTCACGCGCGCGGAGACTGACATAGACAATCTTGATATGAGTACATCAGGTTTAAACCCCTGAAATGGAAACAAAAAGCATATCGGGTTGACAAATTGCTTTTTGGCTTGTAATATTTTCTAAATTATTTCACTTTCTTTTTAACAATTCATCTGTTTTCACAATTTGAAATAGGGTTTGGAGCGAAAACTGAAAAGGCTTGAGTTTGCCTGTGATCTGTAGAGCTCGTTATCGAGAACTATAGTATCATTGGATCTCTCTCGTAGTTCTAGATCGTTATCTAGAACCAATTCTGATTAGTGCACGCTCTTTAACATTAGGTTCAATTCCTAATCAAGTTCAGATAATTTTCGGGTTGGAAACGTTCTGGATGAGCCTTGGATTGGAAATCCGTCAAATTTTTTTTTTAATTATTGGTATTCATTTGAAGGGTTACTATGTCTGAAATTAATAACCAGTCCGGTATTTGTTTGCCAACTGGTTACATTGCATGTTTTTAAAAATATCTCATATAGATAAATCGTCCAGCTCAAACCGATGTAGGGGTATGAGGTGGGACCATCATCAACAAAATATGAGTTTAAAATACAATAATAATTGTGAGATTTTCCCATCATCAGGAGAAATTGCTCGATGATACTGATGAATATTTGAAACAAATTGTTCATTTTCCATAATGGTGCAATCTCGCATATGCAAAATTCTTCTAACCATGGTACATCTTCGGACTGATCCAATCATCCGATCCGATTTTTTTTGCACGATTTCTCGTCTTCGCGTATAATTGTTACAGTAAGTAACAGTAACGGTAACAGACTACAGTAGACTGTTTTTACACAGTTTCATTTTTACACGATTTTTTTCCGACGTTTTTCCAAATAACGCATTTTTTTAAGACGTTTTTTTTTTGTACGGTACGTGGATCGTGTAAAAAAGAACTTTACTGTAATAAGCAATAATAAAGGTCAAATGTAATTTGATCATAAATGTTGCTTCACAGTGCTGCGGTTCGCTGATTGGTTCGTGTTGAACACTGCGATCGAATGATCGCTGCGCTTGAGTCAGGTACTGCTCTGCCGGTTCAACAAGCCGCTACATTTTTCAATAGTACAATAGTCAGCATCACAAAATCACAATTTTCCGCATCTTCGTGAACGCATAGCTTATTTTCCAAAGGATGTCTGCAAGAATGAGGATTTTTTTTTTGGAAAATATCTGAGTTTGAAGCTTTCGAAAGTGGATAATTTTCTTGACGCTCTGGATGTTTCCGATTTTTCAACTTATGTGTTGCCGTAAGACGTAATTCTACGTCAAAAAATTGAACTATTAGTTTGAATGCTTTTGTATTCATATCCGAGGTGATGGACGAATAGTTCGAAAGTCTGTCTTGTTTGATGGATGACAAAGGAATAACAATCTTTATTAAACATCACAAACTTGTAACCTTCAGCAAGACCTGCTACAACTCCCCCTTTTGGAAAGAATGTTGAATTCAATTCAATCGGGATTTCCAAAATTATTATTCTCTGGTACGGAAATGAAACAAGTGGTCCATTTGAATGAGAGAACACAATTTTCCTAGTAATAAAAGGTATAGATGACAATAGTTTAGATTCTTATGGATTAAGGTTATAATGTTTAGGTTACGCTTAACATTTTATGTATATGATTGTGAAACTCACGTTTAGTTTCCCTTTTAATAAATTCTGGTTCTTGCTGATCGCAGAGTTCATAATGACTTTAGGATAATTGCCTAATAGATAGGGGCGCAAAATTAGTCTAAACTTTGTATGGTTAACGTTCAATCTTTCTTACCAATTGCATGTGAAATAAAGGTTATCAAATTTGTGACACTTCAGATTTAGTTCATTTAGTTTAATTATTAAGTAATGGTTACCTAGCACTATGAAATTTACCAATAATGCGTTTTAATTCTAGGATTTTATTAAATTTAATACAGCACTTGATCTATTAAAACCCGCTCTGACTTGCAACAACGTTTGATTCTTCTTCTAACTTGATGGAAGAAGTCCCCGTGGTTCTGTGGTTAGCAATGTCTCCCACACACGGTTGTGATATCAGGTTCAATTCCCGAACAGGTCGGTGGATATTTTCGAGCTGTATCATTGTACTTATCCTATAACATGCAAAATGTGACAAAAACAATATCGATAACGAATTTTCTCTACTAATCTAGTATCTAGTCTACTAATCCCCCCACAATTATGAAGATTTATGAATTGAAAAAATCATTTCTGGTCAATTTTATTGTTTATTAGTAATCTATAAATGTTTTCAGTCACAGAACTATGTTCTCTTTCATTTGATTAAGTATGTTTTCATGTTTTGTAAATATTTCTCAAAAAATCTATTTATTTTATACCTCATCCAATACACAATTGTACGATGTTTTCCTCATTCAAAGCTAGAAAATATGGCATATTTTACTGGAAAAATGTTACATGCCTGCAAACAGTATTTTCAGCTGAGTTAAATAACATGAAACACAAAAGTGTACTTGTGGGTGATCCATATTTGTGGAGGGAGTGTACCTGCATCCCACAGGAGGAAGTTTTTGTTAGTGAGGTGGGTTTCTGATGAGGATTCAATTTAAAAAGTGAAGAACGAATTATAAAATAAAATAAGAAATGTCCGTTATGTTGTGCTAACATGAAATAGCTGAACTTATATTAGACTAATTTACGACCTATCAATAATTGTTGTTGTGCTGCTTTCTGCAGCTGAAAACATTAATTGAAATAAGTAACAACATTGCAGCGCAACCATTCATCGTATAAAGTCATCCAAACAATGTAGATATGGTCATGTACATGTAACGTAAGATTAAAAAAAAATGAAATAAGAAGTTTCAGGGCATGTAAAGAAGATCTCGGTTAACTGTCTTCCAAAGCTGAAATTTTCAAATTTTTAACATAGAAAATGCTAAAAATTACTAGAAATAGATTCGAAAAACATGAGGAAAGTGTTCCTTGTATTGTGTTTTCAGAAAAAGTGATGAACTTTTATGAGACTAATTCATGACATATCAATAGTTGTTATTGTGCTCCTTTCTGTGGCTGAAAACAAGAATTGAAATAAGTCATTACAACAAAATTGCAGCGCTAGCACAGACGTGTCGCTCTTTTCTACAACCATTCACCGCATAAAGTCATTCAAACAGATCAACCACACGTTCACGCATTCATCACAACCACGAACGTTATCGGCAAAAAGTGGAAAAATTGGAGCACCGAGATGCGACGATTCACAGGTCGTGCTGTACACCATTTCTCGAGAAGATTTCCAGGACTCAATTCTTGAGTACCATTTCAACAGAAAACATGAAATACCGTGTATCATACCAGTTCGTAAAATGGTCTATACACGTTTTCCAGTGAATGTACGAGAAGTGTCTCTTATCTTCATAAACAAACGCATAAAGAATGTATGATGAAGATCAAATCAAGGAAAAAACCCGACATTGCAATCCACACACGTTAAATTTTCCTGCAGTGCGGCGTAAGATGATTCGGCAACACTGCGTTAAAAATTGCAGAGTCAATCCTGCATCGACTCGTAAAAAAAACTAATTTCAATGGTGTAATTGGGACTACGGAATCACGTGCGATAGTGGAAATGAACACTCAAACGGTGCTGCTAAAGATAAGTATGTATAGTGCACACTCTAGGGGTAGTTGAAAAGTGAAGTTTTTGGTTTGTTCATCATACATAGAAAGTGACAATCAAAAGGAGCGTCATTTGCTTCCCTTTTACATACCTTTTTGGTCGAGAAAAATGAGGAAAGTTTGAATTTATTTTTAAGTGCATAGCACCATTTTTATTGTATCAAAGTGGTATTTTTCTGAAAGTACAGTTTATCAACAACAACAAAAATACGTTTGATTTTGAGATATACCAATTATTACTGGAGTAATGGCCGTTTCCCCGAAACGCTTTTTTTTTCGCAGAGGCTTGCGGTGATCCTAATGGAAACTCAGCGGGTCAACTGAAATAAAAAAACTCATATTATTTCATTAGTTTAGAAGTTTGCCGTGTCCTTGAACGATCGCTTTTATGAGTATTTTGTTTTCAGTGGAAACAGGAACGTTTTTCCCCAAGAATGCACGTTTTGAGCGCGAAAAATTGCATTAAAATGTTTTTGCGGCAAAATATAACTGTATGTTTCAAAAAGCTCGTTCAAGGACCGGCGAATTTAATAACGAAAATCTAAAAAAAAGATGAAGGAAATCGGTTCTGCACTTTTCCGGCAATCAGGATCACGGCAAAGTCGTTTTTCGAAAAACACTATTCCGAGATAATCGCGTGTAAAGTTTCAAGTTGAGCTTAAGCGGCCGTGGCGAGGTGCGCTGCAAATCGCTCTAAGTTTCTTCCTATTGCTCAGATCTGCATGAAAATTTATGAAAATGTTCTTAAGATGTTGTATTTGAAGATAATGCAATTAAATTGTTTTCGGTTTTTTGAAAACTAAAAAGGTATATAACCCCTTAAGGCTTGCATGAAATCTTGTGTGCAGATCCGAGTGGACAGACAGTGCTACTTTTTTCGCCGTAAGTAGAGCAAATGCATCGCAAAAAATGTCTTTTTTTTGCTTATATTTTTTAAGTTATCATAAATATTTTTAGTTTAATTTCCTAAGTGTTGCATTGCCATTGCAATCGATTGACACATTATTTATCACAAATTTAGCAACTTGTCATCCAATTTATGGAAATATTTTGGTACATAAATAGGTTATATTTCAGTGCGTATATATGGTATGATTTATTCATTTTACTATTTGGCACTCCTCTAGTCAATAAATGTATCATGCTATTCAATACGGGTCAATTTTTTTTATATAAATGTATCAAATAAATTGAATGTCTGAAAATAATAATACAATCTCTAAGATTCTAATATTATTTTGAGGCGGTGCTTACCGAATGGAAAATTACTCCGGAATGTACTGCAAGTGCTGTCATTCTGTAAAGGGTCTTTGGAAGTCGGTAGAGCTTACACCTTCTAGATCCCGAAACTAAGATAGCTGCAGAAATGGAACACACACACACTTCCAGTGCGGCGTAAGATAGGACGTCGGATTTTTTTACTGGATTTGAGCTCGAATATCAACACTCAAAAAATCTGAATAGTAATTTGTATTTATCTTACTGAAACCATTGAAATCGCTGCATATTCGAGTGCCTCTACAGCCTGCAACAATCACTTACACCAAACACACTAGTTTCGGCGAAAAAACTGATGAAAAAACACTTGAAATGTAAACTTTTACTAATCAGAACATTCAGACGATAGCCGTGCTGCCAGAGCCTCCTCTACCCGTAGATGAGCGTGTTTCGACTAATACTTAAAGTCTTCTTCAGTGCTCTAATAGAAATTTAAAGCGCTAAAGAAGACTATAAGTAGTAGTCAAAATACGGTTATCTGCGATTTGAGTAAAATTGGTTAATTTCAGTGGTGGGCACCGCTAACCGAAAATTTAGCGACGCTAATCGCTAAGTTGCTAACCGGAAAATTTAGCTCGATAATCGCTAAACGCTAAACGCTAAACCCACATTAGCGGAACTTTCGCTAATCGCTAATCGCTAACTTATTAATATGTAAATAGTTATATCGCTATATTTATTGCTCATGTTTTGTAAGATTTGGACCACTTTGATCTGTTTTGGTTAAATTAACGAAAACAATTACTTTTCAAAGCTATTTACAGTAAGAGGTTTACGAAACGGTATTCATATTTGATTTTGTAAAAACAAGAATAACAAAAGTTATTTAGCTTGCATTGAAAATAGATACTCTTAGGAATGTTTTCATAAAAATTCAATTATTATCTGAATCGAAAAAATAGAACCAAAGTTGTCATAATTTCAAGCGCATTGCAATTCATCAAAGTTCTTGGTGTGCCAAAAATTCAATCTAGACCTTGTGCTTGTTTTTAAAATGCTCGTGTGGCTTGTACGATAACTGGAACTCCATTCTAAGGTAAAAAAAACTGACAAGAGCCATCAGCAAATCACAGTTTTTCTAAATATTTCTATTGTCGCTTCTTCACAAAATTTAGCGAATTAGCGATTAGCGTTTCGAAGGCCAACATTCTAGCGACGCTAACAGTTTCGCTAACCAGGTCAAAAATTAGCGAAATCGCTAAATCGCTAACTGAATTTTAGCGTCGTTAATTAGCGAATTAGCGAATTAGCGGAATGGTGCCCACCACTGGTTATTTTACTTCTGAAAATAATAGTAGAAATAGAGGCGAACTGAATTTTCTTTTCTTAATAATTCGAAGTGAATGTGCTTAGACACTAGAGTGGCCATTTTTGTAACATCATGCGATTTCGATGAGCGCTGGGCGGAAAAAGTTTCGTTTTCACTCCAAAAATAATTCCATGAAAATTTGGAGCTGATCCAAGTCATTTAATGGACCCACAAAACGTTTATGTTTAAAAAAAACAGATTCTCATAAGGATTGCTGTTTTTTTTTTTATCTCTTTATGAAGTTTTTTGCCTTAGTTTCTTAACATAGTTGTATATTTTGTGATGAAATACTCTTTAATCATAAAATAATATCATTAGGGATATTCACATGTTACGTAACGCTAAATTTTAGCAATTTTGAATACCTTCCATCCCTGAATAACACAATTTTGCATGGGGGCTTCGCACAATGGAACTCTTCATTGAATATCCCCTTCTTCTGAGTACGTTACTAATGAATGAATGACCTCTTGTATTCGTTAGAGGATTTGAAGCTGCCATTTAGTGATTATATCCGTAGTAAACCGTCACAATCGGATTGGTGAAGCAAAACTATTAAAGTTATCAAGAGCTTTTTGTATGGATTTAATGTTAGTTTTAGTATTATTATTTTTTTTTCTGTGAAACAGTTCAGCACTAGTTATCTAAATTCACTAGGACGGTAATTTTTTTCAAATATAGTCGGTAGATCTCATGTTGATCGAATTGCAATTCTTATGAGTTACGATGCAAAGTTCTTAGGCGCGCTCAAAATTGATTTAAGCTCCGGCAAAAATATCGCCCAAGATGTGAAATATTGCCCAAGATGCCCAAGATGTAGTGGATCGGAATAATTCTGAAAAGTTTCGAAAACTAACCAATATTACTTGTCCTCTTCATATTTATGAACTTTTATACAAAATATATTACATGGCAAAAGCATCGGACCTTAAACACCTTCAACCATTTTACAAGAGCATCAAACGAAATCATATATTAGATCATATAGATATCGTGAAGTGCTCTTGGAGTTAACATTCGCATTTCTTGGTTGTAAAGCGACCTTTTTTCACTTATCACACGCAAGATTCATTGTAAAAAAAAATTATTGCCTGCGAAAATATATACTCTGATCATTGATAAATTGCATTCGAGACATGTCCCTTTTTATAGTCAAACTTCACATTTAGATGTTTTTCGGGTGTACGAATGCTATCCAATGTATGATTCAAGTTATGAATTTTTTTTCTTCATCTAAAAGTTATGAATTTTCCACGTGATTCTTTCGTGATATATCGAAATTGATAGTCGTTCCAAACGCTGTAACTGAAAAGATGAAGAATCGCTTGTGGTATACAAGCGCAGAATAAGTTGGATTGGCTTGATATTCCGCTTAACATTAAACAAAAATTGATCAGGCGATTAAAAGCGAATGGTCCTTAAGGTGAAACGGTATTGAAACCACAAGCAGCCAATTGCGAGCCACCACTTTGAATTTTCAGAAGCACGAGACTCGGAAATAGATAATGCATTCCTTGTGAAAATGCTATTTTATGTTTGCTTCACCGCAGCAAACATAAAACAGCGTTCTCACAGATGACGCATTACCTGTTACCGAGTCTTGTGCCTTTGAAAATTCAAAGTGGTGGCTCGAAGTCGACTATTTTTGGTTTCAATACCGTTTGGCCTTAAATAGCTGATGTCGAATGTCGCAAGTAATAAAATCCTGAACAGTTACTATTTAGTATGTAATTTATCCCATCTCGTTTTATATAAAACCAATGCTTTCTTTTCGAGTTTTGAGCTAAATATTAATTTTTTCGACCGTGACCCAGCCGAACAGAAAAATAATGAGGAATATCAAACATCTTTCAAAAATTATTCGCTATAAACGACGCTACAGAATATGGTGTTAAATTCATGAAAAATTCTAACCGTGTTCCTCCACATAATGAAAACGAACTTCAGTTTATATGCATGTTGTTGATTCATACCGTAAAAATACCTACCTCATTCAAAATCCGAACTTTTTAACAAATACCAAAAATTTAAGATTATTTTAAACTTAAATTAGGATAATAATAAAACGGTTTTATAAAAATACAAGTGTATTTGAATACGTTTATCGAGAGATATATGTTAAAAAACCACAAGAAGGTTGCATGCAAAGCCACGACCGCAAGGTTGAAGTAGAATACTTTTACAAGTAAGATAACCTGGCTGCTTGCGTGTCAGTCATTTTTTCTAGTAAATAAACGTTGACCGTTCATTGGCAGTATTGTAATTTCTTTTTGTCTGATATTTTGAATGAAGTTCATTGGATATTTTTAAATTTAGTGCAAATGAGAAGTTGAAGTGCTGCCGAATTGTCATATGCACATTTAATACGACATTATTAAACGGGAACGGAACAAAGGCTACGGTTATGCAGAACGCGAATGCCGGCGCGATGCGATTCGCCTTACCGTGGTGAAATGTACAACTCTTTTTAAGGCGAAGTAGAGCTATACATTTCAACAGATTTCGTCTTGCCGAATCGCATCGCGCCGTTATTTGCGTTCTGCATGACCGTAGCCAAACACTAAGCGACGCAAAGACGTAATAATAATCAGAGTATGCATGTAGATGAAGATAATTAACTTTGGATTATAGCGCAAAACGAGAAAATATTAACTCTTCAAATAATCATTTGTGTTCTTCAAATTTCAGTTGTTCAATTTAATATCCGATGAAATGTTTGTTTATTATCTGATGAAGCTCTTATATAGGCCAAATGATGCATTCCCAATTTACTAGGTCCATAACTCTGCCGACCGTGCTTGGGAAAGCGCGGTATAACGACCAATCAGAGGTTGAATTTTGTGTTTTGACAAGGCTTAAGAGTTTTCAATAGTACAATAGTTCGAATGATAAAATTGCAATTTCATGCATTTGGTAGGAATCTTAGAAGATTTTCTAATCGATTGCTGCAAAAAACGAAGGAAATCCATCGAAAACTAACCGATTTATTAGCATTCGAAATTTTTCTCACTTTTTCAGTTTTAGATTCTCATTTTACATCCCTATGTAGCCGAGCTTCCTGAGAGAAGTATTCTAATTCAAAATTAAATTTGTTGTCCTTATAAGGACAATTGTTCAATTTATCATTGATAGTGAGGACTAAGGCGCACGGTCAACACAATGAGAAAGGTGTTTTCACATTGAAAACTAGACACGGCTTTACTGGAGGAAGTGTTGGCAAATGCATCTACCGCTAATACCACCACCGCTATCATACGAAAGCGCGTCGTTCCTTGTGGGGAATATCAACAACGAAAAATGACGCGCGTCTAAGCATAACCCGAACTGTTTCGCCGTGCTGCTCCCATTTACCTTTACATCGGCCTCAGGGAAGTACCGGCTGCATCTGCATCTACCGCTGAGGCTGTCACTATACTGCTATTGGTACCAAAAGCTATTAACTCTTCAAATAAGTGTGTTATTTGTTCTCAAAAGAACAATTGTTCAATTCAAAATCGGATTTACGCAATCGCATCTCTGTAATATTACCGACAATAATATTCTTCTGAACAAACTGATACAACTTTCCCATTAGGCCTCTGCCATAATAGATGCGAAAAGCGACGCCAACCGATTCGCTCAGCTGTAGGTTAATGTACAGCAATCAGTAGAGCTGTACAACAACCTACGGCCGAGCGAATCGGTTCGCGCCGCTTTTCGCGTCTACTATGGCAGAGGCCTTAGAGAAAGTTGCTGGCTGATGTATTCACTTCATGCAAACCTGCTGCTGATGCTTCCCGCTACCACACTGAAACAGCATTTTAGTGAAGGGAGTGTCGTTGCATCAGCTGACCCTGCTACTATCGATGCTGATATACCCGCTGCAACAGCTACGCTATGCATAGCCATGCCACAGTTGTGGCCGCTATATGCTGGCCCAACTGCTGAGCAACTGCAACGCTATCCGTAGCCATGCCACAGTTGTGGCCGCCATTGGTATCCGCTGTACCTGCATCTGCTGGCCCTGCTGCTATGGATGGTGAGATCCGCTGAAACTGCTACGCTTATTCGCAGCCATGCCACAGTTGTGGCCGCTATCCGCTATCGATGGTACACACTGCTCGCTCCCGCTGCTGCTAAGGGAGGACTGCTGTCGTCGCTGTTCAGAACTACTATGAGCGGCTTCGACTAAAACAGGCTCTTATATAGGGATGAAAATAGGAATGAAATATTTTAGGTACGTGGTGGAATGATATAACTTGAAAAATATGTGTGACTTCATTCTGGTTCAGAGCGATCATTTGATAAGCTCCACTCTTTTTTCAGTTTCTAAAGTTTTTCCTCAGTTTCGTAGCACGGATGCACAAAAATGATTTCTTGTGAACATTCTGTCGAGCCGGACCGATAGCACTCTCATTGAAGCAACAAAATAACATGTTTTGTGTCGTGTTGCGCAGCTTCGTTGAAGAAAATGTTCCCGTCCCCGTGTCGCATGTAAACAGATTATTGCGTTCAGTAGACAGTAGATAGTGTATCCAGCGAATAAACACCGATGGTGCTCTCACACACGCAACGGTTTTAACCCGTATTTTATTGCGGTTTGTAACATCAAGCGATTTCGTTTGCTCGCTGTTGCGTGTTGCATCATGTTGCAACTTGGCAGCTGGGAGACGACGAAATTCTGTTTACGCTGATTGATTGAATCGTCTTCATATTAGCTTTGCATAGTCGAACTGACTGCTTTTGTGAATGCGTTCTAACAGGGCAGTTCATTATTCAATGTCGGTTATGCTGATCGCAGCGTTTGCGCTGCCCCTACAGTGGGGAGTTTACTAAATAAAGTAAAAATTAGACAACTACAACAGAATTTGATTGCATCCCGCACAGAATGTCTGCTTGTGTTGATGCCAGAAAACTGTTAACCTTCAATTATTTTTTTATTTGCCTTCAACAAAGCATTTTGCTGTTCAAAATCGGTTGCTAATTACTACCTTTGAGCTGCCCTAACATAGGGGGAATTAAGATACACGGACAACATGCACTGTGGAAGCTATTTCACATTCAGTAAATTAGACGGGTGCGACAAATTTAAATTGCTAGGATGCAACACAGAATACTTGCTGGCGTTGACAAAAATTATTAACTTTCAATGACTTGTTTATTTGCCTTCAAAAAGGCGTTTTGATTTCCAAAATTGGATTTCCTGATGGCAATCTTCATGCTGCCCCAACACGGGGGGAATAATGGCTGTCTGGCGACACACGCTGAGAAAAACCGCGCTGCTCCTGAGACGTGGTGACCAACCACAGAGCTAGTGCTGCTGCTAAGGAAGGACGACTGCTGTTGTCGCTGTCTAGAACTATTATGAGCGGTTCCGGCTGAAATAGGCTCTTATATAGGCCAAATAGCATGTTTTCAATTACAAGGTATATGATCCTGTCGACCGTGCTTGGGAAGCAAGCATATAACGACCAATCAGAGGTCGAATTTTTCGTTTTGAATTTGTGTTTCGTGTGAATAATAAAATTACAATTATCTTATTTTGGGAAGAATCTTAGAAGATTTTCCAATCTTTTGCTGCAAGAACGAAGGAAATCCATCGAATACTAACCGATTTATTAGCATTTGAAATTGGACATATTTTTCACTTTTTTCGGTTTTAGATTTTCATTTCACATCCCTATGTAGTCGAACTTTCTGAGAGAAGTATTCTACTTCAAAAGAAAAAAACTCCGTACAATTTTCATATAAATCTTTTTTTTTTTTTTTTTTTTTTTAAGGGGGGATTTGTTAGTAGCTTAAGTATTTATGATAAATATTAGTAAATAATGAGTATGTGTGTCCAATCACAAATGGTGACTTCTCAGCACTGTTAGAAATTTGTAATTTTAATTGTTAGGATTTGTTTGCTTTCGCAATTAGGAATTATCATTCGTAGGGATTTAAACCTACTTGTCAGAAAAGGGGAAGTAAACTTACAACTAACTTAATTGCTAACTTATTGGCTATAAAGAGAGCTTATCGTAGCAATTGAGGATTGCAACGATTTTTGTCGAAAATTGTTAATAATTTTATTTGACATAGCTTCTAATGGTTCAACACCAGTAAGTCTATGTAATTCGAGTGTACCAAACCAAGGAGGACGCTTCAAAATCATTTTCAGAATTTTATTCTGAATCCTTTGGAGCGTTTTCTTCCTTGTTGAACAGCAACTTGACCAGATCGGTACAGCATAAAGCATTGCTGGTCTAAAAATTTGTTTGTAAATCAAAAGTTTGTTCTTTAAACAAAGTTTAGAATTCCTGTTAATAAGAGGATATAAACATCTCGTATATTTGATGCACTTGGCTTGTATACTCTCAATGTGCTCTTTGAAAATAAGTTTTTTATCATAAATTAGTCCCAAGTACTTAACCTTGTCGGACCAACTTAAAATAACCCCATTCATCTTGACAACGTGATTATTGTTTGGCTTGAGGAAAGAAGCCCTAGGCTTATGAGGAAAAATTATCATTTGAGTTTTAGAAGCATAGGGAGAGATTTTCCACTTTTGCAAGTAGGAAGAAAAAATATCTAAACTTTTCTGCAATCGACTGCATATGACACGAAGGCTTTTTCCTTTTACGGAAATGCTTGTGTCATCGCAGAACAATGACTTTGTGCATCCTGGAGGCAAATCAGGAAGATCTGAAGTGAATATGTTGTACAGGACTGGACCCAAGACTGAACCTTGAGGTACACCTGCTCTGACAGGAAATCTATCAGATTTTGAATTCTGATAGACAACCTGCAGAGTTCGATCAGTAAGATAATTTTTTAAAATTTTGATTAGGAAAATTGGAAAATTAAAAGTTTGCAATTTCGCAATCAAACCTTTATGCCAAACACTGTCGAATGCTTTTTCTATGTCTAAAAGAGCAGCTCCAGTGGAATAACCTTCAGATTTGTTAGCTCGTATCATATTAGTAACTCTGAGCAATTGATGAGTTGTGGAATGCCCATGGCGAAATCCAAACTGTTCATTTGCAAAAATTGAATTTTCGTTGATGAGTGACATCATTCTGTTAAGAATAATTCTCTCAAACAGTTTACTTATTGAAGAAAGCAAACTGATTGGTCGATAACTTGAAACTTCAGCTGGGTTCTTATCCGGTTTTAAAATGGGAGTAATTTTTGCATTTTTCCATAATTTGGGAAAATATGCAATTTTGAAGCAGCAATTGAAAATTTTCACTAAAAATTCCATTGTGCTCTCAGGGAGATGTTTGATTAGTATATTAAAGATTCCATCGTCGCCAGGTGCTTTCATATTTTTGAAATTTTTAATAATTGATTTAATCTCATTCAAGTTAGTTTCAATTATTTCTGCAGGTAAAAAATTCTGGGAAGAAATTAAATCAAATTGACGTGTGACTTCATTTTCAATTGGACTCACAAAATTCAAATTTGAGTTATGAACACTCTCAAACTGCTGAGCAAGTCTTTGAGCCTTTTGTTCATTGGATACAAGAAAACGTTCACCATCTTTTAAAACTGGAATAGGCTTTGAAGGTTTCTTGAGAATCTTCGACAGCTTCCAAAATGGTTTTGAATATGGTTTCAATTTTTCAACTTTAGTCTCAAAATTTTGATTTCTCAGAAGAGTAAATCTATGTTTAATCTCTTTCTGTAAATCTTTATAAATAGTTTTAAAAACAGGGTCACGAGAACGTTGATATTGACGTCTGCGGACATTTTTCAAACGAATTAGAAGTTGAAGATTTTCGTCAATTATTGATGAATCAAATTTCACCTGAGCCTTTGGAACAGAATAATTCCTGGCATCAACAATTGCACATTTTAATGCTTCCAAAGCGGAATCAATATTCACTTCGTTTTGCAAATCAAGCTCATTATTGAAATTTCTCTCAATATGAGTTTTGTATCTTTCCCAATTAGCCTTGTTATAATTAAAAACAGAGCTCATAGGGTTTAAAACTGATTCATGTGATAATGAAAAAGTTATTGGAAGATGGTCAGAATCAAAGTCAGCATGTGTGATCAAATCACTACATACATGACTTTGATCTGTTAGCACCAAATCAATTGTTGAAGGGTTTCTTACAGAAGAAAAGCATGTAGGACTATTCGGAGACAGAATAGAATAGTATCCTGAAGAACAATCATTGAATAAAATTTTGCCATTGGAATTACTTTGAGAATTATTCCATGAACGATGTTTAGCGTTAAAATCGCCGATTATGAAAAATTTCGAACGATTTCTGGTGAGTTTTTGTAAATCACCTTTAAAATAATTTTTGAGCTCGCGTGTGCATTGAAATGGTAAATATGCTGCGGCAATAAATAAAATCCCAAGTTCAGTTTGAACTTCAATTCCCAAAGTTTCAATAACTTTCGTCTCAAGATGGGGAAGAGCCCGATGTTTGATTCGGCGATGAATAACAATTGCAACTCCACCGCCGGAACCCTGAATCCTATCATATCTATGAACCACGTAATTGGGATCATATTTTAATTTTATGTTAGGTTTCAAAAATGTTTCAGTAATAATTGCAATATGCACATTATTTACTGTTAAAAAATTAAAAAGCTCATTCTCATTGGCCTTCAATGAGCGAGCATTCCAATTTAATATTTTAATTGTTTTATTTAAAATCATTGCTAAATTTTAAATTAGAAACAATTTTAATAGTAAAATTTGTGCCTATTTGAATGGCTTCAAACATTGATTTTGCCTGCAACATGGCGTTCATAAGATCGAACATTGCCTGTTGCAAAAAAGAAAGTTTACCTGCCGTAATAGGCCCCAGGCAGTTGACATTAGAAAAAATATTTTCGGCAGCAATATTAGCTGGAGTTACAGGTGTACAATTATTTTCCACCGTGTTTTGCTTACCCATATTAACGGTCATTTTCGAACTACCAACACTAGGCGGTATAATGTTCGAACTACCTGTAACCTGTGCATAAGTTAAACGGGTATGCAAAGGAGTAGGTAAACTATGCATCACGGGTACGCTTGGAGAATTTTGTTTTGAAGTTGGTTTTAATTGAGAAATTGAATTTTGTTTACCTTGCCTTGCCTTAACAATTGCTAAACGGACTGGGCATTGGTAAAAATTTGACATATGGTTGCCGTTACAATTCGCACAGCGAAAATTTTTACTCTCTTTCACAGGACATGTGTCCTTTTTGTGAGAAGAGTCTCCACAATTAAGATATTTTGGGTCCATGTTACAGAATTTGGAACCATGGCCATAACGTTGGCAAGTACGGCATTGGGTGATATGCTTTTCACCTCCGCCATACTTCCTATAAATTTCCCACTTTACACGCACATTATATAAAGCATGTGCTTTTTCAAAAAATTTTAAGTTGTTAACCTCATTGCGGTTAAAATGAATTAAATAATTAACAAGGGAAATTCCAGTTCTCTGACTGTTTTCGCCTCGTGATTTTTGTTTCATAAGAATTACTTGGGTAGGGGCTATGCCAAGTAATTCTGTTAAAGTAAGTTTGATCTCATCAACGGTTTGATCGTTGGTGAGACCTTTCAAGACAACCTTGAACGGCTTGGCGTTCTTGGTGTCATATGTAAAAAATTTGTACATCTTGTCAGTTAAATACTGAACAAGACGATCACGACCCTTTACTGAGTCGGCTAATAAGCGGCATTCACCTCTACGGCCAATTTGATAGGTAACTTTAACGTCAGAAACAAACGTTGAAAGTTCCTTTTTGAATATATTAAATTCAGAAGAAATAGTTACCACAATAGGTGGAACTTTCTCCTTTTTTAAAGATTTTATATTTTGTATAGTTTCATTATTGGTAACTTCCATTTCACCAGCTTCTTGCTCAGGCAAAATATCAAAAGGATTGTCACTACAGACACTCGATGTGTCAGAAAGAGATGCCTCTCTTTTCCTCCCCGCAGCGATGCGAGGTTTCTTTTTCCGTCCAGCCATTTCAGGTGATACGAAAAAAGTTAAAACAAATGTTAAATTCAAAAGTAGGTAGTCTTGAGAAAGACTGATGGGAAATAACTTTCAGGTAATCTTTAAAAGACACACTGACAAAACACAAACTTTGAAGCTATAGGCAGTCAAAGACCAGTCCACAAGCAACCGAAAAAACGTCTGACCTGTAGGACAGTTCAAGACGCACTGATTTTCATATAAATCGATTTCTAATATATAAGCGCTTTGTGGGTCCATTAAATAAACTCCGATCAACTTCGAATCCTTGTGGCTTGTTGTAGAGATCAAAAGGATACTTTTTCAGCCCGGCGCTCATCAAGATCGATAGTTTCAAAAACGGCCATATAAAAAATGGCCGATCTGTTAGACACTTTAGAAAGATTGTTTCAACTTAGTTCGTTTTATTTCTGCTGCGGCTTAGTTGGAAGAGCTTTTCAAAATTACACAGACTTTGATGCCTTCGATGACCTTTGATTATTTTTTTTCAGAGACTTAAATGAGTTTTCCCATTAGCAGACGTAGAAGCGACGTACCCGGCGAACAATTTTTCTTTGGCCTTTTCACGCGCTCCTGCCTTTAACAAAAGTACCAAAAGTCACAGAAATAGTTGAGAAGCTATTATCCTTTTAGGGTAACTTTCTTGAGCTTAATAGAAACTTTTTTTCATTTCACAGCCACACATAAGAATTCAATAAAATGCATGAACTCTGATACAAATTTTTAAACAGCAAATGAAGAAGACAATGAAAAATAAAACAGGGTGGCGACTACCGGGAAAAACCGGAAAAATCAGGGAATTTGAAAAGTAATCAGGGAAAATTTCAGTGGCTCGGAATTTTTTAAATTAGGTTTACTCTCTTTGGATGGTTGATTTTTCTCGGTGAATTATACACACTGTGTTTGTTTTACATGACGCTTCGGCCTACTGTTATTCAGCTATCGTCAGATATGATAAAACAACATTCTTCTCCCACCAGTGTGGTTTGCTTAGAGTAAACTTAGAGTAAGCACAGAAACAGTTAAAAAGCTATAATCGTTGTGAAAACCTATGATGGTCGTGAACTAAATCAGTTTAAAACAAATTTGAATAGTCAGGGAAAATGAGGGAATATCAGGGAATTTATTCTTGGAAATTGAGTCGCCACCCTTTAAATAATTAACCTATTGTTGTCTCACTTCAAACGACGTCATGTAAAACGCTACCTTCAAAAACAACAGAGTTATTTAAAAAAGTACGAAAAAATTCTCTTCACTCAAACAGTCCAAAAGATTCTATTTAACAAATTATGTTATATTCTCTTGGAAATAGAGTAGATTTCTTTTTACGTTTTTACGCATTTATGAGTAATTTAAAGTTCAATTGAACCTTAAAATCCATTTAAGGTTCAATACTTTTTAATTTGTAACTTCAGCGAATTAAAATGTTTAGCAAAACTATGTATTTCTGTGTGGCCAATAACTTTGCAGAAGATAAAAATAGGTAGAAAGAAGATAAAATAGGTAGAAAGTCTTGAAAAGCAATGTTAAAAATTATTCTTTGAGTGATCTTTACCTTATAAAGCTATTTTTATCTTTCTAAACGTGGGATATACAAAATTTGGCAAATTCGATAAATTTGCTAGCTACAACTTTCTCGAAGAAAGTAGCTGTCTATCTCACTGTCACAAAAAAAATTAATTCTTCATATCTCATCTAGGTGGATAATTCACTGAATTGAAAGAAGCACAATAAAACACATAGGAACTTTCCCAAATAAAGTATATTACTAAAGACAAAGGTGAGGTATTAGTACTTTAGAGCACGAAATTAATAAACTAAAACACTGTGTGGTGGCCACTTCTTAAGGATATATGTTTTTAATATTTTCTATGTAGATAATCCATATTCTCATTTTATTAGTAATTTTTACGGCCACGAAGCATAGAAGATCTCGTCAAAACCGCTCTATACTGCACTGCAACAAAGTATAACTAGCTATAGAAAAGCAAATATTTCACCCTCACATTAATATCACATCATTATTTGTTTAAATTCGATTATACAACAGTACAAAAAGTGATGTGACAAATCTTTTGCGCTAGCAAATTTTAATCAAGTGCTGGATGAAGAATTTGATAATGTAATTTCAACTTATTCGGATCATTTAGTACGCACCTCAATAAAGTTTTTCTTTCGCTTCAACTTGCTCATTCCTTCTGTTCGTGTTAGCTATTTTTATTGAGTTTTTTTTTCGATTCCCACTCAACCTACTCTCCTTTTTTTTTTTCTGCGTCGTCCCCCGCTCTAACAGAATAATAGTAGGTACAGAATCAATTTCTTCAATTGATGCGTACCGAATTTGGTTTCAAATTGTGTAAACTTCGCATCAACGCTCTAGCACTTTATCGCCCGCGCGCTCGGAAAAAGTGACGGAAATCCTAAGGAAATGCGAGAACAAGGCTGGCGGTGGAAATCTATCGAAATTAAAGGGAGAAAAATTGGACGGGAAAACGCTATCGAGTGACAGTTTTTTTCTCCGCGTTCTCGGGTTCGGATTTGTCGTTGAAAGATGGACGAAAGAACGAGTGATTCAGTCATCGATTAGCTGTCAATTTACCGGTTGCCGCGGATGGGATGCTGAATTGAGAAAACGCCTGAGTGATCGGAATGCATTTTTCTTTGGTGAAATCTTTCACGCATTGCTTTAATGGGAACCAACTATTTGCTTTTTTAGTTGCTTCGGTTTCCACCATGCTGCAGACGATGCTGACGTAAGATTAAACATGTGTCATACCCCTTGCAGGCGCGAATTAACTTACGGACTTACAGCGTGCACTAATAAAAGAATTAATCTCAATTTTCTCAACTGGTTCCATCCAAGCTGATCACTCGAAACGCGTTGAAATTCTTAATTTTCTGAGAGTGATAAAACGAATAAACTCGAATGAGAAGAAGTTTAGAGGAGCAGAAAAAAACACATCCATTAGGGCGCATTTTCTTGCCAGAATTAAAAACCAGTGACGAAAGAACACAAAATTGAGAAGCAGAAAAATGCTCCCTAATGGCCGTACATTGCCGCGGACCCACATCCTTCGTCAAGTGCCATTTTTAACTGCTCTCCCCCGCATCATCTGCGCTTTGGTGCCTGCGAGTGAGGCGGTTGATTTGCTCTTCTTTTCCCCCGCTTTCAGTTTCTTTGGACCACTTTTAATTACGAATCATTTTGTGCCGCGCGCAATAAATGAATCTTTTTTTTTTCCAGCTCGCTCGATTTGGTTCGCTGTGTATTTACCGACGCGAATTGTTTGGGACGAAATGTGTGCTTTTCTTACAATTTTTTTAATGTCCTGTTTGCCGGCTGTACAGAAAGGCTGCGAAGGACGGGGCGCGAACGGGGCACGAAAGCTTAAAACTTGTATAATTAATTAAATTTTATTTGATTAGTCAAGCTGGTGGACCAGTCAGTAGCAGCGAATAACAGGACACGAAAAATTGTCCTTTGAAGAAGAGCACCGGAAAGGTGCGAAAAATAAACACAAGAATGCCAGTAATTTCCTCCGACATAGAAAATAATTAAAACAATGTTGTGTCCCTTTCTGGAGGTGATATAAAAAAACACAAAGTACAAGTGCGACTGTGGATGAAACAAATAAATTCCCCTAGAAGAATTACGTAATTGCAATTAGTGAGAAGAGAGCTACCAATTTGACAATTTTTGGGAACTCAAAAAAAATATTCCGTATGTTGATAATTTTCGTGCGAAGATTTCTTATTTAGGATATCAGTAAAAATACAATACCTGACGATGGAACAACAGTTCAGAACCGTTACATGTAGAATAATTCACTTTCCATAATGCACGGAAATACTTGTTTCACCGCTGTGCTGCATTTAAAAATACAGTTTACGTACCTTCGTTTGCACGGCAGCTATTCAAAATGGTACAAATTCGTACTTTTATGGATGCTATTCGAATGAAAATTCTTGCTCGAGGTTTAACCGCACGGGCCGATAAAACAAGCCAGCTGACAAGTGTGCATGATACAGGTATTCTACTTTTAGAAAAAGAAAAGCGAAAAAATGGGTTCGCGAATGTGTAATTATTGCGTCGTATGTGAGCAGAATCCTGAATTCACATATTTACTAGAGAAGGTAAGAGATTCCTGAATTACGGTTAGTGCAGGTTGATAGTCTTGCATTTCAATGAGCGTTCAGAGAATAGTGCTAGAAGTTTATTTGCTCACAGTATATTTCGGAACAATTACCCAGAGGAGTTTTTTTCGGCTTCGCAGTCTTTAAAATGTGAAAAGAAAACGATATTTTTCTCTTACACCGACGATTCGAATAATATATATTCTTTATCATGGCTCTACAAGTAAATTAAGACCAAAAACGATTTTAAGAAACAAATACATAAATTATGCACATAATATCATTACCGAGAGGACCATTTTCCTGTGAAGTGGTTCTTCGGCTAGAGCATTAATTGTTAAAACAGATAATAATCAACCTAACAGAACATCCAAAAATACATTAAATTAGCTAAACATGATATCAACTACAATTTATGCCTTTTACATTATGAAAATTTAAACATTAAAAACTAGACACTTCAACGAAGCGGAACTCGTAGCACTCTCAATCATACTAAACAATTTTTTCCGTAACCAGCAACCTTGCATGCAAACTCTATTGCGCACAAGTTATGCTGCTGTGTGACACTCGGTGGACAGTAGTCAGCCTATGAAAAAGTACTGCTTTTTTCCTACTGTCGTTTTAAACGTGTATTAACTGCTGGTGACTAAACTCTACATCCATCAAAGTTAGCTGTTACGAAACTGTGCAAAGCATATTGGCATTGGAGAAGTTGATATACATGCCGACACTGTTCAACGCCTCCTTATTCTATATTTAATTAAAAGCGTTTCCGTACACCGATCGTTGTAAACCCTTTGCTACTGTTACGCTCTAAATTCTGTATGTCTTCTTCCATAATCAGTATGTAGCGGTAACAACCGTTTTGCTATGATAACATCCTTCGATTTGTCGATAGACGACTGTCATGAGCGGCTGTTATTAACTGTCATGTGTTTAATTTATATCGATTGAATAGGTGCAAATTGTGGATTCTTGATCATAAAACAAGCTGGCACATTCTCTAAACCAAGGTATAAGGAAATTACCGTAATTATTATTGTTTCATTATCTCTCCGTTTCAAATTGTAATTGGAAGCTACGGTGGCCACTTTACAAGGATATCAAGGACAGCGGGAAGGCTTGCGTTGACTTGCAAAATATAAAATAAATTAATGAGTTGAAATATTTATCAAACACCACTTACACTTCAGCATACATAATATAGAAATTACCCAAAAAAGCTAGTATATTTCTTCACCGTAACCACAAAAAAAACATCAAGTTGTTCCATAACATTTCAATGATTTATTTATTTTGTTTGTTGCAATTCACAGCATATGATCGAGTTCACTGATTCTTGTGACAATATCAACGAATTATTGCTTTTAAAATTGAAAGTTGTACAGAATTGCTGTCAACCCAAAAGCCTTAAAATCTTCCTAAAAATGACCGTCAAAAACTTTTACTAAGCTGTTACGCTAAATTTCTAAATTATGAGAATCTAGAAAATTAGGGTTGTTGGAATTGGAAACGAATCGTCCAAATAGGTTGCTGTTTTTCGTTCACGTTTTGGTTTATGCCGTTTCCAGGTTGCAGGTTGAAAATAACTTCGTTGGTGTGGAGAAAATTTGCTTACCCCCGAAACCCCGGAAACTACCTCCCAGACCTGGAAACTTCAGGAACAACCCGGAGAAGTGGCGCACCTTAAATTCTTCTATATGCTCTTGCGAATAAACACACAGCCGCTTGCAATTGATTCATCTTACCCATCGCTAACATAAGCTTTTACAACGCTTAATGATAACGACAGGCATGCTATGATGAAAAGAAAAATCATTGACAAATTCGCTGTATTACGATGCATGTATATCTAAATTCAAATGAAACACTACTAAAAGGCATGCTTTGCATCGCAAGAAGCATAACAGTAGTATAATCACTGAAGTCCATGGCGAACGCAACGGCAACGCTGCAAGTCGCCCAATTTTGTTTCCATGGACTGTTACGTTTTTGCTGGTAGTACTACTGTTGCTCAGGAAGAAGCCCTCCTGTCTAGTGATGTCCGATTACTTCTCGATTAATCGAGTTAATCGAATATTTGCAGAAATATTCGATTAATTTTCAATTCGGTTAATCGACTTTTCGATTATTGAATAATCGAATAGTTGACCCCGATTATTGTTCGATTATAGTCCAAAAATGGGAAAATTGGTTATGCCAGCTGCAGCGGTAACGAAAACACCAGAGATTTCTAAACCTCTGTTCTCACTTATTTTATATTATCCATTTAGTTGAAAATTGTAGTTGTCGACTGGCGACAATTGGTTTTACTCTCAAGCCGCACATTATACCTTACGTCGCAAATAGTGCGCTGTATAGCGCATCTGATGTGCTATACAGCGTACTACTTTCCACTGAAGGATATTTAAAGTCGCAGCGAAAAGTCGCGCGCAACAGAAGTCGCGATTCGATTTAGTGCTGCGACGTTAATATTTCATTCAAAATTATAAAAATCCGCGCACGAACGAAAACTAAACTTTTTTTTTGCGTGTTCACAAACAAAACTCTTGGCGTCGCGATTACGAAGTTAAAAAAGATTTTAAGGGCTGTTCGCTCTTACGCGAACTCACATAAGCGATTGTTAAAATATGTGTGAGTGCCAGAGCTAAATATTTCCTTTCCCCTTTTTCACATGCAAGAACCGAACGAATTCGCGTTGACGGTGTTGCTGATATTTTGTTTGTTTTTGCATGCGAAAATAAAGAAATGAAATATTTTCGCTTTTGTTATCACGCAGAGGTACAACAACAGGAAGCAAGTCAGGCCAACAAAGTATGCCAATTATCTCTTGAGAGCTGAACACTGAACACATCTGAAACGACTTCTTGGATTGGTGAGTATGACGAAAAATGTTGCTTTTCTTTGTATAAACATATGTCACATTTAATACAATTTTAGTTAATATGATGCAAAAAATCACTAGGCAGTGTAGAGAGGAGCAACCTGAGCCAGTCAACATCGAACCAAGTACTGACCTATGGGCTGCCCACGGTACTCTTGCTAGAGAAGCATTAAGATACAAAAACATCAACCATATGGTTGGATTACCCGGGGGTTTACGGCAGTATTTGCATGGCGATTTGGCACCAAGAAATGCTGACCCAGTATGGAACCGAATTCAAGGACAGATTCCAACGCTTTATAAAATACCGATGAAATACATGCCAGTTCTAGGAACATCCGTTCCTTCAGAAGTCTTTTCAGCAAAGCCGGTCAAACTATTACAAAGCTGCGAAATCGGCTCCCAAGACCCCACCTAGAAATGTTCCTAATCTAACAGCCGATAGGAGAGGATGCATGGTTCCACTGACGGCACCTACTCACGTCACAGGGTATCTAGAGCCATTCATTGTCATTCGAATGTTTAGCATTTTTGAAATAAATGTTTCTTTTCTCGCTTTCCAAACGTTAATAAGTAAATTTATATAGTGGTTCCTATTTATTGATTCGTTTGCCTAATGTTTAGGATATAGGATTCGATCACTTAAATCTAGTGTAAAGTTTTTTGTACAGCAAAATCACTTGCAAACGAATGCACAATTGCAAAACTGAAGAACTAATTGAATCGGAAAAATACTTTCTCGAAGATTCATAAAGAATTAGGCTAATTGAATTAATGAATGTATTAAATAATGTGGTTTCAAACCGAATAGCCAAAAAGTCTCTTGAAGAAAGTTTTAATATGTTGTAAAATTGCACAATATTTTTTGCTTCAGTTCAGGTGTAACACTATTTTACACAAAATTTGCAGTAGAGATTCGATCATAGGCTTGTTTGATGAACCAACTTCGTACATTGAAATCAAGAGGTAGGCCACGGAATATTTCTAGAGCTTTCTGCAAGATTTGTTAGTAAAATCTAGAGATCAAGTTTATTGGTAACTGACTGTTGGTCAGCACTAACATTTTATTTTTGAACGTAGGGGTCACGCAATCAGGTAATCGATTATCTCGATTAATCGAATATCTTGCATCAGCTAATCGAGTCCGATTGAAAAAATCGGACATCACTACTCCTGCCGACTAACGGCTGTCGTAGTACTGTACATTTTCTAGGGCTGCATACAGTAAACAAACGCAGTGATGTTGGAAGCTTGAGCACAACATATACAGCAATCATGCAACACGTCAAGCGGAGTACAGAAATAAACAACAGCAAACGTCAACGGTCGCTGACAGCTTCCACCGAGTGTCACACAGCATAACTTGTGCGCAATAGAGTTTGCATGCAAGGTTACTGGTTACGGAAAATGGTTTAGTATGATTGAGAGTGCTACGAATTCCGCTTCGTTGAAGTGTCTAGTTTTTAATGTTTTAATTTTCATAATGTAAAAGGCATAAATTGTATTTGATATCATGTTTAGCTAATTTAATGTATTTTTGGATGTTCTGTTAGGTTGATTATTATCTGCTTTAACAATTAATGCTCTAGCCGAAGAACCACTTCACAGGAAAATGGTCCTCTCGGTAATGATATTATGTGCATAATTTATGTATTTGTTTCTAAAAATCGTTTTTGGTCTTAGTTTACTTGTAGAGTAGGCTGTCCCAAAAAAAATCGATGTTGAAAAAGTCAAGGTGCTCAGCCCTAAATTGAAAGATAATGTTATTTATAGCATTTTTGTAGAACATTTCGACTCTCTAAAAATCGTTTTCAAGTTGCCCAAAAGAGATTTATGAAAAAATGACTTTTTCAAGCTACAAAACCACTATTTTGCACTTTTTTCAAATCTGTTCGATTCCTAATTTTTTTATATATTTTTTTATTTTTGTGGGGTTGTTTTTGAATATTATTTTTTCGAGTATTATTTGACTCACAGAGCCCACTGAACATCACAAAAAAGTGAATTTTCCTTATAATTTTCAGATAAAACCCTTCAAAACACATATAAAAATTTTTTTGATCAAGAACTGGAATTTTTACTGCAAAGCGGAATTCAAGACGAAAATTTACATGGAAAAGATCCTTGATATCTTATCGGGGGGCAGAGATATCGGCGTTTTTACATGTGATGGAAAACTATGCATTTTGTCAAAAATGACACTAAAGCTCAATATCTCCATTGGGGTGCCAATCATCTTATGGAAAAAAGTGACCAGAAAATTTAAAAAAAAAACTATACAAAATGTTCACCTGCTCGAAAAAACACCCTGTGCAAAATTTCAGCTCAATCGGACATAAAATGGGGTGGCACAAAGCGATTGAAGTTTGGCTTTTTTGTTTTATTTACCGCAATAATGTCCTTTGCTAACAGTTGATTGAACACACAGTGCTCTGGCTTATATAATCGGACAAAAGACTGTATTGATGTTATTCAGTGATAATGAGAGTATAGGGATCTCAATCAGATACGCAACACAATTGACTCGCTGTTTCTGGCTTTGCGTCGTTTTGACAGTTCGACCATACATTTTCTGTCAAGTTTACATCATCAGAACGTGATCGTGCCCATTGGATTTGTATAGACCTTTTTATAGGCAAAAGATGCTGATAACAAAAATTTTCAGAGCCAACACACACATAATAGTTTTGTTTTTCAAAAAACAAATATACACTCTAAAAACAAATTATTATATTAGAAAAAAAAGTAGAGAAATGATTTTTTTTATAAAAACTACGAAAGTTTACCTGAACAACGAAACCGGCCTAGAGAAATCAGAAAAAAGTTATAATATTTTTTAAATTTATTTTTTTTTTCACAGGGTACATTTTTTTGGAAGAGCAAAGTTATTATTTACAACTTTGCCAAATACACTATGCCAATCAAATAAACCGTTTTGACTGTAGAAATATTCTTAACTCCTCATAGAGTGCTCTATTGGAAATTAAAAATATGTCTACAGTCTACACGGAATAGTGTCTTCGCAAAAATGTAGATAATATTTTGTCCGCCCAAAAAAATATGCCTTTTAAAAAAAACTATTGAAAATATTTTTTTTTATTTTTTTCCAAAAATTGATAACTTATTTTTCTTGATTTCTGAATGACCGGACTGGTTTCATTGTTTTGGTAATCTTCTGTAGGTTTTATTAAAAAAATCAGGTTTTAAAAAAATGAACCCTTTTAAATATTTAATTTTCAATCTCTCTTCAATTTTTTTTTGTATAAATAATTTTTTAAGTGTAATTTTTTTGGAAAGACAGAATTATTATCTACAACTTTGTCGAAGACGTTACACCAATCAAACGAACCGAAGTGCTTTTTTAATTTTTTTACTCATTTTTCACAATATTATGAACCAACCTATGCCGAATAAATTAACCACCCTAATGAAACATAATGTATTCGATGCTAGTTATAGTGTATATCATTATACAAGCTATTTCGAGAGACTAGTGATCAATTTCATAAGATAAATTCTAAACATTTTGAACTCCGGCTTCCACAATTGGAAAAACGACACGTGAACCCCCCCCCCCCCCCCTTGGTGCTGAAATTTTGCACAGGGTGTTTTTTCGAGCAGGTGAACATTTTGTAAAGGGTTTTTTTTTTTTTTTTTGAAATTCGAGTTGACCATTTTGGCTGGCACCCTTATCTCCATTGCACAGTGTTTTATTTTGCCGTTTATGTGTATAATTACCTAAATAGTGATTCAAATTTTGATTGTAACCATGAGGTATGTTCGGAGAAGTTTCAGGATATTCAAAAATGCATCTTTTAATGCAGAAGAGGGGTGATCAATCCACCAATAAGTGAGATAAAAAATTTACTTTTTATTCAGAATAAGATAGACGCAAGAAGTCTTCGACAAAGTTTTAGGTTATCTTAAAACAAGAAACTTTACCGAAGACATCATGTTCCTATCTCCTACATATTTCGTGCAACATTGAGTTTTCTATTAAAAGGCACGAAAAATCATAATTTTCGTTCTAACTTTTTTCGCAGAAATTTTGAAACCTTCTACTAAGTTTTCAGCAATCGAAAAATGTATTGTTTTCTGAAAATTGTTATTTTTTATCTCCCAAAATAAAATAGTTATTTAACATGTTTGTTAAAATGCATAGTTTTCCATCACATAGAAAAATGCCAATATCTCAGCTCCCCGATAAGATATCAAGGATCATTTTTAATGTAAATTTTCGTGGTAAATCCCGCTTTGCAATGAAAATTTCAGTTCTTGCTCAAAATTCGTTTTATTTGTGTTTTGAAGGGTTTTATCTAAAAGTTATTAGAAATTTTTTTTTTTTTTTGTGATGCTTAATGGGCTCTGGGAGTCAAAAAACTGAATACAAGGCTGAAGCAAATCAGGCAAAATATTCAAAAACAACCTCACAAAAATAAAAAATGTACGAAAAAATGTAGGAATCGAACAGAATCGAAAAAAGTGCAAAAAAGTGGGCTTGTAGCTTAAAAAAGTCATTTTTTTATAAATCACGTTTGGGCAACCTGGAAACAATTTTTTAGAAAGTCGAAATGTACTACAAAAATGCTATAAATAACATTATCTTTCAGTTTAGGGCTGAGCACCTTAACTTTTTCAACATCGATTTTTTTGGGACACCCTATTGTAGAGCCTTGATAAAGAATATATATTATTCGAAACGTCGGTGTAAGAGAAAAAATCGTTTTATTTTCACATTTCAAAGACTGCGAAGCCGAAAGAAACTCCTCTGAGTAAACTAACAGTCGATAGAAAAGTATAGTGAACAATTACCTGTAAAACATTTTGTATGGAGACTTTTTCGAGAAGATAAAACTTTTGAGACTTTCTTCAAAACAAACAAAACGAAAAGTTGATCTTTATTGAATTATTATTATGAACAGGTTATGTTTCCATTTAAGACGCTTAAGAAGAAATTTATTCGATTTTCATTGCCAACCTAATGTTTCTGAGTTTTCACAGAATGTACAGCCAATCACGTTACGTCTATTAAATTACTCTGCAGGAGCACTGTTTCTGGGAGCATTCACACTCGTACAGACGGAACGATCCTGATAGGAACCACAAAATTATAAGAATGCAAAAGCTGACTTAATGTGGCCCTATGTCAACCATGCAGCCGTATCTCAGACACAAGTGCTGTAATTTTTTAAAGTTGTTTCCTTAAGATACTTCTTATAGATATTTTCTTCAATGACTTTTGTATAGTAATTCCCGATTTTATAAATTGTCGATTGATTAATTTATAAACCAATGGGGTTATGAGCTTTTATTTGACTATGAACAGAACCACAGCGAATCGTAGCTTGGCACCCTGTCAGGGCGCGATAGATTAACTACATGTTTAACGATATTCCTCATTTTGCTGACATTACACGAATTGAAAAATCGGGTACCGCTCACATCCAATCGCGTTCGTTTTTCCTCCCAAAAAAAGCGGGCAAACTTTTCCAGCTCGCGGGCACAACACCTCACCTCACCCAAACCCCAACCGGCTTCCTTATTCCCTTCCCGTTCTCTGCTGATGGTAACAAGACCCGAATGCGCGCCCGGGTGATTAACTTCGATTGTTCTGATTCAACATGCATGATCTTGGGTCGTGTTTTATCCCATTCTTCCTGCTTTCGAGCACACCACGAGGCAGAAACAAACAAATAACGAATGAATTAAATGCAAAAACATCAACACCCTTTTCCACACAACCTGCTCCGGCTGCGGAAAAAAAGCAAACCTTCCAATAATCGAGAAAACGAATAAACAAACAATTCGTTGATTATTTTCAACTTGTAAATTTCCGCGCCATCCGAAGGTACTAAACAGAACCAACGACGAGCGCTGGGATAAAATGGACTCTGGGGCAAAACGAGCTGAAAACAAAAAAAAACAAGAACAACCAGCCCAGCTATCCAACCAACCAACCAACCAACCGGCCAGGAAGACAATGGGGAACTGCAATCATGGTTTATGCAAAAATTGTAATCGAATTCAGCAGAATCTTTTATTTATGCATCCATGCTCTCACCTCACGCTTTTCGGTGCAAGGTTTGGGATTTATGCTCCTGAGGGGCCAACCGATCTGCAGCGCTTCCAGCTCGCACCAGCTGCACCAAGAAGAGACCCCGAACGGCGACGGAGTTTGTGTACATATACTTACCATATCACGCTTTTGCTGGCAGCAGCCCAACTTTGGTATGGGCTGGACCTGGCTATTTTTTTACCCACAGTCGTCAAGCTGTCTATTGACGTCTTCCGTGGTGAAGCCCGCGCAACCTGGTAGCGTGCAAGCTGGTCCGATATTCGGCCCATGTTTGGCCTAATGAGGCAGAAATGTTTGTCAGGTGAGAAATTTCCAGCTCGAGATATGGTGCCGATTTGGCATTACCGCGGTTACCCAAAAGTTCGACACCCGGCCGATTATGTGCAAAAGCGAGTGAGAGAGAGAGAGAGAGAGAGAGAGTCGTACACTTGTGACACATCGGTATTCGTTCGTTCTGATTTGTTGGTGTTTGGAATGCCCATCTCTGGGCATAATCGCGATTTCACTCAACTCCAGCTGAAGGATACGCCTGGATTTGTACAAGGAAAATCGGAGCGAGTAATTGCTACTCAACGGATGGTGTTTTTTTATGTCTTCCGAGCTTCGAAAGACATTCGGTAGGTCAATGCTTTTTATCCGGACTGCTGGTTCTTAAATTTTTCGTTTCTCCATTTTTTCTACAATACTGTTGGTACTGCATCTTTGTTAAAGCTACAACTTTGTTTAAATGTAACTGAATGTTTAATGTAACTGAAATGCGGGTACAATCATCACACTGAATAATTCATAACTAAGCTCAGTTTTACTAGCTTTGCGAGGCCATTAAAACCATGAACTTTTTGTGCACTTTCTACACTTTCTACTTGGCTTGTTTTTGTAGGTCATCAATAGGCTTCACCAGTCTAATATTTTTTATAATTATTCGATTACGCAAACAACAAAAGAAACCCCCGAATTGTTAAAGTTCACGAGAAAAAAAAACTAGAAGTAGGGTAAGGAACGGCTTAAGCAGTGGCGCCCCTGAATTTTGATCAATTGATCAAATTGTTAGGCTGTCTTACGAATGTAAGAAACACCGTTAATCACAAATCCTCGAGACCATGAGATCGACTTGAACTGTCCTACAGTACGGTCGCATTTTACCAACAGCTCGAGGCTTAGTCTTAGACTACCGAGAGATATTGAAATTTTGTTTTTCGCTTTCAACAGGCAATCTTCTTGAAAGACTACCTGTTGAAACGCAAAGTAATAAATTTGTTTTTAACGTTAACGAGTGTTTAGTGAGTAAATTTGGTTTGAGATATTTCTAACTAAATTCTATAGTGAAGTGAAAGTGTAGTGAAGTTTTCCAGTTATGCCTGGAAAAAATAAAAAAGCTCGCTTTGATGCGGCTTCAAGGAAACGTGAGGCATCTCCTCCAAGTGACACTGAAATTTCGACTAACAGGTATGATATTCTTTCTTCCGTTGGGGATCAAGAAATTCAAACTTCTCATACTGAGCATAAAGCCGTTATGAAGAAGGTTAAAGTTCCACCTATTGTGGTATATGTAGCAAACTTTAAAGCATTTTGATCAGAGCTTTCATCGTTTCTGTCGAATGTGAAAGTTAATTTTCAAATTGGCCGCCAAGGAGAAATTCGTATTTTGGCCGAATCTCTTGATGGCCATAAACATCTTTTACAGTATTTGACTGCAAAGATGTATAAATTTTATTCTTTTGATGCCAAAAACGAGAGACCGTTTAAGGCTGTTTTGAAAGGTCTTTCAAATGACCAAACTATTGAGGAAATTGAAGAATGTTTGTCAGAATCACTTGGTTTTGCTCCCAACCAAGTAATTTTGATGAAACGAAAGGCAAATGCCAAAATTAATCAAACTGGAATACACCAGGAAAATTACTTGGAACATTTTGATCGTACCAAAGTAAATAATTTGAAATGTTTGGAAAAAGCACGTGTTTTATTTAACGTGCGAATAAAGTGGGAAAATTTCAAGAGACATGGAGAAATCCATAATCTTACTCAATGTCGGAATTGTCAAGCCTATGGTCATGGAACTCGAAACTGCCATATGGCAGCAAAATGAATGATTTGTGGTGACACTGGTCACACGAAAGATATCTGCCCCGTGAAAGAGACCACTAATAGTTTCAAATGTGTAAATTGTGGGGGAAATCACAAATCTAATTTCTTTAATTGTCCTGTAAGGTCAAAAATTATTACTTCCAGACAACGTAGGAATTCTAAGCAACCTGTTGTCAATTTGGGTATACAAAAGACTTTCAAGACTGTTCAGGCATCACCAGCACTTTCATTAGCAGGTGTGTCTGTAGGTAATAATTTAAATTTAGATAACAAATTTCAGACAAATAATCCTGTTCAGGCAACACCAGTCTGTTCATATGCCAGTGTCCTTACAGGTAATATTCCAAATTCAAACAGTAACAAAACATTCGTGTTTGGGGCTGAAAAGTTTTCCAGTATTGATTAAGGTGGTCCAACTCCAGAAAAGATTGAATACCTACAACAATCCACGCTGCAGCTAATGTCCGTTTTGTTGAACTGTAACTCGATGTACGAGGCTGTTCAAGAAGGTATAAAATTTACAACTAATATTGTTATAAAATTGAAATTCAGCAATGATTTTAAATAATGCTGTAAATTTCTAAATTGGAATGCTCGCTCTTTAAAAGCGAAAGAAGATGAATTTTTCAATTTTTTAACAGTCCACGATGTGCATATTGCAGTTGTGACTGAAACGCTTTTAAAGCCAAATATTAAACTAAAAAAGAACCCAAATCACATGGTTCATAGGTTTGATAGAATTGATGTTGCCGGTGGTGGAGTTGCAATAGTTATCCACCGTCGAATAAAACATCGTGTTTTACCCCATCTTGAAACCAAAGTTATCGAGAGTTTGGGAATTGAAATTGAAACAAGTATTGGCATTTTATTTATAGCCGCAGTGTATTTGCCTTTTCAATGCACTGGTGAGCAAAAAAATTATTTCAAGGGAGATTTGCAAAAACTCACAAGAAATAAATCTAAATTTTTAATCATCGGTGATTTTAATGCGAAACATCGATCTTGGAATAATGCTCAAAGCAATTCCAATGGAAAAATATTGTTTAATGATTGCTCGGCTGGATTTTATTCAGTTTTATTTCCAAATGGTCCTACATGTTATTCTTCTATTAGGAATCCATCTACAATTGATTTGGTACTAACAAATCAAAGTCATTCATGCAGTGATTTATTAACTCATGCTGACTTTGATTCTGATCATCTACCCATAACATTTTCTATTTCCCATGAAACTATTTTAAATCCCACTAGATCTGTGTTAAATTATCACAAGACTAATTGGGATAGATATCGTTCTACGATCGAGGAAAATTTGAATGATGATATTATTTTACAAAATTGTGCTGACATTGACAGAGCATTAGAAAATTTTAGCAGCTTAATACTCAATGCCCGGAATTTATCAGTTCCTAAGGCTCGAGTGAAATTTAATGCACCAATTATTGACAGTGAACTTCAACTTCTTATACGTTTGAAGAACATACGGAGACGTCAATACCATAGATCTCGTGATCCGGCTTTGAAAATTATTTTTCAAGAATTACAAAAGGAAATTAAACATAGATTCACTCTCTTGCGAAATGAGAATTTCATGAGAGAAGTTGAACAACTAAAACCTTATTCAAAACCTTTTTGGAAACTTTCGAAAGTTCTTAAGAAACCTTCGAAGCCCATTCCAGTCCTTAAAGATGGTGATTGCATTTTTCTAACAAATGAACAAAAATCTCAAAAACTTGCTCAGCAGTTTGAGAGCGTTCATAACTCCAATTTGAACGTAGTAAGTCCTATTGAAAATGAAGTAAACCAAAAGTATGATCAGATCACCACCCAAGAATTTCTTTC
The DNA here is from genome assembly GCF_029784165.1 of Wyeomyia smithii. Classification (NCBI taxonomy): domain Eukaryota; kingdom Metazoa; phylum Arthropoda; class Insecta; order Diptera; family Culicidae; genus Wyeomyia; species Wyeomyia smithii. The sequence continues at coordinate 31,878,584 of NC_073696.1, forward strand.
TGAAGAGGTATTGGAAACAAACTTGAATGAGGTGCGAACTATCCTCAAAAAATTCAAAAACATGAAAGCACCAGGAGATGATGGGATTTTCTATATCCTTAATAAAAGACTTCCCGAAAACTCTTTAAATTTCTTGGTAAAAATTTTTAACGGATGCTTTGCACTAGCACATTTTCCTACGAAATGGAAAAATGCCAAAATCACTCCAATTTTAAAACCCGTAAAGAATCCAGCTGAGGCATCAAGTTATCGACCAATTAGTTTACTTTCCTCTATAAGCAAACTTTTTGAAAGAATAATTCTCAATAGAATGATAACACATATTAATGAGAACTCAATTTTTGCAAATGAGCAGTTTGGTTTTCGCCATGGGCATTCCACTACTCATCAGTTACTTAGGGTAACAAATGTGATTCGAACTAATAAATCTGAAGGCTACTCGACTGGAGCTGCGCTTCTAGATATAGAAAAGGCATTCGACAGTGTTTGGCATAAAGGTATAATAGCTACAATGTCAAATTTCAGTTTTCCGCTTTACCTTACAAAAATGATACAAAGTTATTTAACTGACCGCACTTTTCAGGTTAACTATCTAAATGGTAAATCTAATAGATTACCTGTTAGAGCTGGTGTACCTCAGGGGAGTATTTCGGGCCCAATCTTATATAACATTTTTACTTCTGATCTTCCTGATTTACCACCAGGTTGTGAGAAATCTCTGTTTTGTGACGATACAAGCATTTCCGCAAAAGGAAAAAGCCTTCGTGTTATATGCAGTCGGCTTCAAAAAAGTTCTTCATACTTACAAAAATGGAAGATTTCCCCTAATGCTTCTAAAACACAGTTAATTATTTTCCTCATAAGCCAAGAGTTTCATTTCTCAAGCATAACCACGTTAGATAAACGGTGTGGTCTTAAATTGGTCTGATCAAGTTAAATACTTAGGGCTAATTTATGATAAGAATCTTACTTTCAAGGAGCACATTGAAAATATCTAGTCAAAGTGCAATAAGTATATCAAATGTTTATATCCTCTTATCAACAGGAATTCTAGACTTTGTCTCAAGAATAAACTGTTAATTTACAAACAAAAACAAAACAGTTCCCATCTGGACAAGTTGTTGTACAACCAGGAAGAAGACACTGCAAAGGATTCAGAATAAACTTTTGAAAATGATTTTTAAGCGTCCTCCCTGGTTTAGCCCGAACGAGCTACATAGGCTCACTAATGTAGAAACATTAGAAAATATGTCAAGCCAAATTATCTGCAAATTCCGACAAATATCGTTGCAATCCTCAATTGCAACGATTAGCTCACTTTATAGTCAGTGAGATAGTTTTAAGCTTATTTTAAGTTTTGTTTTATCCCTTTTTTTCCTTGACAAGTAGGTTTAATAATTTTCCTACAATTACATTAACTTAACTGCGAAAGCTAATAACATTCAATAACATAAAAAAGCGTACAAATACTTATATATGATAGTGTTGAAATGTCACCATTTGTGGCAGAACACACAATACTAAATCTGAATAGATATTAGTACATAAATAAATCATTACAAACATTCCCCCACCTATTAAAAAAAAAAATCAACCGTTTTTTTTGTTCATCTATAATTTATTTGACACGGCACAAATACAATTTAATGTTTAACGGCGCCAATTATATCTGGTAGCTTACTTTCTAAAGTATCTTAATAACTAAAAGTAATTTTTTTATCCTCGCTGCCGACTACGAGCTGAAACTAAATCTAACTTAAAGCTAGAATGTTTTGCATTAAAAGCACTGGTTTACTGTATGATGGTTTTCATTGCCATAGGTAAGCAGCATATTTAATTTGTTCCGCTGCTGGGCCAAGATATTATGGACTGGCATATTGGGTTGTCTCCCTCGGACCTTGAGAGTATCGTGCGGGTCTGATCGCTGTTTCCAGATCCTGGGTCTTAACGTGTTCTTGTCGTTAGGTTGAATGTAGGCGGAAGGGGATAGGACTAAACTGGGGCGTGGATGGATTTCAGGAAAACGTATATAAGGGACATGTAGGATAGGCCACGGCTCGCCAAGACATCACGAACAGGAACAGCCGGCTGCCTACCTTCGGCCTGCACGGAAGCTATTAATTTAGACCTGGCGTCACGGTGTACAGGGCATGACCAAACCACATGCTCTATGTCGTGATAACCTTCACCACAGGCACAGATACCACTCTCCCCGAGCCCAACACGACGGAGATGCGCGTCAAATCTATAGTGATTGGACATAAGCCGGGACATCACGCAAATGAAATCCCGACCTACATCCAACCCCTTGAACCTCGGGTTCGTCGATACCTTGGGGATTATGGAATGTAACCACCTTCCCAGTTCCCCCTTGGTCCAAGAATTTTGCTTTTGATGATCGTATTCTGACGTACAAATGCGAAAAATTCATTAAAGGCAATTGGTCTTTCATAAATATCACCGTTTGTTGCGCCCACCTGAGCCAAAGAGTCCGCTTTCTCATTGCCCGGTATCGAGCAGTAAGAAGGGACCCACGCTAAGGTAATCTGAAACGATTTTTCGGATAAAGCACTCAGATGTTCCCGTGTTTTCCCCAGGAAATACGGAGAGTGCTTAACATCTTTCATCGATCGGAGAGCCTCAATGGAACTGAGACTGTCCGTAAAGATGAAATAATGGTCCGTGGGCATTTTTTCGATAATCCCTAGGGTGTACTTAATTGCAGCCAATACTGCGACGTAAACAGAAGCAGGATTATCGAGCTTATGGGAGACAGTTAAATTGTTATTGAAAATACCGAAGCCAGTGGACCCATCAAGAAGTGATCCGTCAGTGTAGAACATATTGTCGCAGTTGATGTTTCGATATTTATTGGAAAAAATTTTGGGGATCTGCTGCACGCGTAAATGATCCGGGATTCCACGAGTTTCTTCTATCATGGATGTATCGAAAAACACAGTAGAATCAGAAATATTTGATAAGTCGACACGATTTGGAATATTCGAAGAAGGGTTAATATTTTGGGACATGTGATTGAAATACAATGTCATAAAACGGGTTTGAGAATTAAGTTCGATTAACCTTTCAAAAATTTCAATCATAGGACGGTTCAAGACCTCACATTTGATGAGAATGCGAGAAGACAGGCTCCAGAAGCGGTTTTTCAGTACTCTAGTACTCCAACTAAGACCTCCAAACTCATCGTATGGGTCGACTGCATGCAACCCAAGGCGATACGCAAACAACAATATTGTATTCGCTCCAGTTGCTGCGGAGCGGAAGCAGAAACACCCGTACTCAATGACAGACAATATCGTTGTTTGGTAAAGCCTTATAAGGTCTCCTGGGTGGGCTCCCCACCATTGTCCGGTTATTGTACGAAGAAAATTCACCCTTTGTTGACATTTTTTCATCAGATACCTCACGTGACAACCCCAGGTGCCTTTAGAGTCGAACCAGACACCAAGATATTTGTGTACCAAAACCTGAGAAATCGTTTTACCCATTAATTGTGTTTGGAGCTGAGCAGGTTTATGCTTCCTAGAAAAAACTACTATCTCAGTCTTCGCCGGAGAGAATTCGATACCTAGCTGTAAAGCCCAAGCAGACAAATTGTCCAAGGTATCTTGCGATGGTCCTTGCAAATCGGCAGCTTTGGCTCCTGTAACAGAGATTACACTGTCGTCTGCAAGTTGTCTTATCGTGCATGAATTTGCCAGACATTCGTCGATGTCATTTACATAAAAGTTGTAAAGAAGGGGGCTTAAACATGAGCCCTGGGGAAGACCCATGTAGCTAATGCGAAAAGTTGCCAAATCGCCGTGCGTAAAATGCATGTGCTTTTCGGACAACAAATTGTGCGAAAAATTGTTTAAAATTGGAGAAAATCCTTGTCGGTGAAGTTTGCCCGAAAGAATGTCAATAGAAACGGAATCAGAAGCCCCCTTAATGTCCAAGAACGCAGACGCCATTTGTTCTTTGCGAGCATACGCCAGCTGAATATCTGTTGAAAGCAGCGCAAGACAATCATTCGTCCCTTTGGCACGGCGGAAGCCAAATTGAGTATCCGATAGTAGGCCATTTGATTCGACCCAATGGTCTAAACGACGGAGTATCATTTTTTCCATCAATTTCCGGATACAGAATAGCATTGCAATCGGCCTATAAGAGTTGTGATCAGAAGCTGGTTTCCCTGGTTTTTGGATGGCGATCACCTTCACTTGCCTCCAATCCTGCGGTACAATGTTTTGCTCCAGGAACTTATTGAACAAGTTCAACAAGCGCCTCTTGGCATTGCCGGGTAGATTCTTCAACAAGTTGAATTTGATTCTATCTAACCCAGGCGCGTTATTGTTACAGGACAGGAGGGCAACTGAAAATTCTGCCATCGTAAAAGGTGATTCTATCGCGTCGTGACCCGGAGACGTATCGCGAACAAAGTTTTGCTCAGGAACAGAGTCCGGACATACTTTCCTGGCAAAATCAAATATCCACCGACTTGAAGACTCCTCGCTTTCGTTGACCGTTACGCGATTCCGCATTCTTCGGGCTGTGTTCCAAAGAGTGCTCATCGATGTCTCCCTCGACGTCTCGTTCACGAACCGACGCCAATATCCGCGTTTCTTTGCTTTAGACAAGCCTTTAAGCTTGGTATCAAGCTCCGAATACCCTAAATAGTCGCCAGGTATACCTCCCTTCTGGAAGGCCAAAAACGCGTCGGATCTTTGCGTGTAGACATCGGAGCACTCTTGGTCCCACCACGGAGTGGGAGGCCGTTCTTTGATCGTTACGCCGGGATATTTCTTCGTTTGGGCTTGCAACGCGGCGTCGAGAATCAAGCCCGCGAGGAGGTTGTATTCTTCAAGTGGTGGATGATGTTGAATCGACTCGACCGCTTTTGAAATCATTTCCTCGTATAACTTCCAATCGACATTTCGTGTGAGGTCATACGGAATGTCAATTGGTCGCATGCGAGTTGACCCGTTAGTAATTGAAATAAGAAAAGGCAAATGGTCGCTACCGTGAGGATCGAGGATTACCTTCCATGTGCAATCCAACCGTAGCGACGTCGAACATAAGGATAGATCCAAAGCGCTTGGGCGCGCTGGAGGTTTCGGGATACGTGTCATTTCACCATTGTTTAAAATAGTCATGTCGAAGTCATCGCAAAGGTTATAGATTAAAGAGGAGCGGTTATCATTGTATGGGGAACCCCAAGCCACGCCATGAGAGTTGAAGTCTCCCAAAATCAAACGTGGCGAGGGAAGAAGTTCTATTAAATCAAAGAGCAACCGTTGCCCAACCTGTGCTCTGGGAGGAATATATATTGAGGCAATACAAAGCTCTTTACCTTGTATTGTCATTTGACATGCGACAACTTCGATGCCTGGAATCGAGGGGAGGTTAATACGATAGAAAGAATAGCACTTTTTAATCCCTAAAAGTACTCCTCCATATGGGGTGTCTCGATCAAGGCGAATAATATTAAAATCATGGAAGTTGAGATCAACATTTGAAGTAAGCCAAGTTTCACAAAGGGAAAATGCATCGCATTTGTTTTTATTTATCAAAACTTTAAACGAATCAATTTTTGGTAAAATACTTCTACAATTCCACTGTAAGACAGAGATAGAATCCTTCATATACGCAGTTGAATTAGGCATCGAAGGATACAATCGCTGCAAGGAGGGGCCATTGGGCAGTCAACTGCTTCAAAAATGATCTAACTGTTGGGAGAAATGCTGTAAGAAAAATTTTAATTGGATCGGGTACATTGAAAGTTTCAAAAATCCAGGCCACAATGTCAGAAAATTTCACTAATCCAGAGTTTGTTTCATCAACTGGGAGTGCAAAAGGAACAACTGGGGTTTTAGATGTTCGTGGCAGTGCTGGGAACTCCTTCTGGGACTTTAAATTTGCAAGCTCAGGAGGAGTTTGCTTCGGTTTTCCCGCAGCACTGTTTGGTTTGTTTGTAACTTTCATTTCACTTTGAGAAATCTTAGGACCTTTTCGAGGAAGTTTAGGAGAGGAAATATTTTTCCTCTTTCTAGACGCCCCAGGATTGGCATAAGATGTTCCCGCTGGTGAATCGTCAGAATCGGTTTCATCAGAGGACAACAGATCAAAGGGGTTCGATGTTATGGTAGAAGTGGTCACGGTCTTCTTCAGCATCTCAGCGTAATATCGCTTTGAACGCTCCTTAAGTGACCGCTTGATTTTATCTCTGCGCTGCATGTACACCGGGCATGTGGAGAGCTCATGCTGATTTTCCCCGCAGTGAATACATTTTTCAGCATTTACACTGCAAGAATCGTCCGCATGAGTTTCTCCACACTTGCTACATCGTGCCTTATTGCAGCAGTAGGCGGCTGTGTGGCCTAGCTGCTTGCAATTGGTGCGATTCATAACACGGGGTACATACAATCGCACAGGCAGACGAACCCGATCGATCGAGACGTGGCTAGGGAGAGCAGATCCGACAAACGTAACACGAAACGAGTCTGACGGAGTGTACACTTTTGTGCCGTTGACAAGAGACACAGACCGCAATTGCTTGCAATCTATGACTCGAATCGGTTATGACACCGTCGATCTCCACGTCTCGTGCGGGTAAATAAACGCGATACTCGCGTGTGAAAAGCTCGGAGCGAGCAATAGCGTTGGCCTGTTCCAGGTCGCTGACCACGACACGGAGCTTGTTGGGTCTGACCTTGGAGATTTCGGTCACGGCCTTGTACCCCTCCGTCAGGTCTTTCGAAATCTGCAGGATGTTTAACGGTTTCGATTTCGGTCCTGCTTTTGGCCGAAAGAAAACAGTAAAACTGCCCTGAGATCCGTCCGGGCAAAGCCTGGGGCGAGGTGGGACTGGAGAATTAACAGAGGAAGGGTTGGCAGGAGGGACAGGGTCGGAGGGGTTCGGGGATGGTGGCACGGGAGGCGAGGGATCTACATCCATCGCGCTAAATCTAGCGCACTAGCGCCGACAGAACACGTACCTCTTTACTTCTCCTTTCAGCAGGGTTGGTTGTCCGAACGGTCGAAGCTGCAGCCGTTACCGCCAGCAGCACCAATACAGCAGCTCCAAACAGCCACCAGCAGCGAGCCGGGTGTGCGATCACTCAGCACAGCGACACAACTCGCTGTCAACTGTTGGCTTCTTCTTTTTCCTCCTTTATGTAGAGATTCTCGTCCACTGCTGTAGCACAAATCACTTAGCAGCCAAATCGGCTTACGCACCAGCAAACAGCCACGATGCGAAACAGTTGCACAAAGGCGGGCGACCTTGAACCTTCACTCGACCAGGCAAACAATGCCAACACTTGCTCACGCGTCTTTTGTTTTATATTCTATCGGAGCGATCACCAAACACGTCCGATACTGATGCGTGTTCGGCACAGAATGATGTAATAACCCGTTAATCACAAAGAAATCTGTGCACGAACAATAATCGAAAAAAAATCGACCTATATTGCAGCCATTCAAAAGCCACTTCGGGTGCTGAAAAAAAACGTTCGGGGTGATTGGAATAGTGTCCCTCGATTGGTAACTTTAATTGATTATTGTTAAAGTTTGCTAACTTTGTTTCACAATCTGAAAACAAACTCTGACAGAGAAAAAGATAGAGAACAGATTGATATACTTTTGTTTGAATTCCACCCATCACATTTCGAGTATTTCGTCTCAATACACGGGCGGTTCCTAAAGCTGCTTAGAATATGTTCCCTACCCTATCATACCACAAAACTAGAAGTAAATTTTTTTTTCAGCAATTTCAGAGTACACTTAGGTTTTTTTACGCGGTTTCTTATTGCGCGACACGTATCCCCCGCGTAAAAAGCGACTTTAGTGTACTTAGTTATATTTATTAAAGGTAAAGTAATCTTCTATATCTATAAAAATGCAGTCCGGTCTGTCTGTCTGTCTGTCGGTCTGTCTGTCTGATCCATATAGGCTCGGAAACTACCGAACCGATCGACGTGAAAATTTGTATGTAGGGGTTTTATTGGCCGAGAAAGGTTCTTATGATAGTTTGAGACTCCTTCCTCTTCTGGAAGGGAGGGGTCCCATACAAACGAAACACAAATTGCTGCACATCTCAAAAACTAACCAAGCAAATGGAACCAAATTTGGCATGTGGATGTTTATAGGAGTAACAAATATGTCTAAATGGTTCGACTCTCCATACAAATGAAACACAAATTTCTGCTTATCTCGAGAACTAACCAACTAAATGGAACCAAATTTGGCAGGTGAATGTTTTTTAGGGGTAACAAATATATCCATAATGGTTTGACACCCCTCCCTCCTCTATAGAAGAGGGGTCCCATACAAATGAAACTCAAATTTCGCACAGCTCGAGAGCCAATCAAGCAAATATAACCAAATTTAGCAAGTGAATGTTTTTAGGTGTAACAAACATGTCCATAATGTTTCGACACCCTTCTTTCTTCTGGCATGTCTCCAAATACCATTTCGAAATCTAAGATGGCGACTTCCGGTTTCTGAATAACAGCGGCAAATGATCAAATACCACCCAATATGGGCATTTCCGGGATTGTTATGATGCACTGAAGCCACAAATCGACCTCAGACAACATTTTGAATTGTAAAATGGCGACTTCCGGTGTCAGGAAAACAGCCAAAATGACTAAACACCACCCAATATGAGTGTTTCTTTAATATGAATGACGCTCAGGGGTCAGAAATTGTCTCCAAATGCCATTTTGAAATCCAAGATGGCGACTTACGGTTTCTGAAAACTAGCCTGAAGTGACCAAGTACCTCCCAATTTGTGTATCACCGGATCCAGAATGATGCAAGGAGCTAAAAATTGACCTCAGACACCAGTTTGAATTGTAAAATGGTAACTCCTAGGAAACAGCCGAAAATAACCGAATACTGATACATATGGATATTTCCGTAATCGAAATGATGTATAGAAGCCAAGCATTGAAAGCATTTTGAATTCGAAGATGGCCACTTTCAGTTTCAGGAAAACAACGAAAATAACTGAAATGCATTCAATATATTTCCGGAATAGAGGTGATGTACAAAAGCCAAAAGTCGAGGACGTTGTCATTCCGATGAAACCAATCATTTCAAACGATATAAACAAATCGCAAGGAATCAATGGATTTGAAATGTTTAAAATTATTAAATTAAACACTAAAATAGGCGGGACGAAGTTTGCCGGGTCAGCTAGTAATATAATAAAAAAACATAATGAAATTTCAGATACTTCAGAGAGAGGCCCAAATGACGAAGAAGTCCTAATTAAAAATATACATAATCGGAAATTTAGCATCGCATTAAGATTAGTAATTCAACTAAGTTGAAGCTATCTACATTAGGGTGGGACCAAAATAAATGTTAGCACTATGCACTTTTCGTGTTCCTTACGGGTCCTATAAGAACTGTGTAACTTTTTAGATCGATCGGTTGAATTATATTTCTGCGCCCGATTTTTAAAGTTTCCATACGATTTTCAGCCCTATTTAGAGTTCCAAGCGAAGTGAAAATCTCATACAAAATGATCATTTTATCACGCTCGTGAAAAATGCAACCTGCAAAAATTTCACTTCGCTTGGAACTGTAAACAAATTCGATCCAGCGAAATCGAAGGTTGTGGATCTCATCTTTTTCACTGGGGTTTACTTTTTTCTTTCACGCATGCAAACGGTAGTGAAAAAAGCAGCAGCAAGCGAAAACTTGCGTGCGTTTATATTCTGTCAGTTGCAGCTAATTTTCATTTCGCTCGGAGTGTAAACTCGTGAATTTCGCTTCACTTAAACTGTAAACTGCAGGTTGGTGAAATACCTGCGTGTTCCACAAACGGGTTTTCACGACAGATTTCGCAAGCGAAAATTTACGCTTTTTCACTTGTCAAATTTTTTACTTCGCTTGGAACTGTAAACTATAAAAAAAAAAGAAAAATTTACAGCCAGGTCGGGCAAATCGGACACTCTAAGGTAGGGAAAGATGGACACACGAATTTTCCACAAAAATTCATATGTAAAATCGGTTGTGTACTACAGATGTTTACAAAGTACATCCGCGAGAGAAATCACTTAGCAGTTAGAACAGGCCATACAGGCGTGAATTTTTGCCTTCATCATAACCAACCCTCCCAAACTGTTCACGTGATGTATAGATGGGCTATAATAACGTAGAGTAGTGTATGGCCATCACTTAACACATAAATCAAAAGAATACGTAACATACTACATCTCTTTTGTGAGTGTCCACCTTTTCCATCGTAGTGTCCATCTTACTCACCCCAGGTGATCGTCTTACCCAACCATGTCAAGAAAACAGCAATTTGTAGTCATAGTTTTGAAGACCCAAAACACATTGAACTTGGAGGAAGTTCACTCATACCGAAAATAATTATGACAACAAATGATCTTAAGTTTCAATTTGTATGACTCCTGCGATCTAAATAGCAATACCTGAGTTATTATTAAGGTTAAACCTTAGGGTGTCCGTCTTTACCTACTTTCCCCTACATGATATTTTCAGGAAATTCTCCTGGGAAAACTCTACTGGAGACCGTAAGCCGCTTGTAGCAAAAGTTATTCACCCCAAACTGATTAAATGTCTGACGAACGACTCACCATTGAATTTTTCCAGCAATACTCTACAGCATGCTGCTATAGCAAACTTGCTTAAGGATGAAAAAGAATTTCGCGTGGAATTAGGCTTGAAAGTGTTGCTCATAGTATCTTCGAGAAACCTCCAAGATAAATTTTACGCGATCTCATTTCAGAGAAATAACTTTTTCTACAAACATCGTAGCACCTTACGGCCTTCAGAAGTGTTTTTCCCATGTATCGATATATTTTTAGGAGCCAACTGGACATCTCTTCTCATTTAAAATTGTTGGAAACTTTGAAAATCGGGCGAAGAAATTTAGTTCCACCGATCGATCTGAAAAGTTACACAGTTGTTATTGAAGCCATAAGGAACACGAAAATCAGTGCGTCTTGAACTGTCCTACAGATCAGACGTTTTTTCGGTTGCTTGTGGACTGCTCTTTGACTGCCTATAGCTTCAAAGTTTGTGTTTTGTCAGTGTGTCTTTTAAAGACTACCTGAAAGTTATTTCCCATCAGTCTTTCTCAAGACTACCTACTTTTGAATTTAACATTTGTTTTAACTTGTTTTGTATCACCTTAAATGGCTGGACGGAAAAAGAAACCTCGCATCGCTGCGGGGAGGAAAAGAGAGGCATCTCTTTCTGACACATCGAGTGTCTGTAGTGACAATCCTTTTGATATTTTGCCTGAGCAAGAAGCTGGTGAAATGGAAGTTATTAATAATGAAACTATACAAAATATAAAATCTTTAAAAAAGGAGAAAGTTCCACCTATCGTGGTAACTATTTCTTCTGAATTTAATATATTCAAAAAGGAATTTTCAACGTTTGTTTCTGACGTTAAAGTTACCTATCAAATTGGCCGTAGAGGTGAATGTCGCTTATTAGCCGACTCAGTTAAGGGTCGTGATCGTCTTGTTCAGTATTTAACTGACAAGATGTACAAATTTTTTACATATGACACCAAGAACGCCAAGCCGTTCAAGGTTGTCTTGAAAGGTCTCACCAACGATCAAACCGTTGATGAGATCAAACTTACTTTAACAGAATTACTTGGCATAGCCCCTACCCAAGTAATTCTAATGAAACAAAAATCACGAGGCGAAAACAGTCAGAAAACTGGAATTTCCCTTGTTAAATATTTAATTCATTTTAACCGCAATTAGGTTAACAACTTAAAATTTTTTGAAAAAGCACATGCTTTGTATAATGTGCGTGTAAAGTGGGAAATTTATAGGAAGTATGGCGGAGGTGAAAAGCATATCACCCAATGCCGTACTTGCCAACGTTATGGCCATGGTTCCAAATTCTGTAACATGGACCAAAAATGTCTTAATTGTGGAGACTCTTCTCACAAAAAGGACACATGTCCTGTGGAAGAGAGTAAAAATTTTCGCTGTGCGAATTGTAACGGCAACCATATGTCAAATTTTTATCAATGCCCAGTCCGTTTAGCAATTGTTAAGGCAAGGCAAGGTAAACAAAATTCAAAACAAAATTCTCCAAGCGTACCAGTGACGCATAGTTTACCTACTCCTTTGCATACCCGTTTAACTTATGCACAGGTTACAGGTAGTTCGAACATTATACCGCCTAGTGTGGGCGACCGTTAATATGGGTAAGCAAAACACGCTAGAAAATGATTGTACACCTGTTACTCCAGCTAATATTGCTGCCGAAAATATTTTTTCTAATGTCAAGCCAGTTGACATTAGGGCCTATTACGGCAGGTAAACTTTCTTTTTGCAACAGGCAATGTTCGATCTTATGAACGCCATGTTGCAGGCAAAATCAATGTTTGAAGCCATTCAAATAGGCACAAATTTTACTATTAAAATTGTTTCTAATTTAAAATTTAGCAATGATTTTAAATAAAACAATTAAAATATTAAATTGGAATGCTCGCTCATTGAAGGCCAATGAGAATGAGCTTTTTAATTTTTTAACAGTAAATAATGTGCATATTGCCATTATTACTGAAACATTTTTGAAACCTAACATAAAATTAAAATATGATCCCAATTACGTGGTTCATAGATATGATAGGATTCAGGGTTCCGGCGGTGGAGTTTCAATTGTTATTCATCGCCGAATCAAACATCGTGCTCTTCCCCATCTTGAGACGAAAGTTATTGAAACTTTGGGAATTGAAGTTCAAACTGAACTTGGGATTTTATTTATTGCCGCAGCATATTTACCATTTCAATGCACACGCGAGCTCAAAAATTATTTTAAAGGTGATTTACAAAAACTCACCAGAAATCGTTCGAAATTTTTCATAATCGGCGATTTTAACGCTAAACATCGTTCATGGAATAATTCTCAAAGTAATTCCAATGGCAAAATTTTATTCAATGATTGTTCTTCAGGATACTATTCTATTTTGTCTCCGAATAGTCCTACATGCTTTTCTTCTGTAAGAAACCCTTCAACAATTGATTTGGTGCTAACAGATCAAAGTCATGTATGTAGTGATTTGATCACACATGCTGACTTTGATTCTGACCATCTTCCAATAACTTTTTCTTTATCCCATGAATCAGTTTTAAACCCTATGAGCTCTGTTTTTAATTATAACAAGGCTAATTGGGAAAGTTACAAAACTCATATTGAGAGAAATTTCAATAATGAGCTTGATTTGCAAAACGAAGTGAATATTGATTCCGCTTTGGAAGCATTAAAATGTGCAATTGTTGATGCCAGGAATTATTCTGTTCCAAAGGCTCAAGTGAAATTTGATTCATCAATAATTGACGAAAATCTTCAACTTCTAATTCGTTTGAAAAATGTCCGCAGACGTCAATATCAACGTTCTCGTGACCCTGTTTTTAAAACTATTTATAAAGATTTACAGAAAGAGATTAAACATAGATTTACTTTTCTGAGAAATCAAAATTTTGAGACTAAAGTTGAAAAATTGAAACCATATTCAAAACCATTTTGGAAGCTGTCGAAGATTCTTAAGAAACCTTCGAAGCCTATTCCAGTTTTAAAAGATGGTGAACGTTTTCTTGTATCCAATGAACAAAAGGCTCAAAGACTTGCTCAGCAGTTTGAGAGTGTTCATAACTCAAATTTGAATTTTGTGAGTCCAATTGAAAATGAAGTCACACGTCAATTTGATTTAATTTCTTCCCAGAATTTTTTACCTGCTGAAATAATTGAAACTAACTTGAATGAGATTAAATCAATTATTAAAAATTTCAAAAATATGAAAGCACCTGGTGACGATGGAATCTTTAATATACTAATCAAACATCTCCCTGAGAGCACAATAGAATTTTTAGTGAAAATTTTCAATTGCTGCTTCAAAATTGCATATTTTCCCAAATTATGGAAAAATGCAAAAATTACTCCCATTTTAAAACCGGATAAGAACCCAGCTGAAGTTTCAAGTGATCGACCAATCAGTTTGCTTTCTTCAATAAGTAAACTGTTTGAGAGAATTATTCTTAACAGAATGATGTCACACATCAACGAAAATTCAATTTTTGCAAATGAACAGTTTGGATTTCGCCATGGGCATTCCATAACTCATCAATTGCTCAGAGTTACTAATATGATACGAGATAACAAATCTGAAGGTTATTCCACTGGAGCTGCACTTTCAGACATAGAAAAAGCATTCGACAGTGTTTGGCATAAAGGTTTGATTGCGAAATTGCAAACTTTTAATTTTCCAATTTTCCTAATCAAAATTTTAAAAAATTATCTTACTGATCGAACTCTGCAGGTTGTCTATCAGAATTCAAAATCTGATAGATTTCCTGTTAGAGCAGGTGTACCTCAAGGTTCAGTCTTGGGTCCAGTCCTGTACAACATATTCACTACAGATCTTCCTGATTTGCCTCCAGGATGCACAAAGTCATTGTTCTGCGATGACACAAGCATTTCCGTAAAAGGAAAAAGTCTTCGTGTCATATGCAGTCGATTGCAGAAAAGTTTAGATATTTTTTCTTCCTACTTGCAAAAGTGGAGAATCTCTCCCAATGCTTCTAAAACTCAAATGATAATTTTTCCGCATAAGCCTAGGGCTTCTTTCCTCAAGCCAAACAATAATCACGTTGTCAAGATGAATGGGGTTATTTTAAGTTGGTCCGACAAGGTTAAGTACTTGGGACCAATTTATGATAGAAAACTTATTTTCAAAGAGCACATTGAGAGTATGCAAGCCAAGTGCATCAAATATATGTTTATATCCTCTCATTAACAGGAATTCTAAACTTTGTTTAAAGAACAAACTTTTGATTTACAAACAAATTTTTAGACCAGCAATGCTTTATGCTGTACCGATCTGGTCAAGTTGCTGTTTAACAAGGAAGAAAACGCTCCAAAGGATTCAGAATAAAATTCTGAAAATGATTTTGAAGCGTCCCCCTTGGTTTGGTACACTCGAATTACATAGACTTACTGGTGTTGAACCATTAGAAGCTATGTCAAATAAAATTATTAACAATTTTCGACAAAAATCGTTGCAATCCTCAATTGCTACGATAAGCTCTCTTTCTAGCCAATAAGTTAGCAATTAAGTTAGTTGTAAGTTTACTTCCCCTTTTCTGACAAGTAGGTTTAAATCCCTACGAATGATAAGTCCTAATTGCGAAAGCAAACAAATCCTAACAATTAAAATTACAAATTTCTAACAGTGTTGAGAAGTCACCATTTGTGATTGGACACACATACTCATTATTTACTAATATTTATCATAAATACTTAAGCTACTAACAAATCCCCCCTTAAAAAAAAAAAAAAAGGAACACGAAAAGTGCATGGGAGCGAAAAAATAACACCATCGCATTTTCCCATACAACCGTGTCGCAGTCTAATATATATCTTCATCGTACCCAATGTAGAAAGAAATTTTGTTTGCTCAGCAAAGTTTCATATGTTCAAATCTTCTACAACTTTGCTAAACAAACTAATGCTCTATCTCTTAATACAAAAAGGTTAGTTTTTTTTTAATTTTAATGTAGTAAACTCTTCATAACTTTTGATGATTTGAGATTATACGGGTTATTCGTACAAACAATTGTTTCGAAGACACTATTAAGCTAAAATGAAGGAGAACGGCGCTATAGAAATCATAGACGTTTTGCCTTTTTGGACCACTGTTCAATGTGGATTACATTATTTTCTTTTAATCTTTTTTCAAGAGATTCAACATAAGAACTTTTCGATCGTATTTCCCTAACCTATTGCAAAAAATACGTTGACCTTGCGGTCACATTCTCGCGTATATTGGTCTATCGTAGGGTGTCATGCATCATAGGCCCCTATAGACCATTTTACGAGACGTTTCTGAACTCAATTCATGAATGAAATTTTGACAGAAAGCTCGGAACCGCTGACACAACGCACGTAAAAGCAGCATAAATATCAGCAGGATCCGTGAAACCTGTCAGTTCGTAAAATGGTCTATTATAGAATACGAAGGAGCGGCGGGTTACTCTTCTAACCTTTTTTGGTATTGCAGATGGCGAGTCGAATGGATTTTAGACAACTAGCTAGTCCGTCACTCAGCTGTCACCAGCTAAGTTTCCCTCGCGTTCTTCAATGCAACATTTTGCTCGCCTCGTCAGTGACTGCGGGCGAGGCAACTAGTTTAATATTGACTTTTCGGTGCTTTGATTCTGACAGCTGAAGGGCTCTAAAATATGGGAGTAGACGTCAAAATTTGCACCAAAACTTCGTTTCAAATGTTTACACAATACAACTTATTCATTGAAGGTGCTTTTTGCACTTAAAACAAACGTTGAGTTTTTTTTTTTTTTTCATCAATAAAAATATTTATACAAGAATATGTCAACTAACAATTATGGGACGTTTACTCTATTTCGGTTATTCTAGAACAAACCAACCAAAAGTTTTTGCCCGTACCAATACCAGTTTTATAACGCTAAGTGGCTGTGAGGTTGGGGTTCCATCAATTGAAACAGTCATCAGTTCCAGTTGAAATGAACCGATGATCACCAAACGGGAGAGCAACCCATAATTATACTCGTTTGACAGCGGAAATGTTCATCGTGATTCGATGACAGAGGTCGAAAGATGAGATCATTCAGTTCCTAGATATGACGCCACGTAAAGCTCTGATCTCCACACAAAACAATTGAGAATTTGGCAACATCTTATTTCTTTTTTGCTTTGTTTTATTTGACAATCATTTTCGATGAGGTCTTATTACCTTATATGGCCAGTTTTCCTTGTGATGTAGGAGATAATTGTGAACACTCTTTATCACAATACAGGGACCTTTTGCAGAAGACGAGCAACTCGCCTCGCTTCCAGTCATTGATGAGGCAAGCTAAATGTTGCATGAGAGAACGCCAGTAAAACTTGGTTGGTGACAGCTATTCACGAACGAGTCGAGCAGTTATTATATATTCCACAACTTATTCAGCCATCATGGATTTTGAAACGTCATCGTTGTGTGGTAAAGGGTGTAGGTACAGAATCAAATTGAATCACAAAGAAAGATTTGGTAAATTCCACTCATCCAACCAATCGTCTTTTAACTATCAGGTAGTAAAATAAAACAAACAACAACAATATCGCACGCTAGCCTGGGAGACTAATGCGGTATTGATCAACTAGATTAGTTGAGAGAATTCGTTATCGAAATTGTTTTCGGCACATTTTGCATGTTGTAGGATAAGTACAACGATACACCGTGCCCCAGTCGAGAGTCGAGAAAATTTCCAGTTCAAAAAGATCCTCGACCTGATTGGGAATTGAACCCGATATCACAATCGTGTGGGAGAGCTAACCGACCGACATCGCTAACCACAGAGCCACGGGGACCACGCAAGTAAAATAAAACATGTTGTAGTTTTTTTTTTACTGTTCGTTTTATCCAATTTCACGAAATCCAAATGCACGAACTTTCAGGTGCGTTCTCGGGGTATTGAGGAACGAATTTGAATTCCTTAGTCTCGGCTCACTCCAGAACATCTTTCGAGTAATGACATGAGGCTAAATCCAGCCAGAAAGTTGTAGGACCATTGTGTGACCTCAGAAGTGAAAGTAAACGCTTTTAGAGGCATTCCTCCAAGTATACCTACCCATTGACCGTCCCGGTTTTCACGAATGGGGTGCTCCGCTTTCAACACGAGCAAATTGCTTACCAAACCATGTACTTTCTGGCAAACTCTGACACCTTATGCTTCCTAACGTCCTCAGGAATGTCGAATTTATGATGAGCGGTGAAGGACTGGAGCCTCGGGGGCTGGCGGAAGTCTGCTTTTACATATGTCTCGTCATCCATAACTTTGTACGTGTGTAATTCCTCACGTTTTTTCGTATCTTGAACCAAAGTTTTACTCAACTGCAGTTTTCTAGCCACATCTCTAACTCAATTGTTTAAATTCCTGTTACCGGAGATTGACCCATTCCCAGCTGCCTGCTGATTGCACGATGAAAAAGATTCGGGTTTTCGAGGTATGTGCGCAAATTTTTTTCTCCACAACGATTGCACAGCTGAGTGCAACTTATACAGTGTCAACAATACACATTGAACAAATTTCACCCAAATATTCATTAGAAAATAACCAATTATTAAAAAGTAGGAAGGTGGTATTAAAGACACGACCGCATGACGTTGGACTACGGTATTCTTATATTCCATTAAAACAAATAATAGAGAGAATTGCAACTCTAGTATTTGCTGCAATTTTATCTAACAGTGCATTTCTGGATGCTGAGACGTTAAAACGTTATAAATAATAATATATACTAAAAGAATGGATATCTTTTATTTAATCGCTGTCATTTCATACATTTTCGAATCAACCCTTTGTTTGCTGCACTACCAAGACAATCATTTAATTGAGCGAATTGGTAAAATTTTCCTATCTAAGCAAAAAGCAAACTTTACGAAACTATCTGAAATTGGAGCCCAGAACGATTCAAACGAAAATTTTAAATTTGAAAATTGTTTGACATTTAATCGATAAAACTCATGCTAGGTTAGTTCCAGCCCAGCATATAACTTCATGTATTTGAAAAACAAGAACGTTTGGTTCAATAACTCAATATAGCAAGAGCTCAATCACACGTTTTTCGGTAGTTGTTATCAAGGTTTGGGCGAGTGACAGGATAATATCTTAACTTCTTCAGTTGTGATTTAGAGCATTTCTAATTGTTTTGTTATTTTTCACGATAGCGACAAGTTTGTTTCTTTCTCTGTGTGCGAGAAACAAAATCAAAACCGCGCACCGAGAAACAAAAACGAAAATTTAATGAATGCTCATTGAGAAAACTTGCAACTCTTTTTACCAATAATTTATGATACTCAAAAGAACCCGTTTTGATCTAAATCAAATTTCTAGTAAATAAGTGTTGATCATTCATAGGTAGTAATTTTTCCTCGATGAATTAAGACTGGCTGAAGAAGTTAAAACGCTGCTGTAAAATCAAATTCACAACTGTGTTCGTTAAGACATTTTAATATTTTCAATGACAATAATAATCTTCGATAAACACCCGCTATAGTTATTCACACACATGCTATAACTATCTAAACACGCGTTAAAACTATTCATACACACGCTGTAGCTATAGTTTTTTATACACACATGCCGAAGCTATCCATACACACGCTATTCCTTTCCATACATCCGATACAACTATCTAGACACACGCATAAGCTATCCAACCATGTGCTATTACTATCCATACATACGCTATAACTAATCATTACACACGCAGCAGCTATCCACACACAAGCTATAACTATCCGTACACACGCTGAAGATATACACGCAATAGCCATAATATGCTACACATGCTAGTGTCTTACACACGCTATAGCTAGCCATACACACGCAACAGCGCCATCCCTATCCTCGCAAATGTCATAGCAATACAGATGCACATACGCTATATGTGCACACTGCACACACACTAAATGGCGGTAGCTTTCCTAGTGGCGATGCTGGCTCGTGCAGTTTCTGGCAGTTCTGGCAGTTTCGTGCAGTTTTCACCCAACGATATCTGAATTGGATTACCGCTGGTGGGGTCCAACTCAGATCGAAGGAGAACCGAACTGAATGAAGAAATGCAGCTGCCCACTACCTCCGCCGCTGCTGCCTGATACCACCGCTCTGGTTCTGCTGCAGCTCAGTTTGGCCGCTGGAATCAGCCACCGCTGCTGATTATACAAGACCGGCCTGGTGGCCTTTCACTTGTTAACTGATGACTGCTATGAGACGACACAGGCTATTATATAGCCCAAAGCAAAAATCCATCCGCGAGCAAACAAGAAGCGAGCTTGTGATTGGTTGAATGTGCACAACTTTTAACACAACTTTTAACTAGTTTAGTATCGAAAACATATTTAAATTATTATATGACAATCTTGCGCAATATTTCCCCTATCAATCAAGCCATTGGTGTTTAGAATCTGTTCAGTGGTAATGATAAAAGAAGCATTTTAAAACGGTGTTGAAACACCTGTTGCAGCTACCGAAAGCGAGCTCGTTATTGGTTGAAAGCTGCGAGACTGTTTACAAAGTCAGATCGGTTGTATCCGTTAGTGTCGACTGTGCTTGTGAAGAGAGGTGGTGATTGGTTGCTCGGTATGATTTAGACAATCGATGTGATTTATCAATTTTTCAATAGTGTATCTCGAACAATAGGTTATTTTTGTTACATAAATTCAACCGTAAAAGAATTTCTGATCGGTTGATGCCAAAACCTCGAAATTCTGAAAAGAAATGACTGATATATAAGCGCTCAAAACCTGACCACTTTTCCCTGGTTTTCCCCGGTTGAATTACTAGATTTTCAAATTCAGGTGCCTAACTTCGATATAGACGTTAGTCCAACGTCAAAAGCTAGTCATTTGAAAATGATACAATTTGATTCCGTACACCCTTTATTGGGACATTTTAGGCAATTTCCCGAAAACTTGAGTCGCCATCTTAGCCTCAACATTGCGATTTGGGAGACTAACGACCTCTAGATACTATCACGATTCCAGAAACACCCATATTGAATGGTATTCGTTCAACTAGGCTGATACAAATGATTGAACCATATTCGCTGTATGCATCGTCTCGCTGTAATACATAGTACACATCTCTGAAGAGTTTCGAAGAATCGGGGCATCAATTTTCTCAAAAACTCGTAATTTATGATAAACAGCACTGACTTTGGTTCTTTTTACGAGAGTCAATTCACGCTGAAATCAGAGTGAAGTGAATACAGTTCGAGACTCACGTAAGTAAGAAAAACGTCGCATAGTGACATCTGCCATGAAATCTGGATTAAATAGAAACGGAAAAAGCGACAGTTCACGTGGAATTATTTCACGAAAATGGGGAAAGGTTTAAAAATCGATTAATTAGTGATCTAATGATGATATACATTTGATTTATTTTTCAATAACTACAATTTTTTGGAAAAAATCGACTCTCTGAAACTTACAAATTTTTAAGCTGCGGCCAATTGAACGTAACGGCTAAAATCACCTTTGAATTTCGTCTGGCTTTAGAGATAAAATATTTCGTCTTCTCGAAATATGGCCTCTTACAAATTTCCAACTTAATCGAACTTAGGGAAATAGTTCCTTAAAGCGGTCAAAGTTTCATTTTTTCGACTGATAACGAAAAGCACAATTGTCGATATCGAAATTGTTTTTTTGACGTAGGACTACGTCTAACCGCACTATATCGAGATACATTCCGCGAAAACTAAAACCATGATGTAACGTCGGAATGAAAGATTTTAAACGGTTATACTGATGTAACCACATGATGGATCACAATAGTCAATATGTCGTTGGATTGATAAAATGATGGACAATTTTGTGATTCTTCAATTTTCATTATCACTTCATTGTTATACAGTGAAAATTGAATAAAAGTTTCAAGGTCGAACTTTCACCAACAATGTACCAATCATATGCGAGCACGCCTGGCACAGACTTCATGAATAGACACCAACTGCCTGCTGAGATATCCTGTATAGCAGTGGCAAAATAAAATTTGACAGAATCTTCCCGTCCCAATAGGTCAACTAATGTTAGCTTCCATGAGCCTAGACTATTTTGATGTCTTGAAGGTAAAGCTTTTTCGGAAAGTTCGTAACCACCTCCACTGTCAGACAGTTATACGTTCTGCTGTTAATATATATGTTAATGTTAATAAAACTGATGTCTTGAAGGAGAATATGATGGCACAAGCAACAGTACCTACTACACCGAGCAATGTATGTTACTCGTCGTCTATCAGTTCAGAAAAACTCGATATTCATTTTTGTGCAGTCAAGCCAAGTGAAAACTATATTGCCGCTGTTGACGCACAGTGGGGCGTGGAACACAATCGAATTGCCGTTTGAATTGTCTTCTTCTTCTTCTTGTTTCGTATAGCAGCAAATATCAGAATTCAATATGATTTTTCGGGTGCCGTAAAATAGGCTGCGCCGCCGGAGACAACACAATGCGTTGTTTATTTTTGAGCTCTACACTCTGTTTTTTTTTCAGATTTATTTAAACAACGGAATATAGAGTATTAAAAAGACCAAAATGCTCCGTACAGATCTTTGAATAGGTAGTTAAACGAGCTGTAATGATCATTATAATTTACTAGTTAAATGAATTTAGTCCAATATGACAATACTAGTTGCATCCCGCGGTGGCGGTATAGAGAAAAACCAAATTCATTTCATCTTGATATTAGAGTTTTGACATTAGTATTTGTATTTTTCAATTGAAATTTTTTTGAATTAGCATTTGCAAGAAAATATTACTCTCCATAACCTTACTTGTAATTGAACAACGCTATGCAAACATTAATTGCTGAGGCTAATGTTGTGCATCACTCTAGCCCAGTTTATTTTCGAAGATAACGGACATATAACTTTCAAATATGGTATCTTCGTTGTTCTTTGGTATCTTGAAACTGATCAAATTTTTTTCTGATTAATTCTGTATACTGATAAAATGTTTAAATTGACCTGAATTGAATGTTAACAAATTTTCTACAGAATATTCATTTTCAACTAAAACTGTACTTCGTTATCGATATTTTTTCCACGAGCTTGTAACTGCAGGAAAAAAATTTATGTGACATTTTTGCCGCTTTGTGATCGGTGAGTGAGCCAACTTCAACAAGACGAATAGATAAAGAAGGAAGTTTAATTTCTACTAAATCATACTCAATTAAATATTTTATAGAAGGTTGCCTTTTCGAGTAATGAAGAAAATTCGCTGCATTAGAATGAAAGGTATTCATCAACGGTCCAGAAACCAAATTCAGGGAGAAATTTGGGTCTAGAGCTCTATAGGAATATTTTAGGATGACCAAAATTTTCGATGCTATCAAGTATCTAACTTTTTTATTTTTGTAGATAGAAAACCTTGTTCTACAAATTATAGCTCCAATAATTTTAAGTAACTTTGTAAAAAAAAGTTTTTCTCTAAAACATTGCTATAGAGCTCTAGACCCAAATCTCCCTTTAAATTTGGTTTCTGGACCATTGTGAATGTTAAAGAGAATATTTTTTCTTTTAAGATAGAGTGCTGCAAAGAAATAATCAAAATACAGACCCCGTTTGATTTTGGCAACACGCCAGAATTTTTTCTGTTGCCAAAATCGAACCATGCCAAAAATGAACGGTTCTTTTTTCATGATTTTTTTGACTTTTTAACTGGTCAAAGACGACCTTAACAGTAGAAATGGCCACCAATGAACTAGTTTCAGTTCAAAGTGGTTTGGAGTGTCGCTTGATGAATTTGGGCTGACGACCTAGATACTTGATATTACCACCCGAACCAAAATACACTAATGTCGCTTTTTACGCGGGGGATACGTGCCGCGTAAATTCCGGAATCCGCGTAGAAAAACCGCGTAAATTCCGGAATCCGCGTAAAAAAACCGCGTAAATTCCGGAATCCGCGTAAAAAAAGCCACGTAAAAAAAACCCGCGTAAAAAAACCGCGTAAAAAGCGACCTTAGTGTACTTTTCTTTTGGAAGATGTTGAGCTTAAATTGGTTAAAATAAATCAAGCAAACTACAAAAGTAAAACGAGCTCAAATCAAACATAGCTTCAAAATAAAAATATAACATTATTGTAGTCCTACGTCAACTATGCGGTCGTGTCTTGGATACCACCCTCCTACTATTTTTTTTTTTTTTTTGAAATGCATGAAACGTAGATTTAGTGTTATCTCGGTTTTTTTTTCAGAAAATAACGGCTTTCCGTGACTTAGAAATTTTTGACTTGGGAAACTCCCTCACTTTACTTGTCCTATTCTCATTTTCACTTCACTGTCAATCTCACTGAGAGGGAAATATATTTCACCGTGAAATGACTTCCGTAATAAGTACCTTTGACTTTTTTGTCGATAAAAACCAGCGATAGAAGCTTACTTATCTTGCAAGCTGCCACCACTCCTTTGGGATTCCGAAGTATTGTTCCTTACTACTGCCCACCATGCTTGTCTTTTTTCCTCAGAAAACCTCTAGAGTGCAGGAGAACATCTTGCACTGCGGAAACAACTGCCGTCACACTAAAGAACAAATCAATACGCTCATACTAGAAGAGAGCGACAAAC
The DNA here is from genome assembly GCF_029784165.1 of Wyeomyia smithii. Lineage (NCBI taxonomy): Eukaryota > Metazoa > Arthropoda > Insecta > Diptera > Culicidae > Wyeomyia > Wyeomyia smithii. The sequence goes on from NC_073696.1 coordinate 31,902,733, forward strand.
GATTTTTATCTGTTGAGCTACCTGAACGCACTGTGGTAAAATCTGAAATCTCTCTCTTGCGAGACAATGAACTATGGTGTTCTTTCTCACACGTGTGGACATCACGCACAATAATTACACTGGAGCGGGGGCCTAGTGTGGTTGGTAACGTCTCCGCCAACCACGCTCGACGCCTGGGTTCGAATCCCACCGCCGACATAGGTGTGTCGATGGTTGTGAGGTGGCGTGATCCACTCACAACCAACCCAACTGGTCTAGATTCAATCCTAGCCGACACCGGGAGATTTTCTGAGGCGAAAAATCTCTGGGATCACGCCTTCCATCGCATGAGGAAGTAAAGCCGTTGGCGCCGGTCCGTTAATAAACGGGTCGTGAGTTAGGGTCCTGGGTGTGGAGTCGCCTCCCTGGACGTCGGTGATTGGCCACAAGAGTGGCGGAACTAGACCGACGGAAAATAAGCGAGAATAAAAAAAAATAATAATAATTACACTGCAGAGCTATCTGCGGTGCGTTTCACAGTTGGTTTCTTGAGCATGGCAGAAGAGGAAAAGAGATTGGGAGAAAAAAAAACTGCGTTGCTCGTGCCGCTCGTGCCGGTCGAATTTACTCTGGTGGAATTCGTTCGTAGCTACACGAGTACTACATTTTTGCCCGGTAGGTTTTTTTTTTCACCTTCCGGACTACTCGCCAGTGGACACTGTTGTGCACAGGGCTGCCAATGTTCCAGTTTAAACTGGATTCCAGTCAAACAGTCTGTTCCCAAAATCGTCCAGTTTTTTCAGTTATTTGCCAGTTTTATCCAGTTTTTCATTCACTCAAGCTCCGATTGGTTTTCGGAAATATTTTTAAAACGTGAATTTTGTAGATTGATAAATTATCATGACAATTCTTAACAGAATTTTCAATATACTATCTTCTCGCACGAAACACGGTCAAATAAAAAACTGCATGACATGGTTGAGATAAAACCAAACAAATAGATTTTAATAGACCATAAAAAAAATCTATTTATTTTCTGTTGCGCAGCAGTTAAAAAAATGTTGGAGAAATTAGATACCAAAAGATAGCGAAGTCAGAAATAATTGAAATTTTAACTTCACTGATGTAACGGAAGGAAATGTTGAAATGTTAATACTTTTGTTAAAGATAAAAGTAAATGAAAAAGCTCTACTTTCTCAATTTAGATAGATTGATTGCGTAATTTTAAATTTTGCCGCTGTTGAAGGAAATTTTCTAGTCCATAATTTCAACAAAATGTAAGCCCAAAACAAAACAGTTCTGATTAAAATGAGTAATTTTTTGCGAAGAGTTATCTCTTTAGATGCTGTACCCAAAACAGACACTGGATTCAATCCCCATAACAGAAAAGCTCCCTCACAATCGTTTTTTTTTTTCCTTTTTTAAAATTTACTCGGGATCCAGTTTTCCCCAGTTTTTTCTTCAGCCTTTTTCCAGTTAAATCGAAAATTTTATTGACAACTCTGGTTGTGCACTTCTGCGTTTTCTCTGTAGAGTGATTCACCCCTCTTGTTTCTATCAGATGTGGGGTGAGCTGGAAGTGTGTTTGTCTCTCTGTAAGCTGGTTGAGACACTTTGGAGTGAGAAAGAAGCAGTGTGGTGAAAGCATTTGCTACACGCAGGCACATACTGGATGGGAAGTGCGCGGTGAATTTTTTCTCCTCTCCTTTCACATACTGAGGAGAATGACAAGCATGCTGCCCACAATCGATCATTTTGTAGATTGTGTGGCTGCTCCAGGACAAATATTCAGATCGGTGACAATTTTCGAACTGAAGGTTTGATACTCTCCCTCACAACTTCAACGACTTACGATGACCCTGCAGGTCGTGGCCGACCGGATCTTCTACGATTTTTCCAAATAGGATGTCTTCTAGCATCTTCTAATGGTTTCAATGCTTTCAATGGAGACGAAGTATTGCTTAATCTCACCCGAAGCCTCAATATTTGCAACGACTTATAGTAGAGAATGACGAATAACTAAAAAAGCGTATTTTCTTAAAATAATCATGTTTTAACTGATTTTTGAACTACCTCGAAACCGCTGCTTTTAAAAAGTAGAGCCCCTTGAGCTTGATAATTTAAACTGACTACTAAAATTTAAAAAAAAAGTTGTGGAGGGTATCGAACGTCTACGGCAGTGGTTTTATTTGGTAGGGTTTTTACATAAGACTGCTGCAGAGAACCTGCCGATGACGTTTGTAATGTTCATGTTATAACTTTGAGCTTTTATATAAAAAATAAGCAGAAATTACATTTTCCCAAAACTGGCTATTATAGTTTAAATATGGTGTATGCCTAATAATTTCTGAATCCAGGAAAAATATTGAGTTTTCTAAGCCTAAGTACGTTTGCAAAGATGAATGAACGTTTTCGTTGAATGAAGTTAAGGTTTTGCCTGTTCTTATGTCATTATGGCTAGAAACACTTAAGCCTGTAGTACACTCTTTGTCTAATGGTCAAATATTTGACCTTCTGACATAATGGTCAAATTTATTTGGCATCATGATTGTTGTTTGCCCCATGTTAAAATTGGAGAGTGACAAACAATTATCTTTGACCAAATTTTTATCTGTCAAAAAGTGCCAGATATTTGGCGCTTGGTCAAAGAGTGTAATACAGGCTTTACAATTCAAGCACATTTTTTTATAATTCTTCCCACTGACTCAAATAAGTTACCCAAAAGTAGTTGATTACCGCAAGCAATTACGAATTCGACTCTGTTTCCCAGTTCACGCCTGAAATGATCTATCATCGAACGCGCTTAGCTCTCACCCTTTATCGCCAAAACTCAAGCAGATAATAATTGATGATAAAAAATCCAACCCATCTGATAACAGACTCGTCTAGTTTATCATACTTGCAGTCAGTCTACAGGCAACAATCGAAAGGAACGGCAACCAGGATGACGCTGGTAGAAATCATCACAACAAACATCCTCCTGGACGTCGCCAAGGCCGTTCAGGACTTTGACTGTTTGGGCTGCGAGCAGCGAAGAGCCGCACTTGTGATGGTGATAAACAAACTCCTATCGGAAGAGCTGAGTCACGTGTCGGAAATAGTCATCTTCCTGCGCTACTATTTTAACTCCAAACTGGCCGACCGTGCCGAAGTCTTGCTGATGGGCGTTGAAGAGCTGCTCAGCTATTTAAATGAATTGAGAAAGTGTCCACAGAAGACAGGCTGTCTGTTACTGATCTATAGTCTACTAGATGAGCTGTCAGACGTTCCGGAACAGAACTTACCTCGAATAATGCAACTTAAGTACTCACTGGAATTCGTTATCAAAGAAATGGCTATTTTGATTAGTCAGCCCTCCGATGGGGATGAGCTGATAGCGGTTGCGGCACTATTCGAGCAGCTTTCCTACGACATTCTGAATCAGCTTTTCGAGGAAGCCTACACCAGTCACAGTGAGCTGCGTCATATTTGTGACTTTATCGTGCATTTGCAATGCATCGATCAACAAATCAAAGCCTGCTTGACTCTGCATCGACGAATGTCGATGGATTCGGCAAAACTACGAAGCGGAGCTACCGTACTGGCTTATCGTATTCGAAGGGTGAAACGTTATGCCGATTTTCCGCGTGCGAAGTACGCTGAGGAGTTACGTCGGTTGAAGCTTAAACTACCGGAAGGCGTGTACGCAATCATCTGGAACTACGCCAGCATTTCGGCGGGAGATTTTATGGTACCGAACGCGCGACAGGAAACCATCGGGAATATTCGTTGTAGAAGATTGTCCTGGAGTGGTACCGCAACTAAAGCGGCGAGGCACGAGTTCATTACGGCTGATTGCGGGAAAAGTTTCGCGATACGAAACACCGACAGTGGGCTATTTTTGTGTGATTATGAGGATGATTTTTGCTATGTAGAAAAGACTGATGACACGTGGGTTGTAGAAGTGATTAAACAAGATCAGGAGTTTTGCTATAAGATTACAAACCGAAGAACGGGCGGAGCGTTGAAACCACCGCAGGACTTTCGAGTGGATGTCGATGACCAGGGTGATGGTTACAATCTGGTAGATTTTGGCGAGCGATCGCTAGTGGTGGTGCAAAAGTTTGAGTATATTCGACCGGGTAGACAGTGTTGTGTTCAGTGACTGCGAGATTTTGCGGTTTTTGATTCGAATAAAGTAGAGTTCATTGAATTTAGAATAAGTTTTGCGTTATAGTATTTAACATCACAAAAAAAAACGTTCTAGTTTAGGTTTATAGTCTTTATTAGGATTTTGTTTGAAAAGCGTGAATATATATTTATAAAGTTGGTATACCATCATAATATCCGTTCAGTTCTGCACGTGCCCATAGCCATCACACGTGTTTTCATTCATGATACCATTTTTACGTCTCAGCCCAGAGTCACATAAAGCGTTTAGAGCGCGGTCGAAACGGGTTCGTGTCTCGGCTACTGACAGGCAGTAAATCTGTGCTACGCCAGAATATAGACTCAATGATGATCATGGATGCTCATTATAATAGGTATATTTTGACCATTGGATGCTTAGTCAGTATATTTTTGGAAACTAAAAATAAATGAAAGAGAATACAAAAGCAATTATTACACATCCGTTGTAAGCTTTAATGTACAGAAGAATACGTTTTTTCCAGGCACTTCTTCTTATACATTTTGAAACCAATAGCTTTAAAAAACTTTTGTCCGGGAAACTGCCCATAATTTTCTTCATGTACATTTCGTCGTCCATCAGGATGCATTCTTCGTACCTCGTTAGACCCTCATTGTACATACAACACTTTCGTGAACGTCTTTCGGTCACTTGAGACCGGTAAAAAGGAGCCCATAATGATGACTAGAATGCAACTGCTGTAACCCACAAATAGAAAACTTGTTTAGAATCAACGTAAAATCTGAACTTTTCGATTCGGATACTGCAGCGAATACAAAATTGCCAACCTTTTTAATGTTCATAGTTATCTTGAAGTATGTATATTTTAAATTTCTTACTTTAATCTTGTGTACAAAAAATAATAATTTAATTTAATTAAAAACCTATTTTCAGTATTTTTTATTACTTCTCCACTGTAGTTCGATAAGAATAATACTTTCTGAAGGTTGCTTTCCTCTCTTTCTCTCAATATGGATGTATATTCAGCTTATGTTGTTGTTGTTTTTTTTTTCGTAGGATAGTAGTTAAGTGATTTTTTGTTTAGTAAGTTTTCTCGTTCCGAATTAAGTTAAACCTGGTAGATTTCTCACTGTGTTTATCTTTTTTTTACCGAATTTTGCTCAGAATGTTCTATTTGAAATTTCCTCCAAAGTACACGTAAATGACAACTGTTAGTTTATTTTACTCTCTTGATTTTTTTTCCTTTAAATTACAATATTGAAGCGCAATCAGAAGATGGTTTGTTTCGCAGTTTACATTAGACTTCTAAACATATTCACACTTCTTTTACTGCTCCAGACAGAGCTCCAGGACGCATCAGATGATTTATTTTCTTCTTTTATTTAAATGTTTGATTTCTTGTTTCCATTAATCAATACCAACCACAAAACTTTTAAACACAACAAAACTATTGACGCACTCACGCTAGAAAACATACACACCGTTCACGAAGCAGCGAACAGCTGTTCACGTCGCAGGAAACTAACATTTACCTTTGCTTCTTCATCAACTGACTAAACCGAAGAAAGTTGAAAAGAAGTTTGCTTTTATTTTTCGTATTAATCACATAAGAACAATTTAAAACAATTGTCTTTTCTCTCCAGTCGCTCGGACGTGGAAAGACGGCTGCTGTTCCACTTTCCGACGACTTTCCAAGAGAGCTATAAGCGTTTTATTCATTCTATAATGTTTACCGTTCTGAGCTTCCGGGTAGGAGAAAGAGCAGTTTTTCTACTGATTTTTTTTCTTCTAATGCTGCCGCAGCGCACTCGCATTCTCACAAGCAATACCGTGCAAGAGATTGTTTTAACAACTATTCTTTTTACAAGTACCAGTTTACTGTTGTAAATTACTGCTGCGGATTTACGGTGAACAGAGGTCGTGAAGATAAGAGAACGAGGAAAAACAACTGTTAACGACTAACAGCAGCAAGAGTTTTGAGCTTGTTTTTTACCCAAAGTATTCTAACAAGAAGAATCCAGGCTGTCCTCAGTCATAAATAAACACGACACGAAGAGCTGGAAGTACATTGCATTGTTGCGTCTCTACGATAAGCATGTGATACGACTTAGAAGAAATGTCAAGATTTCGTAAGCTAAGAAACAATTGATTAACAAATGTTTGACGAATAACATTAAAAAATACGAGATGTGATTCGACAGGATGTCTGAAAAATCAATTTTGTTCGGAGAGCGAAAAGCAAATAGGAATTGTACTCTATATGGTTTCATAGATAAACTTTTTGTTTTCATGATTAAAAAAAAAATATAACGAAACCTATCTCCGCGCGAGCTGCAATCGTCGTTACAGTTGATGCTAACACAGCCACAATATAGACAAATGAAAAGCAAAATCCGTTGACGATTTTGCGCAACAAATAATTACTCTTACGTTCGTTCATTTAATAGTGAAAGAGTTTAAATAGATTAACTCGAGCTGGATCCCCCCCATGCGGGTTCCAGTATCGTCCCATTCTAGGGCAACTACTGCTAAAATAAGACGTGCCTTACACATCTCACTATGCAAAGAAATATATATTCACTGAAAAGTACAATTCTTACGAGTACGTACCATGCTATCACCCTAGACAGCTTTATCTATCTATCTATCTCTTTCTGTGCTGCTTTATCTTTACCGTCTTATTCTTGCACTTTGATAAATTCCTCCCTAGTGGAAGGCTTCATACGTCAGTATAAAGGAGAAAAAAAAGTATGATTCATCATAACGCGGCACTGAAAGCCGAATCGTCGCAAGAAAAGTACAGACGCTCACGCAACGGTTTCGAATAACGGACAGGAGACAAACCTCTGCTCTCTTTCTCGATCCATCTTCGGAATACATACATCGTAAATGGGATTACAATTTGGAATTGGATTCTCTGATTCGTTCTTCGTTTTCATCATGTTTTTTATGCTTCATTTTCGTTTTTCTTCCTTCTCTCTTTTGTTTACACAACACTGACAAGTTTACCTAAATATAATCGTTATTGATAAGTTAGAGTTAAAATTAACAACAGTTACCTACCGAGCTGGCTGCTCTTCGATTCTCACCTGTTGGTAATGTTGATACTGGTGGGAGGGGTGGCTGTAGCGGCGGAATTTCCGCTGCTGCCCCCAGCTGTGGATAAGGATGAGGACGAGGATGAGGAGCAGGCGGAGGACGACGAAGCGGACACAACCATAGTGGTAGCAGTAGCCACGGTATTGCTGCCACCTATCGAGGCGGCCACCACTGACGCTGCTGCTGCTGTGTTGTCGTTATTGCCGGCAGAAGCTGCAGCCGCAGCAGCAGCTGCTGCGGCAGCCGCCGTTGCTGGTGTCACTTGGATAAACTTGATACTATTGGTTGCATTGTTAGTAGCAAGCGCAACCGTAGTCGTACCATGCGAATCTAGCTGCTGCTGTTGATGCTGATGCTGCTGCTGTTGTTGTTGCTGCTGCTGCTGCTGCTGCTGTTGTTGTATCTGCTGCGCGCGAATACTCACCGCCGGTATCCGCTGAAAGCTTTTACTATTTACAATTGTGGTAGTTGATGAGCCTCCCAGCAGACTCTGTACCGTCGTTGTGTGCTGTTGCGTTTGCTGCTGCTGTAGGGTGCCTACACTGTTCACTAGCTTCTGTTGCTGAATGGGTTGGATAATATTTACAACTTTCGGATTTAATTGGGCCAGAAATTGGCCGCGACTGTTCTTAATGTTGGTGTATACTATCCGATTCTTGTCAGCATCGAACAGCATGTTAACAGTTTTCTCCAGCTTCACGTGCTGGCCAGGTTGGCCCACCACCGTGCTGCCTCCAGTTCCCGTCTGTCCCGCGATTGTGGCATCCGTTTGGAATTGAGCTTGTTGGGCTGCTTGCTGACCGGCAGCTACCAGGTTGGAATTGAGTGCAATTTTCTGCTGTAAGAACTGCGGCGACGATGTCAGTATGATCTTGTTCTGTGTCGGCTGCTGCGGATTCTGGCTGGTCGCCGACAGGATCGTGATTGGCTGCTGTAGCGAGTTCTGGTGAACCACGTTGTACGTGCTCGTTCCTCCGACATTGCCCTGCTGCTGCTGGAGCTGCTGCTGCACCATTTGAGCAGCGGCGCTGTGATTGACCGGTGTGGCCGATTTTACGATCATTTTCTGTGACGAAACGAGTGCTTTCGTTATCATCTCCAGCTGTTTTTTATTGAGATCTCCAGTTTTCTGGCCTGCGGCCAGCTTCTGGTTAATAAGCGTATGGAACTTAGGGTTGATGACGTTTTGTTTCACTGGAAGAAAAGAAACATTTTTCAGCACTTTGGATTAATGTTGTATTGATTGTTAGCAAACAAGAAAAATTGGTCAAATGTTAGTAATAAACAAAAATAAACACCCACCTGTCTTATCGTTCGGTCCATTCAACTGCTTCTTGAGGGTCGACGCACCGGCTGGGGTCGCCGTCAGGACATAAGTTTCACCCTGATGGGTAAGTCCGTGTTGAAGCTGTATTTGTTGCTGCTGCTGTTGCTGGTGTTGCACCAACTGCTGTCCTAGCTGCTGCTTCGTTGTCACCACCTGATTACCGCTAACAGTAACTATGTTGCCTCCACTGTTTGCCAGCTGCTGCATCTGCTGCTGGGACAAAACGATTGGCGTCGTATGCTGAACGATGTAACTTCCGGTTGGAGTTGAGGTACCACTACTACTGGCACTTCCCGCTGTCCCTGCACCAGTTGCAATAGTGATTTGAGCGGTTGATTGCTGCTGCTGTTGTTGTTGTTGAGGAATTACCGGTACAGTCGATTGTGTCGCTGCTACTAGAGGGTTTATCACTGTCTGAGACTGCTGCTGTTGGACCACTTGCACTGCAGGAGAAGTGATCAGGAATGATGTAGCAGCTGATGAAGCTGATGGTGGAAGGGTAGGCGTAGCAGCTTGCAGATGATTTACTGGTTCGAGCTTTATTTGAGGGAGGGAAATCGATTGCTGATGATAACCACTTCCAGCGGGCAGCACCACCGCGTTCGATTGGTGATTAGGAGCAGCTACTTGTGACGAAGAGGGTGAAGATGCCGCAAGCAGTTCGTCAGGAGGCTCGATTTTAATCTGGTCGGCGGGAATGGTAGCAGAGGCTGGCTCACTTGGTTCTTCAGTTTTCACCTCCGTTTCGGCCGCCGCCGCCGTTGCAGGCGCTCCGTTTTTTTCAGAAGCAGGAACATTCTCTTCGACATTGGGTTGAGGTCGGAAAATCTCCTCTTTGGGCGGATTGCGCACAACAAAGAAACTGCTCCCGACTTGGTAATTGCATCGCTTCAGAATCTTTCGTCGTTTGCTCTTGAATCGTTCAACAGTCGATGGCCGATCGAAACCTACCAACTCGGAACAATAACCAATTTTGTTTACCGCCACTTCCTCCACAGTAGGAACAACATTTATCAGTTCACCAACCGTGAGTGGATCCTCTTTAACGTCCGCGCCGGTGCCAGCACCGGCCTCATCCGTTCCCTCCAACTGATTAAGTATTCCATCTTCCAGGATTCCATTCCAAAAATTGCTCGTCTGGTTCAACGATTTCATATCGTCAATTTGGCACTCTTGCAAGATTTTGTCCAGCATCTTTTCATCCTCGTTGGATTCGTTTAAGCTAAGGTTCAGATCATTCAAACTGTCCCCACTGAGATTATTATCCGAATTAGAACAAGTTTCCAGCTTGACTCCCAAATCGTCGCCGTCCTTGCGGCCCGTTGCCGCAGCACTACCACTTGCGCTTCCACCATCCAGCCCCAATGGGTGTGGCTCAATGAGGGTATCCAAAGCGAAGGGTTTCGTTCGGTAGACGCTTTGCTCTGTCGGGCCAGAATTGAAGATGTCACCCGGCAGTTCGGCACCAATAGCTTGCAGCTCTAGTGCTATTCGATTTGCGTCCGTTTGGAACAACGGATCGTCGTGCAGCAGGTCAGCATCCTCCTCCAGTGGTACGGGTTCCGGAGTCTTCGGCCGGAAGTGCAGCCAACTGGATTGAATCTCGTCCAACAGGTCCGCATATACATTGGCAACGGCTCTACTGGATTCGGTCGACGGATCATCAGTGCCGAGGTTTTCATTCAACCGACTACTAGAAGATTGTCGCAAACTGCTTGATGTCATCCCTGGAGAAGTCGTCGACCTCGTTGTTTGATACTGGGACAGCACACGACTCTGCTCTACACTACCGCTAAAACTATTACTAAACGTTTGGATAAAATTGTTTCTATTGACATTAGTACTACTGCTGCTGCTGCTGCTGTTACTGCTACCCCCGTTCACTGGCCGACTGCTGTTGCTGTTGTTGCTGATCCGGCTCCTATAGCTATTATTTACATTGTCTATCATGTGCTCATAATCTTCCAGGACTTCTTGCTTCACCTCCACAACACCTTCGTCGCCAGCTTCACTTTTTATCACATTATTTTCTGAGTTATTCACATTACCACTAGTACTACAACTGCTACTACTATTACTACTAATTACAAACGCCGACGAGGACGCCGCCGTCGCTGATGTCCTCTCATCACTTAAATTCTCCTGTTTCACTTGCACCCCATCATCCCCAGTAGCGAGCCGTTCCTCGCCATCATGTCTTCGAACCAGGCCGACACCGGCCATAAACAGTTCGTCCAGGTCCGTTTCTTCCTTGATCACTAGCTGTTTTCTTCGCTTTATGCCACCACTGTACACTAGCAGACCACTACTTTCCTCCTTTCGCTTTCTGTCCACCGGATTTTCTAGCGCTGCTGACGTTGTTGTTGTTGTTGCTGCCGCTGTGGCAACCGGGATGACGATGCTTTCCTCCTCCGGTTCGGCGGACACTGCAGCGGCCGGTGTCGTTTCCGACTCGATAATCTTGTAGTCCAACCGGGCCCACAGATCGTCCAGGTCAGTCGTGGCGCGATCGATGATGACGCGGCCACCGCGTCCAATGCGCCGCCGAGCGAAACCAATGCAGCGAGGTCTGTGATGGGACAGAAAAAAATGTTTTTAGCATTTGATTACTAAATTTTCTAAAAACCTGAAAATGGATCATTTTTCTCGGAGCTATTACTCCTCGGAGCTTACATAAATCACGAGTACTACGTGCGAAGCCTCTTGTGCTCCCTCGCAAATTACTAAGAATATCAGGAATCCCACAGACAAGCAGTATGACACCATTAAAGTTTTCGGTTTTTCTTCAACTAGTGAGTTATGTTGTAATTCAATTCAAATGTTTTCAGTAATGTGATAAATGAAAAAAAAATAATATTAGAAAAATTACACTTAAAAAAGTGTCAATTATCATTATTTTTATATTAAGATTTTTTAGAATTGAAATACAGTCAGGTTTTTTTACGCGGTTTTTTTATACGCGGATTTTTTTTAGGGAGGTTCTTTTTACGCGGATTTTTGAATTAACGCGGTTTTTTACGCGGATTTTTGAATTAACGCGGTTTTTTTAACGGATACCGTGCTAATTCAAAATAAAATTTCGCGAATTTCTGAATAAACGTGGGTTTGGAACCAGAAACGTTTAAATGTTTATCTAGTAAAAGACTTAGTCCAAAAAATACCCTCCGCCCACCGTAAGATCCGGATGATCGTCAAAGAGGACAATTTTAAATACTGGTTCTAGAACGTCTCGGGTTTTTTCTAAAGCCCTTCTTGCTAGACTATTTTACGCGGAATTAAAAAAAAACGTGTTTTTTTACGCGGATTTTTGAATTAATGCGGTTTTTTACGCGGAATTTCGAAATTACGCGGTTTTTTAGGCGTTTTTTACGAGGTACGTATCTCCCGCGTAAAAAAACCTGACTGTACTAATGACAAAAAATACACAAGGTTTACAGCCCTACGGGTTAAACTTTAAAATCAACGTAAATTTTTCGCTATACATATAATAACATACATAAAAAAGTACGAAAATCCACGATAATATGCAAAAATAATGATAAATTTCGGTTCAACATCCCAAAATTATATAAAAACTATGTATTATCCTTGATAACAGACTTTTTTGCTTAGTCAGCTTTAGCATGGAGTTGCTCAGTGTGCGTCGGTAGCCAGTATGTTTTCCTTCAAGACTTCAGTTTTAAGAACATTCTGACAGCAGACCGTTAAATTGTCTGATAGAGTAGGTTGTTACGAACTTCTCGAAAAAGCTTTACCTTCAAGACATCAAAATTGTCTATACTCATGATAGCAAACATTAGTTGACCTATCCCTTTAACCCTCTCTTTACCATGGTTACTCTAGCGCACCACAGGTTTGGATGCGAAAAGCCTTTCGAATTAATTATCAATGCTACTCAGAATGCATAAGTATATTCTTGAACAATATACTGATTGTTCAAGAGTAAATTGAGATTGAATTAGTTTGTTGTTGTTCACAGTTATCAAACTTGTTTGTTATGCTAGAATCACTATAAGTGTGAAAATATTGTTTAAACTCGTACAAAATATTCTCATTAGGTCTGATCCGTGATTTTGATCTGGCTATTTTTTATCACTTTTAATTTTTTTTTTCCGTATAGTTTTACTGAACACTAACAAGGAAGAATAAAATGTTGATAAAAAAAGCATTCAAATGAATACAAGCGTTTGTTGTATAATATCCACTATGGGACTGGTATGCGATTACTCTTTAGATGGAACAAACCTGACCTGATATTTTATGGAAATTTTGCACAATGAATTATATCTTTCACATTTATTTTGAGAATCCTTGAAGGTTCTAACTGCTGGTGGTTATAACTCAAAATCGACGAAAATTCAGATGGGACTGATATGTGATTCACGGCAATATAGCGCTGTTTGTCCGTTTAAAAGATATCCTCAGCATAGTATTATTCCGCAGTGCCCTAGATCAGCGGTTCTCAACCTGGGGTACGCGTACCCCTAGGGGTACGTGAAAGCCTCTAGGGGGTACGCGAAAATAAAATCAGTAATGGCGGACAAAGCAATTTTTCTTTATTATATTTCATTTGTTCTACAATATTGCTCTTTAAACAGGATTGTAGCAATTGAACAAACCATTGTTTAGTTTGAAACCTGAACTAGACCTTTACAACATCATCTACCATTATTCTCTCCCACGCTGTGAGAACAAACCGAGCCAGGGGGTACAATTGATTTGAAAAATATCGCCAAGAGGCACGTGGACAAAAAAAGGTTGAGAACCGCTGCCCTAGATCTTGCAACATATCGGTAGCAAAAAAAACCCATGCGATGTTTCTTCGCGTTTAGATAGTCTCCAAGTAAATCAGTCGACATCGGCTCTTATAATTCGGTTTCGCAAAGGTAGCCGACCGAGAGCAAAGCGTAAGAAACGACGTTGGACAGATTAAACCATCCCGTTTTGGATAACGGAACAGTATTCGAGAGTGGAACGGATGAGCACACAATATAATGCCTCGAGGCAATACAAGCTGGCAAAGTGCTCCGCGATGCGTAAAATGAATCCCAAAGCTCTGGATGCCTTATCCACTATGTAGTAAACATGCCGTTTAAACGATAGTTGGCTCTCCAAGATAACGCCGAGGTCCTTTACATGGTCGACACGTTGATTTTCGGCACCACAGAGCTTATAGTTGAAGTTGGCAGGATGACAAATACGAGCGAAGGAAAATATAGAGCAATTCTCACTCTCGCCGGAGGCAGATTGCATCCACCAAGGAACGGATTTTCATGTAAATTTGCAAATCATCAGCGAAGGATAAACGAGGCCCAGTCAAGAACGTAGGTCACATCATTGAAGTACAACAGGAAGAATAACAGTCCCAAGTGACTGCCTTGTTGGATTCCGAATGAGGCCAAAAAAGCATTTGCTTGAAAATCATCGATTGTCACAATCAGTTTCCGACCGACAAGGTAGGAATGGAACCAACGTGATAAATACACAGCTACTGATACCAAATCTTTCGAGTTTGGCAATCGTAACAGCGTGATTGATTATGTCAAACGACGTAGACAAATCGGTATACATGAAGCCCTTCCGAGCGCGATCCGCCATGCTCTCGTAACATACGATGTGAAACACAAAAGATTTGAAGTTGTTGTTCTCCCCAAGGAGAAACGAGAAGCGTTGTTTCTCGCTCAGGTATTGTTGGAGTCATAATGACCAGCTCAAACAATTTTGAAATGGCACACAATGACGGAATTCCTCGAATACAAACATCTTTTCGGTGTCCTTTTTTGTGGACTGAAAACGGGGTTAGCCGATTCTCAATATGCTTTTTTCAAAACGCCGACGGAAGTCCATCCGGGCCTGATTTTGTTGATGATTCCAATATTGAGGCGGCTCGAGAGCTCCATCAATGTTGAGTCTGTTAAGATTATTTTCAACTATGAGCAAAACGTCGTGAGGGTGCCTTGGTCATCCGGGATCACTTCGTTACAAAAAGTACACGCGAATTTTCCGGCAAAGAGTTAGCAGACCTTCTACTCGGAGACATTTTTTCCGTTGAGAGTCATAGTTGAAGGTAGACTTAATTCTTTCGTTAAAGGTTACTATGGTGCTTATTACGGGAGTCACTTCACGGTGAAATATATTTCACTCTCACGCTCACTTCACTTTTTTAGGCCTATTCCCGATTCCACCTCAAGTGAGGTAACAAAAATCACCTCCGTGGAGTGAGATTGACAGTGAAGTGAAATTGAGAATAGGACAAGTAATAAATGAAATATGATTGTTTCCCAGCTCAAAAATCTCTAAGTCCCAGAAAATCGTTTTTCCGTTTTTTTAGATAACAACAGATCTTGACGTGTCCTGCATTTCTAAAACATTCGGCATAAAAAAATGTTTTTTTTTCGGTATCGAAAATTTCCTGAACTGCATTTTTTTTCATCGAGCAAAAAATGAAAATTTGACCGCTTTAAGGCACGGATCAAATTCTGATTCGTTTCGTTACTGAAGAATAAATCCAATATTTACCATTAGATCACAAATCAATCAACTTTAAAACTTGTGGCATCTTCGTGGAATCATTTCACTGTTCAAAATGGTAGTGAAATAATTCTACGCAAATCGTCGCTTTTTCCGTTCTCACTTCACTGAAATGACACTCATAATAACCCAGATTCCGCGGCAGATGTCACTTTGCGACGTTTTTTCACTTACGTGAGTCTCGTAAAAGGATTTTGTTCACTTCACTCTGATTTCACCGTGAAGTGACTCCCGTAATAAGCACCTATGTCTCCAAAATGTTTTTGGTTTAGCCTCCAAACTACGCTGAACAGTTTGCAGATGTCGTCTGAAACTCTGACTGGTCCTCTTGTACGCTAAATTCAACTTTTTGTAGTACTTACGCAACGTGCTCTATTTTGTCGTGTCCAGCGGTCTTCTATCTATACGTTATAGAAGACCAGCAAACTGGTACACTAAAGTCGCTTTTTACGCGGGGGATACGTGCCGCGTAAAAAAACCGCGTAAATTCCGGAATCCGCGTAAATTCCGGAATCCGCGTAAAAAAACACGTAAATTCCGGAATCCGCGTAAAAAAACCAGCGTTAATTCTGCATTCCGAGTGAAGGGAAACCGAAATCCGCGCAAATAAAAATACCGTGTAAATTCCAGAATCCGCGTAAAAAAACCGCGTAAATTCCGGAATCCGCGTAAAAAAAAAACGCGTAAAAAGCGACCTTAGTGTATATTGAAAACTAGAAAAAAATATACCTAACTGAGGATTAATCGAAAAACCGTAGCCGACAAAAGTAAGGCTTTATTTTATGAAACAAACTTACTCAAGACACTAAATACATAAAATCAATTTTTCACAGTCAAATATAGAACGATCACGATTTTTCGAGTTTCAACAATTGTGGATGTCATGAAATGTAATACTTAGGATGTGTAGAAAACATTTTGGAAGTTATTTTATAATATGATGGTTGAAAAACCTGCTTTACAATGAGTATTTCGTCGTTTTTATATCACTTTCACTTTATATTATATTATACTACTTTATATTTTACGACCTTCAAAAGGACATTGTCCAAAAATGTACCGTACGACGATTTTGGAATATGACCAGAAATTCACTACGTCACTGGAAATACTGGAGGGTAGTGCCTTACTTGCTTGACCAAAGGTGATGGAGCAAGTGAAACAACAGTACACCACCGCCAGGAAATTTGCGACTTTTTACGGGCCCACGATCGCAACGGAAAAGTTCGAATTTAGGACCGAACACTTGATGAGAGAGTGTACGCGATTGGCTCAACCCTCTAGTGCCCAAGTTAATTTCTAGACGGGCTTCGGTAAAATCACTATGAATCATTATAAACACTTTTTCAATATTTATTAAAGCATTTTAGAGGTTTGACTGAAGCCCGCCAAAAGGCGACATTGGGCACTAGAGGGTTAATTATCGTAGAAATTCGACCTAGAAACTTTTTTATCAATTTCTACTACTGAACAATGAAATAAGAATGATAACTGAAATATCACAGAAGTGTACAAAAGTAGGTATTACCGTTTGGGTTATTTCGTTCCGACGTTACAACTTAGTTTTAGTTTCCGTAGAATGTACCCCAATATAGTGCGGTAAGACGTAGCTCTACGTCAAAACGTCAAGTGTTAATAATGTTGAAAATTTCAACACTGCCAAAAGTTATGAATGTAATAAACGACCAAAATCCAAAATTTCAAGAATTTCAACAATCATTATTTTAAATTGAATATTTTCAGCAGTAGAAAAAAAATAACAAGATCACACGAACGGCATGAACAAATCCTAAAATGGTTTAACTATCGAAAATTGGTAAAAAATATGAAAAATATCGTAATTGACGAAAAATCAACAAGGTTAAAAACATTACAAATGGCGCCTAAACCGTCAAACAAATGCCAATAATACAGTAATTACACGCACAAAAAATCCTATGCAAAAATTTCAAACCCGTATTTATTTTGTTCGCACCTTAGGATGACACTTTTTGTTGCAGGATTACCTAAAAAAATCGACTCTTTTTGAAATTTTCAACTTTCGGAAATTTGTAACTTTTGAGCCGATTCAACGAAATCGGTTGTTGAATGTAGTTAGTGAACCTTTCGAAGTAAAATAGAAAACTGTTCTCCATAAGCACCATGCGTATCCAGTGGAAAAAGTAGACATATGCGTTTCATGTGAGTTTCACGACGAATTCATCTACTGGTAAAGTGAAAAGCATTTGAGTATCTGATATCTATCACGTTTTATGCAACGTATATTTTTATTTATTTCTATAATTCTTAATAGATCGCAAATGGTTTTCAGAAATTATCGAAATATATTCCGTAATAAATCGGGGGTATACCGATTCGTAAATGAATAAAACGGCATAAAAACTGATTAATATTACGACATTCGTCGACGATAGTTACCGCTGAAGCTGTTTGTATTCAGGTAACTCCTCTACCTCTGAACTAAAGCTGTGTAAACCCTCTTAACCTGTAAGGTTAAGACTGGATATTATTTAGATTTTTTGAAAACTCACTTATTTACAAGCCATCGAGAAATTCTGTTTTGTATGCTGACACTGAATCAAACAACAGCTTCGCCATTTTGATTTAAGGCTATTTTCGCACAGAGAATTCACGCGATACATCCTGTTTGACGTTTTCCAGTTCAGTTTCTATCTTGTGAATTAATCCTTACAACCTCCGCTCTCAGTGCTGCATCACATTGGACGCATGTCTTTTGACCTCCTACTATTTCCTGATTGTTTTCATGAAACCTGCCATGAAAACATGACGAAATGCAGTATTGTTTCTGTCTAGCTGCGAAATATTGGCCAAACTGTTTTTCATGGCTTCCGCATATAGTTTGCAAACGTTGAACACCAGACCGAAGTTTGAACAAAATTCATTCTCGCGATGTTAAGTGCGATCGATTGTGATTTTCAGCTGTACAATTACTTTTTAAACTCCAACCTATTGAACACACCATTTTTTTCACTGTCGTGAAAACTTAAATCAACCTGCGTATGTTTTGACAGAAACCACGTTATGAAAACACAGGAATAATCCATCAGAAAGGCCATGAGAAACCCACATTTGAGATGTGAAATAGTGCATTTGTTTCGAGTGCGTTTCAACATTCGGCCACATTTGTTGTGTGAATTTAACGAACTCGTTATTTTAAAAGATTTATATCTCCACAACGGCGCATATTGCATTTTGTGGATAGGTGATTCTTATGTAAAATTTTCCGCTGAACACATTGGTGACATCAGATTTAAAAAAAAATTGGGGGTGTTTTGAGATAAACGAAGTTTTAGTTTTGAAACGTGAAAATATCAATATTGGCAACACTGTTTGCTAAATCTAATGATGCCATTCGAGTGTAAATTTATTAACCTTTAAAAAGAGTTTTTCCAAAACATGGAAAATGAATTTTTGTCAAAAAATACAAAAATGGAGAGCCCCGCAATTGGAGGGGGTTGTCCGATTGACCCAAAACTCTGGATTTTTCAGTTTAGACCTAAGACAAGTCATTTAATTCATTTTGAAGCGAATCGGAGAGGGTCGTTGCATTGGCCTGATCACTTGACATGGAATGACTCCTATATATAATGAACAAGATCGCGCCAAATCACCGATGGTCGAATATCGACCATTTTTGATTTGAATGAAACTTTTCACACGTATTTGGCTCAGCAAACTGAGCATTTTCCACAGATGGAGTGATTTTTTACACCCATGAGTTAAATTCTAAAAGGGCGTATGCCTTTTGGCATAGGTTTTATTCGAAGCATTGTAGCCCAGAAACCGTTGGTTGTATAGAAAAACCGTCTGAGGATGAGTTGCAGGGAATTAAAAATGCATTATAAAAAAAAATATACACTGTACAAAAAAAATTTTTTTTTAACAAAAAAATTAAAAATAAACATTAAATTTCAATTTAAAAAAAAGAGTTGAATTTTTTTTTTAATTTTTTTTTTTTAAAGAAACTTGACGTTAATACGCAACTTCAAAAAAAAAAGTCCAGGATGGAGAAATGAAAAATTATTTTTTTATGGTAGATTAATTTTTTTATGAATTGTATATTTTTGATCAAGCATTCCAATGAACGTATGGTTTTTGCTGGAGAACCATGGACAAATTAAGAAAAACGTGTATGTTCCTAAATTTTAATAATTGTTTGAGCTTAAATTAGAAATAACTCGAAAACTAATGCTTTTAGAATGTTAACTACCAAGAGCTTTTTGATTTAAAATGACTCTCTGCATCTTTTAAAATCATCAGAATACAAATATTTTGAAAAATGTTTGAATTAGAATTTTCATAAAAAAATTAATCTACCATAAAAAAATAATTTTTCATTTCTCCATCCTGGACTTTTTTTTAAAAGTTGCGTATTAACGTCAAGTTTCTTTAAAAAAAAATTAAAAAAAATCAACTCTTTTTTTTTAAATTGAAATTTTATGTTTATTTTTAATTTTTTTTGGTCAAAAAAAATTTTTTTGTACAGTGTATATTTTTTTATGGTGCATTTTCAATTTCCTACAACTCATTCTCAGACAGTTTTCTATACAACCAATGGTTTCTGGGCTACAATGCTTCGAATAAAACCTATGCCAAAAGGCATACGCCCTTTTAGAATGTAACTCATGGGTGTAAAAAATCACTCCATCTGTGGAAAATGCTCAGTTTGCTGAGCCAAATACGTGTGCAAAGTTTCATTCAAATCAAAAATGGTCGATTAAATTTTCGCGTATTTCCAGGCGATTTGAAATGATTTTGCTCTAATCGTTAACTCGATTATATAAAACCGAATCATATATAGGGGCCTATTACAGAAGACGAGGCGACTGGCGAGTTACTCGCCTGACCTATTTTGGTATAGTAAATGGATTTTGGACGAGTAACTCGTCTGAACACTGCTCGACTTATTCGTCACTCAGCTATAAACGGCCAAAGTTTCACTCGCGAAGATGTAGAAAACTTCAACCATGTCATCAAATCATCAAATGACATGATACGGTGCTAATTTCAAAATACACGCTGAAGGAAAGAAATGTGTGCGTAATATCCCAACCAACCACTCTTCAAGTTTCTTCATGAAACTAGAACGATCACTATCGATTAGTTTTGAACCTGTACCGATTGATTTCAGTTGTTATCGTTTCATGAACGTGCATAGAGAGTTGTTGATCGGGATGAGTCATCAGTTTTATTTGAAAGCACCCGATAGGAAAGAAACCCGTAATAAAATCTGTTTGACAGCGAAAATGTTTATCGTGATTCGATGACAGTAGCCGGGAGTAATTGAACGAAAAGGAAACTGTTCAAATTGAAATGACTGTGCGTAATGTTCAGTTTCAATGCTATGTTGCGAAAAAGTAAAGCTCTGGTTGTTATCAAATATACGCATTGATGTATTTCTACATGAGAAATAATCGATGCCAAAAATCATCGTTAAAAAGTGTAAAAAGAGACCTTACTTTATGCGTGTGGTGGAAATTTAAACAGTGAACGGCAAAAATACGCTAAACAATAATTACAACACATAATCAATTTTTCTTTTATTTAAATTTTTTTATAAATAAAACGTACAAAAAAAATGTTATAATTCATTTTTGCGCAATATTTTAGTGGCGGATAATTTTCGTAAACTGCTCGGATAATTTCAAAACTCATATCAATCTGCAATTAGGTGATTATTTTCAAAATATTTGAGTCGGCAGAAAATTATTTCTCGCATTGCGTTTTTCTCGTCTAATATCTGCGAAAAAGACTCTATACAGTATAGAGATCTCAATATCAGCATGAAAGCACTAAAAAAATTACACAATCTCAAATTTTACATAGAAACAGACGTCGTATTATCGAGTTATCATTATCAAAAATGTATACATTTGAAACTCACTTGATAAAAATCTTCAAAAAAAAAAAAACAGAAACCGATCAAGAAATGATATGATTCTCATTCGACTCTTCAAGTTCCAACCTTCAAATGTACTACAACTTGGTTATTGCCTGATTTGCTAGTGTGATCAGCAAAGACAATTAATTTGATTGTAGAAAATTTATCTTCCTGTTGTAATTATAGACGACGAAAGTAATTTTCATCCGCGTCCCATGGAAACAGGAATGCTATCGTAAAAAAAACTTCTGGGTACAGTAGTGATGTCGGGAGAAAACAAAATAAATCATTGTACATTACTCACAAAGAATTGTACTACAACTTGGTTATTGCCTGATTTGCTACTGTAAACAGCAAAGACAATTAATTGAATGTAGAAAATTTATATTCCTGCTTTAGTTATAGACAACGAATGTGATTTCCATCCGCGTCCCATGGAAACAGGACTGTGAAACATTAATCGATCAACCTAACGTCACTACCGTACATGTTTAAGATAAGATTAGATTTTGTACTACAACTTGGTTATTGTTTAGTTTGCTTTTGTAAACAGCAAAGACAATTAATTGATTGCAGTAAATTATTATCCCTGCTTTAATTATAGACAACGGATGAGAGTTCAACCCGTGTCCCATGGAAACAGGATTGTCAACCTTTCCTCTGTGAATCGCCGCTTACCTTGGATGTCGTAGAGAAGTCAGCGTATACCGATACCTCGGATCTGCCTTGCCATTGTCCTCCTTGGATTCCCACGGCCAATTGCCGAAATCATTCGTAATGGGCTAAAAGTATATGGTGCCATTTGATTTAAGCTGTTCGATGATAAAGCAAACAATGTCTAACAAACCTTATGATATTGACTAAATTTGCTCCGCCGAAATGCATACGTGTGCTCCTCCTCGGGAGTGGCGGTACCCTGCAGGTTAGCGAGTTCCTCGTCGTCGGAGGACAGTGCCGGGTCGGCGGAGCCTAAAATATCCAGCGACCATGGTTATAATCCACCCTAAAAAGCAACAGATGAAAAGCAATATCTCACCGGTGCCAAGTCCGCCTCCGATGGCGCTTTCGGCCGACTTCTGCATTGCGCTTCCACCGATGCCGGCGCCCGCTGGATGATACTGATAGTGGTAACCAGCCGAGCCCGCTCCGGAATGACCCATACCGACCCCGGAGCTGCCGGCCACTGCTGCACTGTTTGCCGAGGAGCGTTCCTTGGGGATTTTATGTTTCCGCTTCTTATACTGACGCTTCTCTTTCCGCCCAGTGGCCAGCGCTTCAGCATCTCGCTTGTTGGAACTGCTGCCGTGATAGTGCGACGACGCCCCACTCCCGTACACCGCTCCCGTCCCAGAACTGCCGGTAACACCCGAGCCGGAACCAGCCAGCGCGGAATGGTGCGATGAATATTGATTCGAGTAGATTGGCGCAAATGCAGGTCTGTAAAGATTAGCGTGAATAATTGGAGCCATCGCTACTGTAAGTACTACTAACCTAGTGGCTTTCGTTGCTGTGGAGGTATATTCAGCTAGCAGCTGCCCGTTGAAATCTTGCGTCTGATAGCGCTTCTCGTAAATTTCGATACTCAGATGCAGCTGTTCGCGTTTCATCTTCTCGCGCCGTTTAATCATTTCCAGCAGGGTTACCGCTCGACTGAGATCTCGCCTAGAATTAACATTTCATCAGTAGAAGAAGAGATTCCAACCTAGCCAGTACAAACCTCAATTTCAGCATCTTCTCATAGGAGGACTCATCGTTTTTGCGATTCTTCCTGGTCTGCATCTTCTCCGTTCGCCTCCGGAATGCCAGGTATGGATTATTTGGGGTCGTATTGCCCCTACTTTCTGTTTTCACCGACAGGATCAGGGGATGTTGCTAAAAATGGGCGAAGAGATGGTTACAGACGGAAGCAATTGGAAGATTTTTCGTTTGCTTCTTACGGTTTTCAAACGCTTGTTTAGCCAGTAGTCGTACACGGCTATGCTAACTTCATCGTCCTGCTTCAGCAGTGCTTTGGCTTCATTCAGCGTCACCACCGTCTGGCCGGAACTTCTCTCCAGACGGTCCATCATCGTTTCAAACCTCAACGCGTCCAGATCCAGCCGCTTGCCCTGGGTGTTGATCCACTGTTCGTCCCCGCTGTCCATATCGTAGTCGGGTACATCCTGCTCCAGGTTCAGCGCTACGGAGCCAACGAAAGAATATTTAAAACTAAGCTCTTCCGTGTTCGATAGAAAGGACTTACGCTGCATGTGAATCATCTGCTTCGGCATCTTGTAATCCTGCGGATAGTACCGTTCGTAGAACTCCGAATCGGTTGCTTCAAACACCTCCGGCGTGGGAATGATTAATCCTGTACATATTGCTCGCTGCAGGTGGTGCTCCTAGATTGCGAGATGGAAAAATTCCAATGTTAATACCTTATACTTTGAGTCTACGATTCTAAGCAGAAGACTAAATAATTTTTTTAACCCCTTCTTCACCATGGTTACTCTAGAGCACCAAAGGTTTAGATGCAAAAAGCCTTTCAAAATATTTATCAATGCTACTTAAAACGCATGAATATGTTTTTGAACAATATACTGATTGTTCAAGAATATATTTTTGCATTTTAAGTAGGATCTGTAAATATTTTGAAAGGTTTTTTTTTGCATCCAAACCTGTGGTGCTCTAGAGTAACCATGGTTTACTACAGAAAAATGTTTGTCTTCATTTCTCCGTTTGTTAAAGCCAGCGGCTTATTAGCTGACCTACAAAGCTTTCGAAATATTTTTTTTCTAGGCTTTTATAAAACGCAAATGCATTTAGTCCTATTTTATGTTTCGAGAAATCGTAGCTTGTATGAGGCAAGTGATAGTACGTTCTTCAAAGATGTCCAGCGAAAAATATTAGAAAAAACACGGATCTAACGCGAATGACTTTCAAGAAAAGGCGCTGAAATAAGATTACTCTTTTACATAAAAAGTTCATTCACGACCCTGAATCTTCTGGGGATTCTCGTCAATACCTTTGAAAACATCTTTGGAGATCCACACAACCTCTGTAAATACTTCGTTCATTCCTTTCCCTAGAATATTTCCGATACATTTTCCATTCGATGATGTGTAGTTCGAAACAGGATGTTAGTGTACAGAGCACTACTCCGCTAATTCGCCAAATCAACGACGCCAAATGTTCAATAATAAATGACTTCGCTATTTTTTCAACTAATTAGCGAGCCTAATTAATTTGCAAAATTCGCAGATAGGCGACAAAAAAATGGATTCATTTCGATCAAATCAATGCAAATCTAACTTTCTAATTTTACACAAAGGATAACACCCTTTGGGACGCTTTACATATTTATCGTGTATTTTACTATACATTGTTGATTAATTTCCCATATGGTCTAGTGACAAGAACATCATTCCATGACAAGAAATTGAAGCTGCTTTTAAACTTTGATTTAGCTGCAAGCTACCCAATAGTAAGTGTGTGCATATCAAATATTGCTGCTACAATAAGATATCGATTGAATCATATGTATTAACACATAAGTGTAGAACAAGTTCCTCAAATAACACAATACCCAGCAGTGTTAACATTATGAAATATACCAGATCGAATGAAACAAAAATCAAAAACACTTCAAAATATTAGTTTTAACTGAATTCAAAATATGCAATACTTGATTAAGCTATATTCAATCAAGTGGCAATTCAACGATTGAGGTTTATTCGTAAACACTTTTCATATTTAATATTAAATAGATAAAAACCAATATCTCTTAAATTGAACTGATCAACAAAAGTAAACCGGTCGTAAACCAATTTGAACAATAGAACTGTATTATGAAATTATTAGCCAACAGAATATATTATATTTTCCAATACACCAATTAAAAAAATAATCCAGCTGCCGTATAACCGTAAACCACAAGCAGGTTTGGTCATAGTTTCACTAAGCCATCGCATAAATGAAAAGATAAAAAATAACTATAAAATTGCACAATTTAAGATAAGCAAGAAAATATAGCAAAGAACAAAAGCATTTTTTTATTGTTCCTGCAAACCCCGGGAAATTCGTCACCGGTTCGTTTCGTCACGACACCAGAGTTCGACATGATGACACGATAATGTACTGTTATTAGTAAATAAAAACACTACCCACAGGTCGACGAATGTGTAGGTTTTTTTTAAAGAGCCCGAACTGTCAAACAAAATACACATGCATGCAGGCAATTTAGCGCGCCAACCATCACTCGAGTGCACCCCTAACCGGGCCGAAAGTAAACAAAGCCGTTTTTCGGCCGGTTCCCGTGCCGACCGGAAGTAGCTCGCCAATCGGCCCGACAAAGTACCGCTGGTAGGTGGTTTTGCGACCGGTTTCACCACGGAACAAACGAAAATTTTCCACCTTTTCAGACCGTCTGCCGCCATCCGGGATTTGCTGGTTTTACCAAGATGGCGGCACACGAAACCTCGTTTTTCGCTTGCTGCGCACCAATGGCGAACGAAAAAGCAAATTTTCTGAGCACTTTTTTCTTACCGATTCTTCCTCTTTTTCCATCCCACTGGGCATCTGTGGCACGGCCCGGTTGATGGCCGAGTATTCCGGAAGATCCGGCAGCTCCTCGGCCAAATATATAGGCATTGGTTTCGAGGGATCAAGGGCCCTCGCCCGAAACGAAAGCTTCGACATCTTTTTTTGCTACTCCTCTTTCTCGCTTGCTCCAGTGGCTGCTAGTGCTAGTGAAACGCCTATTTGTTGACTGTCACCTCTGCTTCTTTCTCTTTTTCTCTTTCTTCTCTCACACTACCGATCGAACTGGAAGTGCGTGCAAAAAAACGGGGACCCAAACCAAGAAAACCAAACGGAAGAAAAAAACACGCGAAAATCTACTTCCAAGGTCCGCTAGGAGGTCCACCGGGACCCGGTAACACGACCCGGAACGTATCCTAGTTCATTCCGGTAGTCACTGCGCTCTCGCACTCAGTCACAAACGGGGAAAAACAATTTTCTAATCTTGCTTCTAGAGCGTGGTTACGGAAAGCCATAATGGCGGCTCTAGTCAACTACTGCGCTCTTGAGCAGCTCAACCGAGCCGTGGTCGCGGTGGACGCGAATTTTCGTGCACTACTACTACCAGCAGAACCAACGTCGGCCGACACACATGTAAACATGTACAGAACACGTTCGGTGTATGTCAAAATTACTACCGAGGATTCGTACGACTTTTGATAGTGTTGAGCCATTAATATAACAACTAATTTTAATTTGCAAAAATATTAATCAGAACTTTCTTCATCTGTAAAGAAATAATCATTTTCTTATGCGCTATGGTGTTTTTCCGTTCACAGCGCGAATTGGTGCATGCGACGAGAATAACAACAAAATCGTAGGGGGACCACACGATGGGAGAAAATCTCAAATGACATTTGCTGTTGACATTAGAATGTCGATCCGCACGAATAGCACGAATGTAGTAGGCGATAAGCGAGCCCTTGCAGCAACATGAATGTGATGACGTAGAACGTGCACGCGTTTCTGCAAACTGTCAAAGATGATCGTTTAACAAGCAAATGGGAAAAGGAGAGTGAAAAAATCGCGTAATACGAGAATAGAATTTATTTTTACAATCATCTTTTTACTTAAGGATGCTAGGGTAGGACGTTTCAAGTGGAAACTAAAATTACTAAATTTTATTTTCTAATGGTATTCCTTTCTTAACGAACGGGTTCTCTCAACGCACCGTTGAATTTTATTATTGATGCGAACCATGCGAACGGTTAACAGTGATGTTTCTATTTATCGTTTTCCAAAAGACTAGATTATTCAACGAACTTATTTCAATTATATTTTTCAAAACTTGGTTTCGAACATGAGTATGTTTTACAAGAGCATGCAATTTGAACTCGTAAATGAATTATCAACTACAGGGTCTAAACTTTGTGTTTGAAGGCTTAATAAAGTTAACAGGGTAAGAAACATTAGAAGAATTGAGTTGTTTAGCTATATCAGTTTTTTATATCATCTGAAAGAGCTGCCTTTTCTAAGCAAAACGTGATTCTCCAAAAATTTTTATCATTATCCTCTAATTTTTGAATCAATAATTAAAACTGCTCGAAACCCACTGTACGTTCGCCATTGTACGAGAGTTCGAAACTGCCATTGTAGTGATTTAGAACGTTTTTTATTTTTCATTCAAAAATCGAGGGACAATGATATAAAATTTGAAAAAATCACGTTTTGCTGAGAAAATTATCAAAATTATCAAATTATCAATTTCATTTTATGCCGACCTCCTGCAAAAATCTTGAAAATTAGGTTGTTTGAGTAAATCAGTTTTTCATATTATCTGAAAGAGCTGCATTTTCTAAGCAAAACGAGATGTTCAAAAAATTTCTATCGCTGTCATTCAATTTCGAAATCACGATTAAAAACTGCTCGAAATCGCTGCAATGACACACTATCAACTGTCATTGTAGCGATTTGGAGCAGTTTTGAATCGTGATTCAAAAATTGAATGACAGCGAT
Organism: Wyeomyia smithii; assembly: GCF_029784165.1. Lineage (NCBI taxonomy): Eukaryota > Metazoa > Arthropoda > Insecta > Diptera > Culicidae > Wyeomyia > Wyeomyia smithii. Next base: position 31,930,213 of record NC_073696.1, read on the forward strand.
AGAAAATTTTTAAAATCACGTTTTGCTTAGAAAATTATTCTCTTTTACCTGATATATAAAAATCAAAAATCCATGAGTAGCTAAACAACACCAATTGGAAGGGAAAGAAAAAAAATCCTACCGTTTTGTTATTATCACAAACAAGTCCAGTGACAGCGAGAGTGTCATCAAAAGGGTCAAAGATTAAAAACAATAATAAAGGGTTATTTTTCAACATTTATTTGAGAGCAAGTTACAAACGTCGTAAGTTATATACAAACTTTTATTGTGCAAATTCCACCTCTTTAGACGTTTCTCCGATGGCATTTACCGGGCTAGTCGTGCTGTTTTTAAAGGTAATAAAAATTTTGTAAATGAGTGTTGATTGCTGCACTTTACTTAGTTTATAACAGTAAGTATACAACAAAATGTGTTGTACTATAAATTTACAAGCGGCAGTTGTTTTTTTTTAGAAAAATGAGCTCGAAAAAACAACGATTGGAAAATGAGGAAGCAGCAGCTGGACCCAGCAGCCGCTCCACTTCCGTTTCCAAGAAAATTCTCGATGAACATTACCTTGGAGAGGCAGAAGAGATAACTAACGATCCTCTAGTTTCAACTATCGTCGACTACGATCCGGAGATTTTGGAATCAGAGTCGGATGAGGAAGAGAACGAGCCGCTGCGTGAAGGATTCGCCCAAGACGAATTACCTTCTGGCCTTTATGGTTGCTGGCTGTTAGTGGCCACACGTAATTTCAAGGGACACAGTTCGGGAAAAGAGGTAGGAAGATGGGGTGTCGCTGGTAATTCTGTTATAGAATTCATCAAGAACTGCTGGCAGCTGTCACAGAAATTCCTCAAACGGGAAGTTTTGTTTAAGTGCGATGAAAGTGACATTGGAAAACCAGTTTGGAGTGAAAAAATAGGCCCGGAAGAAGAAGATTTTGTGAAATTTGCCCTTTTTAAAGATAAAACCAGCCACAGAACCCTTCGTCCTGATCAACTAACAGAGACGATTCTCCAAAACTGGAGAACTAAGGAAATACACTAGCTGCTTCATGTTTATTCAACTTCTGTGAACAACAAAGCTATAGTATTTCAATCTGTTCAGGAACTTTTGCTGGGCAAAGGCTCAGCTGACAAATCTGGTGCTGCATCCAACTCCACAATTGATGCTCTTGCTAGAAAGCTACGTGATATACATGGTCATTATTGGGAAGCCCATCATATTGCGTGGATGATGTGGGCCAATGTAATTTCAGTGTCGGAATCGCACGTTCAAGAAACGATGATTCACGAAGCACCCCCTGCTCATTTAATCAAACTGTTTCAAACGAAGGAGCAGCCACGTTTACAATCTGTTGCCAGGAATTTTTCTATGGCCCACAGTGTTAATCAAGGTTACCAGGACGATGTGTTGGTGATTAGGCGTAGTTATGACCAGCTGGAAGGCATGCTATCGAATGTAAACAAATGAATGAAACTTCTGAAGAACCAAATCGAGTTGATGAAATCGCGAGCTGCAATAGGAGAATCATTCATATCAGCGGCGGAGCAGGCGGTGCTAGTCGATGAAACTTCCTTTAGTGCTTCATTGGCTAGCAAAGTTATAGACGCAGAAGATGTGGACCACATGTTATGAACACGGAGGAAAATGGTTGAATTTAGAGTAGAAAAAATAACCTTTGATTGGATTGGTATTGTTAACTATTTCAGGACGCTTTTTTGTAATATCAGAGATGTTTTTTTTAATTAAATGTTTTATCATGGTTTTTATTGATTTGGTTATGATGACCGATTCTAGCTAGTAAGCTAATAGAAAAACATTACAAATTACGCTTTTTCTCTGCGTTGTCTTTAAATCCGAGTCGAATGAGATCCTGTTCAAGTCCCAAACTGGGATCAAATCTTCCACCACGAATATATCCACATTTTTTGAAAAGAGCCGTCACGTCAATACTGGAATATGCTTGAAAAGTCTCTGCAATGCACAGTTTGTAATCACGCTTTCCTTTCTCCGGGTTATACTTCTTCATTGCCCGTTTAACATTTCCGAATACGACCTCAATAGGGTTAAAAAAGGGGCAATAAGCCGGAAGAAATACGATGTAGATTCCCAAAGAGCGCAAATAAGAAATAATCATTTTGTCACGAAGTATACGCGCTGCATCCAAAATCCAGACAGAGTGGTATCCGGGATATCGATATATGTCTCCGGATTCTAGGCAGAACTTGCGAACACATTCGAAAAACTTGACCCTGTTGAAAGTACCTTCAGTACTGTAAACTTCCTTGATTCCATTAACTCCGAGGAAACAAAGCAAGGACATTCTCGGTTGTCGGATGAATTCACCTCTGCAAATCAGCCGTTGGCCGCGAACTCCATATCCGCGTGATCGAAGCGTTGATCGGTTGTCAACACTTACTTCATCTAAGAAAATAAGATTATGATAGTCCCATCTGATAAGCTGAAACTCCTTACAGAACCGAATTATTTCTTCTGATCGGATTTGTATGGCCCTCCGTTCCAGAACTTTGTACGTCATTTCCTCCTGGTGTAAAATACGGCATATGGAAGAGGTCGAAATCGACAATCGGAAATGTCGCTCAAAGAGTTTCTTGGTTTCATCGAGGTAAAGGGTAGGCTGAGAAGAATATAGCTCGACCAACCACGTCCGCTTTTCACTTCCGAATCTTAAATCTTATAAATAACGGCCAGTTTCGACTTCGACAGTCCAAGGAAGAAGTATCCGTACAATACATGATATATTGTATTAACGGAAGACCGCTTTCCGGAAACGTGTTGTAGAATATTATCCAGTTTATCAAAATAAATAAACCATTAGCAAAATATATTAGTTGAAACTGATAGAAGATAAAAAAACAAAACGAATGTAAACATGTCACACAATCATCGTTTCAATGTATTGGTGAGCACGGGAAAATAAATTATTAGTACGAAGTTGCGTGAGAGTCTGAAAATTGTTGCAACGGGCAATATCAAATGTAATCTTTTTTTTCGTCTCGGTCAAAACCAAAAAAAAGTTCATTTATGCATGCTTCCCAAGGAAAAAAATCTTCCTGTTACATAGAGAGATACTTCGTCTCCAGCCTTCCAAAGCAAACATACCCTACCCCCCCCCCCCCCCCCCCCACGCGCATACTTTTTGATAAAACCGTTACATCATGCTTTACTCACACGCTCGTAAATAATAACTCATGAACTGAGCAACTCTGACTCAGTTTAGAACGATGTTCGTAGACGTCAAAAAATGAGTAGAAGTCTTTTTTGATTTTGAGTAACTTTGACTCACTTTTTGGGTTCCCTTAATATAACGTCTTTCCGAGTAAATGTTACTCATTTTAGAGTTATTATTTACGAGCGTGAATCATGGGTGTGATGTGATAGATAAACAGAGATGCCAGATATACAGACAAATCTGTATTATACAGACTTTCTGTGTTGCGATACAGACACGCATAAGCCTACAGATTTTATACATGTAAACAAGCCACAATTTCCCGTTTTTGGATGAATACAAGCTTGATCTATTGTACAGATAAAATTTTTTGATCAAAAAACAATTATTTAATCAACAAATTTTACTGGTAAGGGTAGGGGCATATGGCACATTGGTTCTTTTCACATGTTTGGCAAAAATATCAATTATCGATCGCTATCGATTAGTATTAAAGCATTTTCGATTGCTTTCAGTTGTTATAGTTCCATAAATGTTTCAATTTTTAAATGTGGCAAACACGGGCAAACAACAATCATAATGTCAAATTAATTTGACCGTTATGTCGAAAGATTAAATATTTGACCATTGGCTAAAGAGTGTAATACAGGCTTTACTCGTTTGGAATGCTAACGACATTTTTCTGCAGCTTGCGACTTTACCCACTTTAGTGATGGCAGCGCTGAATTACAGTCGAAGCTGCCACACGCATGAAAATTCTCACAAATTATACAGTCGCTATTCTTGCAAAGACATAACACTGATTTTGTGAGGTTTGTATATTTTTTTTAAATCAGCACTAAAACAAACAAATTTTTCGCAAATATAAACTGTGAATGAATAAAATTGTCATTAATGTACAAATTGCAACTGCTCAAATTCTACATTAAAAAACGGCAGCTTTCTTATTGCGATAATACCGATAAGAGCTGAAAAACTATCGATTTTATCAAATCATCGACTACTAATAGCGAATTTCTTTACTCCACTGCGCCAGGGCAAATCTTCCGGGGAATAAAGTAACGACATCGCGATTTACGACGCAAGTAAGAAAGAGATGCCAGATAATTGTTCACGAATTAAGAACGTATGGAGGTGGGTTGAAGCTGAAAAATTTTACAGTGCGCTTCGGCCAGCACGCCAGGTCAAAACTGGGTTGAAATCGAGCGAAAAAGAAGCGTTTTGACAGCAGTTTGAGGTCAAAACGAGGTGAGCTGGTGGAATTAAGAAATTCGCACCACTATACTGCGTATTGCGACTTGCTGAAAAAACCGTTGCATCTTTTTACACATGAAACATAATTAGCTTGGATGTCTGTTATCTGTGAAAGTATTCATCGTTGCAGTTTTGGGCACACCTTTATATATACCATAACTTCTCGACGTTACATTATCTTTGATGTGATGACAGTCATATTGTCAGATAAACAATAAATATCAAAATATATCAACCAATATCCTGTAATATTATCGAAATATTTTTCATGAAAAATCACAAGAAGGTTGTATGCAAAGCCACGACCGCAAGGTTGAAGTAGAATACTTTTACAAGAAAGATAACCTGGCTGCTTGCGTGTCAGTCATTTTTTCTAGTAAATAAACGTTGACCGTTCATTGGCAGTATTGTAATTTCTTTTTGTCTGATATTTTGAATGAAGTTCATTGGATATTTTTAAATTTTGTGCAAATGAGAAGTTGAAGTGCTGCCGAATTGTAATATGCACATTTAATACGACATCATTAAACGGGAACGGAACAAAGGCTACGGTTATGCAGAACGCGAATGCCGGCGCGATGCGATTCGCCTTACCGTGGTGAAATGTACAGCTCTTTTTAAGGCGAAGTAGAGCTATACATTTCAACAGATTTCGTCTTGCCGAATCGCATCGCGCCGTTATTTGCGTTCTGCATGACCGTAGCCAAACACTAAGCGACGCAAACACGTAATAATAGTCAGAGTATGCATGTAGATGAAGATAAATAACTTTGGATTATAGCGCAAAATGTGAAAATATTAACTCTTCAAATAATCATTTGTGTTCAAATTTCTGTTGTTCAATTTAATATCCGATGAAATGTTTGTTATTATCTGATGAAGCTCTTATATAGGCCAAATGATGCATTCCCAATTTACTAGGTCCATAACTCTGCCGACCGTGCTTGGGAAAGCGCGGTATAACGACCAATCAGAGGTCGAATTTTGTGTTTTGACAAGGCTTAAGAGTTTTCAATAGTACAATAGTTCGAATGATAAAATTGCAATTTCATGCATTTGGTAGGAATCTTAGAAGATTTTCTAATCGATTGCTGCAAAAACGAAGGAAATCCATCGAAAACTAACCGATTTATTAGCATTTGAAATTTTTCTCACTTTTTTCAGTTTTAGATTTTCATTTTACATCCCTATGTAGCCGAACTTCCTGAGAGAAGTATTCTAATTCAAAATTAAATCTTCATTAATTCATTTGTCTTATAAGGACAATTGTTCAATTTATCACAGGATGTAGTGTTTATCTTACATCTCTGTGTTACCTTGATAGTGAGGACTAAGGCGCACGGTCAACACAATAAGAAAGGTGTTTTCACATTGAAAACTAGACACGGCTTTACTGGAGGAAGTGTTGGCAAATGCATCTACCGCTAATACCACCGCTATCATACGAAAGCGCGTCGTTTCATGTGGGGAATATCAACAAAGAAAAATGACGCGCGTCTATGCATAACCCGAAATGTTTCGCCATGCTGCTCCCATTTACCTTTACATCGGCCTCAGGGAATTACCGGCTGCATCTGCATCTACCGCTGAGGCTGTCACTTGGTACAAAAAGCTATTAACTCTTCAAATAAGTGTGTTATTTGTTCTCAAAAGAACAATTGTTCAATTCAAAATCGGATTTACGCAATCGCATCTCTGTAATATTACCGACAATAATATTCTTCTGAACAACTTTCCCATTAGGCCTCTGCCATAATAGACGCGAAAAGCGACGCGAACCGATTCGCTCAGCTGTAGGTTAATGTACAGCCATCAGTAGAGCTGTACATCAACCTACGGCCGAGCGAATCGGTTCGCGCCGCTTTTCGCGTCTACTATGGCAGAGGCCTTAGAGAAAGTTGCTGGCTGATGTATTCACTTCATGCAAGCCTGCTGCTGATGCTTCCCGGTACCACACTGAAACAGCATTTCAGTGAAGGGAGTGTCGTTGCATCAGCTGAACCTGCTACTATCGATGCTGATATACCCGCTGCAACAACTACGCTATGCATAGCCATGCCACAGTTGTGGCCGCTATACGCTGGCCCAACTGCTGAGCAACTGCAACGCTATCCGTAGTCATGCCACAGTTGTGGCCGCCATTGGTATCCGCTGTACCTGCATCTGCTGGCCCTGCTGCTATCGATGGTGAGATCCGCTGAAACTGCTACGCTTATTCGCAGCCATGCCACAGTTGTGGCCGCTATTTGCTATCGATGGTACCCACTGCTCGCTCCCGCTGCTGCTAAGGGAGGACTGCTGTCGTCGCTGTTCAGAACTAGTATGAGCGGCTTCGACTAAAACAGGCTCTTATATAGGGATGAAAATAGGAATGAATTATTTTTCGTAGGTGGTGGAATGACATAACTTGAAAAATATGTGTGACCTCATTCCGGCTCAGAGCGATCATTTGATAAGCTCCACCTCTTTTTTCAGTTTCTAAAGTTTTTCCTCAGTTTCGTAGCACGGATGCACAAAAATGATTTCTTGTGAACATTCTGTCGAGCCGGACCGATAGCACTCTCATTGAAGCAACAAAATAACATGTTTTGTGTCGTGTTGCGCAGCTTCGTTGAAGAAAATGTTCCCGTCCCCGTGTCGCATGTAAGCAGATTATTGCGTTCAGTAGACAGTAGATAGTGTATCCAGCGAATAAACACCGATGGTGCTCTCACACACGCAACGGTTTTAACCCGTATTTTATTGCGGTTTGTAACATCAAGCGATTTCGTTTGCTCGCTGTTGCGTGTTGCATCATGTGACAACTTGGCAGCTGGGAGACGACGAAATTCTGTTTACGCTGATTGATTGAATCGTCTTCATATTAGCTCTGCATAGTCGAACTAACTGCTTTTGTGAATGCGTTCTAACAAGGCAGTTTATTATTCAATGTCGGTTATGCTGATCGCAGCCTTTGCGCTGCCTCTACAGTGGGGAGTTTACTGAATAAAGTAAAAATTAGACAACTACAACAGAATTTGATTGCATCCCGCACAGAATGTCTGCTTGTGTTGATGCCAGAAAATTATTAACCTTCAATTATTTTTTTTATTTGCCTTCAAAAAAGCATTTTCCCGTTCAAAATCGGTTGCTAATTACAACCTTTGAGCTGCCCTAACATTGGGGGAATTAAGATACACGGTCAACATGCACTGTGAAAGCTATTTCACATTCAGTAAATTGGACGGGTGCGACAAATTTAAATTGCTAGGATGCAACACAGAATACTTGCTTGCGTTGACAAAAATTATTAACTTTCAATGACTTGTTTAATTGCCTTCAAAAAGGCATTTTGATTTCCTGATGGCAATCTTCATGCTGCCCCAACACGGGGGGAATAATGCCTGTCTGGCGACACACGCTGAGAAAAACCGCGCTGCTCCTGAGACGGGCTGTTGTCGCTGTACACACGCTGAGAAAAACCGCGCTGCTCCTGAGACGTTGTGACCAACCACAGAGCTAGTGCTGCTGCTGCTAAGGAAGGACGACTGCTGTTGTCGCTGTCTAGAACTATTATGAGCGGCTCCTGCTGAAACAGGCTCTTATATAGGCCAAATAGCATGTTTTCATTTGCAAGGTATATGATCCTGTCGACCGTGCTTGGGAAGCAATCATATAACGACCAATCAGAGGTCGAATTTTTCGTTTTGACAAGGCTTGTCTATTTTCATTAGTACAATAGTGTGAATAATAAAATTATAATTATCTTATTTTGGGAAGAATCTTAGAAGATTTTCCAATCTATTGCTGCAAGAACGAAGGAAATCCATCGAATACTAACCGATTTATTAGCATTTGAAATTGGACATATTTTTCACTTTTTTCGGTTTTAGATTTTCATTTCACATCCCTATGTAGCCGAACTTCCTGAGAGAAGTATTCTACTTCAAAATAAAGGTGTCTAGCCCCTTGCTACAAACTCAGTTTCTTTTGCCGAACTCAGCAAACTTTCTACTGAGTTTTCAACAGCTGAGCCATCAGTGAACTGTTCGGCAATTCATTTGCTTGACGAGCGTTCGCTATTTTTTCATTGTAGCTGAAACCACCAGAGATGCCAGACTTTTTTTTTTGGCAAGTCTGTATAATCCATAAAAATGTCTGTATAAGTCTGTATACCGCTGCGAAAAAAAGTTACCGATACATTGATACCTAATTATTTGTCGACCTGTCAGATTGTTTTGTTTTATTGCTTGTTTTGATTGTTCGTTTTCGAGTCTATCATAGTTGGTCGATTAATCGATAACTAATTTATCTTTTAAATCTAAGTAACACATAGAAGTAAGAGTCTTTCCCGTGATAAAAATCGTCGTTCGTCGTAATGTAGCTAAACTGATACATGATGGCTGAAGTCTCGCGGTTATAAAAATAGTACCTTCAAGGTTTGGGACATTTTAAGCAATTCTTCAACGTTGGATATTGCTCCGAATAGAACAAACGGTCTTTTCACCGATATAACCTGCATGGCAATCGATCGAGACAATCAGCTGTTTGTTACTGGGGGCGGAACAGGCAGATTAGTGCCCACGGGGCCGATAAAAACCCCGATAGCCTGACTCGATTCCCGTTGTCATGATTTCACTCTCAAAAACGCAAGATTAATATGTTCAGCAAAGTGTTCAGTTCCTAGTTCACTTTTTCCAGCAACGACTACAGTGACTTTTGGTTTTTGTGTTCGTTTTTTTGTGTATACTGGTAAAACCATTATGTAGAATATCAGATATCTGTGTAATATCTGTATTATACTAAATGTCTGTATAAAATCTGTAGGCTTATGCGTGTCTGTATCGCAACACAGAAAGTCTGCATAATACAGATTTGTCTGTATATCTGGCATCTCTGGAAACCACAGAGAACAAACATTCATGTTCATATGAATGAATTTGAAAATCGTGTGTAAAAATACACTAACGAAATCTGTTTTGTGGTACCCAAGTTGCACTGCATAACCCTCTAGTGCCCAAATTAATTTCTAGACGGGCTTCGGTAAAATCACTTTGAATCATTATAAACACTTTTTAGGTATCCATTGAAGCTTTTTAGAGGTTTGCCTAAAGCCCGCCAAATGGCGGCATTGGGCACTAGAGGGATACATATCACCGATATATCTAATTTGTCGGTGTAAATATTGCTGTATCGATATTTTATCGATATCAACGCTTGGTTTGCAAGTGACGAGAGCGCCGCATAGCGGGTGCATTACCACTTACTGGTAAATGACGGTTGCAAGTTTTTACAAATATTTTGAAAATAAGATTGACGTCTGTTCTCTGTGCTGAAACTGTTCTAATAGTTGCTATTGTAAGATGTAAAATTGACATATGCAGAAAAATTACCGTACAGTATGGTGAAGAAAACAACAAAATTTCAGTAAAACAATAAATGGTTATTCAGCAACATCTGAGTAGGTAGATGCTGTCAAATATTTACTAAACTATGAAAGAGTGCAGGAAAATTTTTAGTTTACAGAAGAGGTCAGTAATATTTTTTGCTGAGCTCGTCAAGTAAATTTTATTTAACAATATTTTGTCGAAAAATTGAACCGACATCAGCAATTTTTCAGGAAATTACAGAATGACCAGTTATATTTCAAATTTACTCAACGTGACCGTAATAAAAATTACAGAACAATTAAGACGAAAATAAGTGTGTGGACCTTGGGGCAAGACACTATTAATATATTGCAAAATATTTCCAATATTCAATATAACGAAGTATTTATCGTTACATTTTTGGGCTCCCCTCTATTTATATCACAGCTTATTGACGTTATCGTTATTGTTGACGTTATCGTTGGAGGGTTGTCAATTGACGGATAAACGATAAATATCAAAATATATCACCGATATCGAGTATAACATCATCGAAATATTTTTCATGAAAATAAAGGTGTTTAGCCCCTAGGTGTAGACCAATATCGTACACACTTAACTGCATAATGTTTTCTCGGTAAAGTAAAATACCGAACTACTTGAAAACATTTTCGTTTACCGTTGTTCCGTAACAAAATTACTGAGAAATCGGAAACCGAATGAGTTTACCGGAATACCGGAATACCGTAAATTTGTTTGCCAAAAAAATCCGTAAAACAGCAAATTTTCGAGTTCAGTAAACTAAAATACCGAATCTCGGAAGCCTGGCATCATTTAACCGAGATCTTGTTGAACCAAAAAAGCTCTTACCGAGATTCCGAAAAATAGAACTGTTAAAATAACGAAAGCTTCACTATCAGTTTTGTTCGTGTTTTGGTTTAGATGTGAAAGGAACAGGTTTCGCGGTTAATTATCATTCCGAAGAAATCTGTAATATTCATATAATCATATTAACCTACAATGTTGAGTAAGTATACAATATTATTTCTCAGATCTTGTTTGTGTACAAATATAATACTAAAAGAAAACAATTAATTCTTTCCTTACTCAATTTTGTAGCTTAACGGCTCGCTTCGCAGGATGGAAGTTGCAGTGATGGATGTTGTTTCATTTGCAGGAAGCAACACAATTCTCCTGTTTCTACCAATGCTGTAATAAGTTGAATCATTTGACAAAATAATTAATAAAATTATACGGATAATTAATCGTTTTCATCATTTCCTGGATTTATCTGAGAAATCACAAAATGCGTACTTCAGTAAATTTTACCGAAATTTTCGTAATTATTCGACAGTTGAAATTTCCGAGTCCCGGTAAGATATTACCGAGAATCTCGTTAAAGTTTGACAAGTTGTCAATTGTTCATTTTACAGAAACTCGGTATTTTGATGTATTACCGAGATTTTTACCGAGATCTCAGCTGTTGAAATCTCGGTAATTCATTTTACCGTACTCGGTGATATTATCAAAGTGTGTATAATATTTTAAAAATAATTTTCATTAAAATAAAGTTGTCTAACTTACATGTGGCACTAAGTATTATGAGTGAAAAGAAAACTTTCACTCTTGTTGTTATTGAGATACTAAAATGGACAGGTAATTGATTACCTTCCTCTTCATTCGATCGAATAATGATTCAATATCGATTTACGAAAACGTTGAATTTTTGGAAGAAGCTATTGATTCCGGCAAAACTGATTGGACTAGCAATGATACAAAATCTCTGCAGATCATCTGTTCCACTTTGAAACAACTTTCCACCTGAAGCAATTTAAGAATCAGCTTCGCTCCAAATATTTTATCACTAAAGATGTTTCTGGAAATATTGTAGATAAAACCCTACGCTGTAGTTAAGATATATCGATGCCGCAAATCAACTGTATTTACTGATAATGTACCGCTATGGTGTGAAAAAGAAAGACCGGGTTTAAACGATGTTAACAATTTTACAACACTTGCAGGATGAAACGAAAAACAACTTCATCACACTTACAGGATAAAACGAAAAAACGTTATACGGTATCAGCTTTCACACATCAAATACGGCAATCATGGCGAAGACGGTCCATAGAGGTGTTTGTTTATGTGTACTCAGTAAGTGTGAAAACAAACGCCTGAAATAAAAGTTTGTTACTTATACACTAAGGTCGCTTTTTACGCGGATTCCGGAATTTACGGGGTTTTTATGCGGATTCCGAAATTCACCCGGTTTTTTTACGCGGATTCCGGAATTTACGCGGTATTTTTTTCATACACGGATTTCGGTTATTCTTCACTCGGATTGTAGAACTTACGCGGTCTTTTTACGCAGATTCCGGAAATTACGCGTTTTTTACGCGGATTCCGGAATTTACGCGGTTTCTTTTTACGCGGCACGTATCCCCCGCGTAAAAAGCGACTTTAGTGTACTTATAATCCTGGTTGTTATAAGCAAACTTTATTAGCTCTGCATCAGCTTACAAATAAGATCAGTTAAAAAGGCCTGGAGTTGGCAAAGTACTTCAGATGGGCTGCAGTGTCGGAACCAGCAAGGCTTCAAGCGATGCATCGAGGAATGAACGTTATAAATAACGGATGGATGAAGGAGATAAGTAAAACAGAAACCGATGTATCTTTGGCTTTGAACATCACGGAAAACATAATCTACCCAACTGGAGGGTACAAACTACCTGAAATGATGTAAACCGTATACCACTCACGTGTTGGGTAGTTTTGCAATTCGAACGCTTAGTCATTTCAACTCAATTAATTTCAAACATGCCTTTACTTAATGATGGTGTTTTGACAAAAATTCAGCATTGAGTGTTGGAACCCAATATTGGATGAAAAATCAAACTGGTTGAAAAATTCATAACACGCGTGATGGAATTGATTTCGCGGAAGTGGCAGAGATTTCTTTGATATTGGTAGTTTTGGTTTTAAGTTGGTGATTTAAAGTGACGAACGTGCTTCTGTTTTTTAATATTAACCGTGAAATAAAAAGAAGAATAACATTGCATTATGAGAATGAAGCTAAGTGTGAAATTAATTAAGCCAGTTACTCCAAGTTGGAGTTGAGTAAGTTTTGAGACTATTTTTCAATTGTCCGCTTTTTAACTAATGCTAATTCAATCGAATGATATTAACTGAAATCTACCCAAAGCATAGTTTAGAAGATTGAACTAAACGTTGGGTATTTTTAATGCTATATACCCGAAAAAAATTTACGATGTATTTTGCGGTGAGAACAGTAAACGGGCAATGTTTTTAATTGTAACCATAAAAACACGGTATTTTTACTGTAAGCTTGTAAACGATTGTTGTCATTACCATGTTTTAACAACGTTTCTTGTTGTTGAATCTACCACCGACAATAATTTCACCATGAAAAACATTGTCAGTGACTTCTAAATGTATAGGAAAAATGCCTGAAAAAATGCTGTTACGACCCCCCTTTTTCATGGTAAAAATGGCAAAAACGATGTTTTTTATTGTTCTGGACAATGATATTTAATGTCAAATTGATGTATTTACAATGAAAAACATAGTTTAATTATGGTAAAATTATGTACAATTACCGCAACTTTCAAAATTTTTTTAATGTTATTTTTTTTCGGGTACCTTCTATTGAATTAATCTGTAACTACTCAAAATTGGCTTCCTGCACGGAACGACCCGTTGAGTTGAATCGACATGAAAATGGGTACTTTTCGTTTTCCGTGTACTACAATCGATCGCTGGGTGTATGATACGGATGTATTTATGAGTGTGTGTGGTGTTTGTGTGGTTTAAAAAATTGATACCAAATTATCTGAAAAGCGACTGTCACAAAAGTTCACTTTTCATACAAAATACAAAAAAAAAATTGATGACACTCAAATATAACTGAAATTTTGATAAAAATAAAACAATCCTGCTATAACCTTCCTTTAATTTATTTTTTTGTATGATATATCTCTTTATTGAACAACTGAAAAAAGGACCTCCATGAATTAATTGGCCTTCGGGCCCCTCCGTTATCGAAAGCTATCTCATCGAGAATAACAAGGTTGGAGATGTGTCAAAGAATTTATATCATTTCCTTCACAAATCGAATAATTACTTTTTAGAAACTTGCTGGTGCTGTTTACGTAACTCAAATCAATGTTTCTCGTACATGGATATCCATTCGAAAATGGTTAGAAATGCCTTGTTGAAAATTATCTTTTCTTAGGGTTTCCAAAAAGTAGTATCCAAACAAGGCATTGTGACTTACATGTTTTGGAGAACGTTAGTTTTTATGTTGTTTTCCATTACTCACAAACTAACTATAACAAAAAAAAAATTCAATAAAAAGTTGACAGTGACATTGACAGTGAAGTCGCTCGCAACATCAGTAAAAGAAATTTAAGAAAACAGCAATAACAAAAAAATCAATAAGAAGCGGGTCTTTGAAGAATAGCCAAATAAGTTGCCTCAGTTAGATTTACTTTGACGATTGTCAGATTACTTGAGTTCATAAAACGCACATTGGCAGCCTTTCCGTCAAACCTTTGAAAAAGTCATAAATTCTCTCACCGTGGGGAGCGGCTCTCGCGAACGAAAACATAAAATTTTATGCTACAGTCGATGAGAGAGGAAAGCGCAAAACATGCATCCGCACCCGCAGCAGCAGCAGCAGCACAAGTCAGTCGAATCGGACCGAGATCGACGTTTTTGAGTTGTGTAAATATTTTCAAGATGGACGGTCGCATTGCCGTATCGCTCCGCTGCGTGTGAGTTCAGTTTCCAGATTTCAATCTCTGTTGTGGAAATGATGTTCTGATCCGCTGCTCCGAACTGCTTGCTGGAATCAAAATCTATTGTGCAAAATAGTGTTCAACTACTGAGTAGAATTCGATTACTTTTTCTCCGTATCACTGACCACCATACGAGATGAAAGAGGATTTTGATCATATTATTTTCTGAGTTGACAACTGCAACGAAGGAGCTGATGAGCGAAAAATTATTTGGTGTGAATTTACATGTAATTGTGACGAGTGTTCGGTGTTATTAGTTTAGATTTCTTGTCAAAGTCTACTATTCCAGTATCAGATATGTACTAACAGTGGAGTCATGCGCTAAAGTCCTGCCCGAAACAGATGTTTCAATTATAAACAATCCGTGTGAACCCGAGCAGGAAGCTGCGAAGAGAATCGATCCATTTCGAGAAGTGAGAAGAAAAAAAACGACTAGATTAGCAACCTGTCTAAAGTGAAAAATTTGCGTGAAACGCTGGGTGTAAAATTTCGACTTCCCTACTCCGTTGTCGTCTTGTGTGTCACATCGTGTTCACCGTTGTGGAAATTGTAGCGAAAGACCAATCGCCCCGGGGAAAAGCGGTGGAAATCAACGGAGGCGTCGTCGGTGTGGTTGTGCTCGTGTTTGCATTCGATCAGGAGAGAAAATTTTCACTCAGCAATGGGCGGTGATGTTTGTTAAAAATAGCTGCCAGTGGAAGAAAAGGAAATTCTTGTCATCTGTGGCAGTGCTTGATTTCTCCATGATACCTACCATGTATTCTTACCCAGCGTGAAACGCGGCCAAGTTTTGGAAAGTGATAAAGGCCAAACCAAGTGTCCGGTTCGGGGTGGGTGAATGTGCTAAGAGACCGTAACATACACACATACCGCGGGAAGGAAAATACCTGGGTGGGGTATTCCCGAAGTGCTTCGATTTTGGGAGCTGGAGAAGAGCAAGCAAGCGCTTGTTTTGCGGCTTGATTGAGGTGTTTTACTGCCATCTGAGAAAAAGGTAAGGTAACTTGTTTTAATGTATTGAAAATGATGTCATAACTTTTTATGACTGAAGTTATATTATTAGGTATAAATTCTTGACAGAGTTGATAGCACTGCTTTTAATTTAGCGAAAGTGTTTACTTCTTCAATCGATTTGAAACTCAGTGGATTTTATTTCAATTTTTAAATTTTTCTAAGATTTTCCGCCAACTTATCCATGGAATTGGCAATACCCTTCCCAGATTTCATTGCGCTAGTGAAATGTTTCCTAGCCTATTTTCGACCTCATTTCTCAATTGTTTTTTTTTTCTAATGCTTTTTTACAACTTCAAAACAAATTGCTTCTATTGAAATATTCCTAATATGTTTAAAACAATATAATTTCTGTGTCCGAATAAAGTCCTTGTGAATTTATTGTTTTTTTTTATGTATTTTTAATAATCAGTTTTGAAGCAGAAATTCAGTTTTTGAATTTTTGCATCAGTTTGGTGCAAATATTATAGTTTTCTGCTTCCTAATAGCCAAATATGCAAATCAAGTTGGAATAGATCGCTTCAAATGGATAGTTGGCTATTTAGTTGATAGGTAACTTCATATTCTTCGATTACCCGTCACTCGCGAAAATGCGCCATCAGCGTTACGTTTGCAGCGTACAGGCCTGCCCCCACATCTGTTGCACATTCTTTTCCCTCTGCGCCATACGGAGGCATCTTTTCTTCAGTTGCAACTTTTTATGCTGTCTGTTTTGGGAGACGCTCGACGATGTGGAGGAACTACAACGCGAGGAAGATGTCATTTTCAATAACATAATATTTTACGACAAACGTAAACGGCTGTAAAGATGGAATGAAATGGTAAAGGGAGACAACCAAGCAGCTTGACGCTACAATGTACGGACTAGAGGGACGAAAACGGAATACACTGAATTAGTTTTTTTTACGCAGGAAAGTTGCAACTTTCAAGCTATTACGATTTATTGATTAGTAAAAGAACCAAGGCTTTTAGTGATAATACCTATAAATCACTGCACGATTCAGTTGTATGGGAGGCCTTTTATTCGCTTTCTACCTATGTGTTTAGACTTGATAAGCTTCGAAATTCAGAGCGCAGCTTATCAAGCTGAGTCCATTTTAGTGACTTTTTTTTCTTCTAAATGATAAAATACAACCGTTGTGGAAGGCAACCGAAATAACCGCTCTGCGATGCGGAACCAACGGCCATGGGAGGCCAGAGGTTCAGGTACTGCGCTTCTGGCACGCATACACCCGCAGATAGTGCTGCATCGGAGCCCATTGTGCGAGCCAGTGGAGTATCATCACAAAGCAGCTGCTTTGGCTTTAGTTTCGAACCCATCCACACACACTCGAGTGCAGCAGCATAATCGAAGCAGCATTATGTAGATGGCAAAAGCACAATGAAAACGAAAAAAATATTTAACAATTGAATAAGTTTTTTTCTATTTAAAATGGTAAATTGTCAATCTGATCAACATTTAGCTTAACGTCCAACGCACGCAACCGTCTTCAAGCTCGGTTCCGCTTCTTGTGTTAGAGTTTTACCGCACGGTCGAGGTTATCGAAGCATGTCTTCGCTGGTCGCCAGCTGGATATGGATAGGGGAAGGGTCAGTTTTACTGCCGACTAAAGTCATTCGAATTGAACGAACCCGAACAGAATTCCACCATCGTGTTCCACTTTGCCGATGTTGTTATGTGACCTAAATAGACGAATTGTGCAGCCAATTGCATTGGGGTCACCGGCACTGTGTGCTGATCGAATCTTCGATGTCAAACAGAACATTACATTACAAACGGCTGAGAGACAAGTTACGCTTACGATCTAGAAAATTTACCCCTGTATAATTGCTATGGGGGAATCTAATCTGCCCATCATGACCTGCTCACGTGAATGACATGCCCGCTGGTACGCTGCCAATCTCGACACAGACGGAGCGAGAATCTTCACTGCGGCGAGCGGCTGCGCTACTTTTTCCTCCCCAGAGGCTGTCGGCTAAGTGACTGGCCGCGAAGTTGCGCCACCGGACAAGTCCCAGAGGATTACTATCATTATTGTGTCGAGCTTGTTGAGCTATTTCTTTTGAACCATTCTTTTCTGTTATGGTATTTCCGAGACTTGATACCAATGTAAAAGACTAGGCGAACAAGTTCCGAAGCAAACTTATTCTTTTTTTGAAGACTTATCGTTGGTGATGAAGCACTGCGTCTTATAGCATACTATTAGTTTCGGAAGTTTAGTTTCATGCTAGCGTCACAGAAGCATGATAGATTTTGAATGTTGATAAATTACTAGTCAATGATTGAATTTCAACAATTGATAATCCGCTAGATAGAAAATGTTGACAATAATGCATTCAATAAATGTGTCGTGAATAAAATTTTGAAAATATTTAATGACTGTATGTGGATGTTTGACATGGGCGTATGTCGATGAATTAAATAACAGTTATCAATTTATTCATCCCAGAGATCCAAAACAAATTCCGGCTTGATAACACACACACACGCAATATGTTCATGCGGATATTATGACAAAAATATTACATCCAATAGGTCTCAAATGCATACACAGGCATTTGTGGGATCAATAATTTTGTTTATAAGTTATTTTTCTCGTTTTTCTGCGCATTGTTCATATTTTGCATGGGAATGATGATTTTGAGGATGCAAAACAGAAAGCATGAAAAAAGAGAAGAAAAAAATAATTTCAATCTTTTCAAGAGAAGCACCAAAAAAAAACAATTTTCTAAATAAAACTCTTCCCGCTTAGGAACATTTCAAAGGCCAGAAAAACTTAGCCACTGAAGGAATTTTAAAGTTCTCTTAGGCCAAGTTTTGAAACGATGTGTCTCTGTCCTTATTCATCCACTATAGCGCCAGCTGTTCAATTTATTTCTACGGCAATTCTCTCGCCGACTTGCTTGCGAAATATGAGTAACGGAGTTTCATCTGCTCTCGTGCATCGGCTTGTTTCCTATTCGATGAATCAAATACTCTCTCTGTGTACTCAGATAGGAATTAGGCTTTCTGCGCAGTTCACGAATGTCACTGGAGTCCCGCAAGGTAGCCACCTAGGATCGCTACTCTTTTTCTTTGCTGCTTCCAGAAGGTTGTCCTTAATTGTACGCCGATGACGTTGAACTCTTTAAAGTTATAAGAAATTCTGCGGACTGCGTTGAGCTTCAGCAACTAATGGTTATTTTCAGTTTATGGTGTTCTAGAAATCTTCTTTCTGTAATCGTTTAGAAATGTACTGTCATCTCCTTCTATCGGACAAGAAGGCCAATCTTCAGATCGCTGTTTTTTTTCTAGTTCGGTCTATCTTAGAATTCTGCTTCGTTGTATGGTGTACATTCCACAACTCCTGGTTTGCTAGAGTTGAATCCGTGCTACGTTAACTTGTACAATATGCGCTAAGATTCTTTACTTGGCGCAACCCCTCAGTTCTGCCATCCTACACTGAAGGCTGACAGCTTTCAGGAATGCGGTTTTCGAATTTTGTTTTGATGCCAAATAACTTAAAAACGCATGAAACGTCGAGAATTGGTGTCATCTGAAAATTTTTTTTTTGCAAAAATCGACTCTGGGACTGGTTTTTTCAATTGTGGAAGGCAGAGTTCAAAATGTTTAGAATTTATTCAATGAAATTGATCACTAGTCTCTCGAAATAGCCTGTATAATGATATACACTGTAACTAGCCACGAATACATTATGTTTCATTAGGGTGGTTCATTTATTCGGCATATTATGAAAAATTAGTATAAAATAAAAAAAGCACTTCGATTCGTTTGATTGGTGTGCCGTCTTCGACTAAGTTGTAGATAATAATTCTGTCTTTCCAGAAAAATTGCACTTGAAAAATTTATTTATAAAAAAAATAGAATAAAAATTAAAAATTAATTATACAAATGAGCTCTATTTTCAAAATCTGATTTTTTAATAAAACCTACGAAGGATTACCAAAACAATGAAACCAGTCCGATCATTTCGAACTCAAGAAAAGGGAACATTTTTTGAAAAAAAAAGTATTTTTTGAAGAAAAATAATTTTTTGAAAAAAAATTTTTTTTTCAATTATTTTTTTTTAAGGCATATTTTTCTTTTGGGAGGACAAAATATTATCTACAACTTTGTCGGAGACACAATGCCAATCAAACAAACCGTTTCGACTGTAAACATATTTTTAATTTCCAATAGAGCACGCTATGAAGAATTAGGAATATTTTTACAGTCAAAAAGGTTTATTTTATTGGCAAATTAGTAAGTTATACCTTTTTTCTCTCAAAAAATGGTTTTTGAAATTTTCTGGTCACTTTTTTCCATACGATGATTGGCACCCTAATGCTCATTGAGAAAACTTTACCGATAATTTATGATACTCCTTGTACCGATAATTTACGGTATCTTTTTTCTCTTGATCTGAATGAAATTTCTGTTGATCATTCATCGGGAGTATTTTTTCCTTGATGAATAAAGATTGGCTGAAGAAGTTTAAATCGCCTGTGTACAGTTGAATTATTCAACCGTGTTTTTTAATGAACTGTTGATGAATAAACGAAAAAATATTAAATCTTCGATTAACACCCACTACAGCTACCCACACACGTGCTTTAGCAATTCATACGTTCGAACGAATAAGAAATTTAATTCGATTGCGTGCGCTTTTAAAAGCGACCAATATTCGCCACCACCAGCTTTGTGCTACTTCAGAAAGAATCGTCCGCTTTGCCGATCAACGCACGAATGAGAAATTCTTTTCGGTGGTGTGCGTATGATACCGGAACAGTTTTGGAAAGAAAATGGTGGGGTGAAATGTTCGAATGGTACCTATTCAAATCAAGGTTTCGTCAGTTATTTGGAAAAAGGGAGGAGTTTAGAAGAATAGGGAATGGCAAGGAAAGTAAAACAACAACAACAAATCGTTTACAAAGTCAGATCGGTTGTATCCGTTAGTGTCTGCTGGGCCTGGGAGGTAGTGATTGGCTCCTCGGTATAATTTAGAAAATCGATATTGTTTACCAATTTTTCAATAGTGTATCTCAAACAATAGGTTTTTTTGTTACATAAATTTGATTAAAACTGGGACATTTTTTTCAGACAACTCTCCCAGCTGGTCACGAGGTACGATGCTGACCTAACAAGCCAGTCGTCGTGGGTTCGAGTCTCGGCTCGGGAGAGACTGTTAGTGTCAGAAGGATCGTAGCGCAAGCCCCGCAGTTGTCCCGTACACTTAACAGTTGGCTGCGAAGTCTGTGTATAATAAACAGAAGGTCGAGCTCCGATACGAAATGTAGCACCAAGGCTTTGTTTTGCTTTGGGACATTTTTTGTAGAACTGCTCTGATGTCATCGAGACAATTATCTGTATGAAATAACCCGCATAAACTTGAATTATCGAAGTTATGAAAAGTTTGCTATATTCAAATTTAGAAAAAACTAACTTTTTTGTATTAAGAGATAGAGGAATGGTTTGTTTGGCAAAGTTGTAGAAAATTTGAAAATATGAAAATATGAAACTTTGCTGAACGAACAATATATGAATGTATATGGAAGTTACACGAAATTAAGTATTTTGGAATTGATGCATTCTAATGAATAGTCTAATGAATTGCGTTGATTTCTATCTGCTCATCACCGATGTTTCGGTCCTACTATGGGACCATCATCAGGGCTTACAATATATTTAATATTTCACGTAGAATTGACTTACATTAGGACAAAATTACACTATACCACATTTCGTCAAAGAAGGGCCGAAACGTCGGTGAAGAGTAGATAGAAGTCACCGCAATTCATCAGACTGCAGGCCGACATATCAATCTCTTGAATTAATACATTTGTACTTAACTTTTGTTAGTTGCATCTTACATGAAAACGATGTTCGAGAAAATTGTTGGGATTCATACCACACACATTTTTGCAAAAAAAAACACACATATCTCCAGGACTTTTTCTTACAACGTTATAGCATATTTTAGCTTATTTTTCCGATAACTTTAAGAATGTATAGGGTACAAAGGGGACAATGCTTTTCTTTAAGTTTAGCTCAAGTACCACAAACTGCTGTAGGTTCCATTTGTCTAAATCCACTCATATTAGAATACGGCGAGTATTTCTTATAGTAGGTTTTCATAAATAACTAATACTAACTTTTTTGTGTTAAGAGATTAAGGAATGGTTTATTTGGCGAATGTTTATAACATGTAAATACATGAAACATTGCTGAATAAACGAAATTCCTATCTTCATTGGGTAGAGTTACAGTAACAACAATATCGCACGCAAGCCTGGGGGGCTTATGCGGTCTCGATCAACTAGATTAGTTGAGAGAATTCGTTATCGATATTGTTTTTGGCACATTTTGCATGTGTAGGATAAGTACAACGATACACCGTGCCCCAGTGCTTAGTCGAGAAAATTTCCAGTTCGGAAAGATCCTCGACCTGATCGGGAATCGAACCCGATATCACAACCGTGTGGGAGAGCTAGCCGACCGACATCGCTAACCACAGAACCACGGGGACCACTGTAGAGTTACAGTGTTTTTTACATTATTCAAAATTTAGTTTTTTGTACTTAACTTTTGTTAGTTGCATATTATAAGAAAACGTTGTTTAAAGAAAGCAATGGGGCATACAAAACACACGTTTTTGTTGAAGACTTTACTTCTCCAGGACTTTCCTTAACAAAGTTATAGCATATTTTAGCTCATTTTTTTAATAACTTTAAGAACGTGTACCGAACAAATCCGGGATCATAACTCCCAAATCAAACTTTGTTAGGTACTAACGTATCAACTTTCGAACGAACCATTGTTAGAAACAACCGGTTTTAATAGAGACGGAAGATTTGTTAGACTTGTTTCAGGATTTGTTGGTTTACCTCATTCAGATTCAATTTTACATAACAAACATATGGGAAATACAAAATCGAATGTTATTTGTATCTCGTGTTGATAATCTTATATATAAAATAAAGTTACATATGTGCGACCGTCCATAACTTTACAACGGAGCGTCTGATTTGAGCTGGCTTTGTTCTGTTGTGTTCGTCTTTGTCCAAGGCAAATTGTTACGGCGAGAAAGCTAGGAAAATTCAAAGAAAAATGGTGAAATTCACGAAAATAGAATATCCATACAAAGATGACATAAGATCGCAGAAGGCGCAATGAACAACAATAGGTAATATGACAGTAATTTAAAACAGTTGACTCTCGACAGTTATTTTGAAATCATCTTTTCAAAGCTACCACCGAAAATTAAATACAAATAGAAGTACGCTCGACTGGTGGCTACCATCACGGTAATCGGTTGAACTATCTAAACATATAAAAATGCAGCTCTGTATCTGTCTGATCCATATAGGCTTGGAAACCACAGAACCGATCGGCGTGAAATTTTGTATACAGAGGTTTTGGGGACCGAGAAAGGTGACTAAGATAGTTCGAAACCCCTCTCTTTTCTGGAAGGAGGGGTCTCATACAAATGAAACACAAATTTTCGCACATCTCGAAAACTGACCAAGCAAATAGAACCAAATTTGGCATATCGATGTCTTTAGGGGTAACAAATATGTCCATATTGGTTTGACACCCCTCCCTCTTCTAAAAAGGAGGAGTTCCATACAAATGAAACACAAATTTCTGCACGTCGCAAGAACTAACCAAGTAAATCGAATCGAATTCGGCAGGTGAATATTTTAAGGGGTAACAAGTATGCCCATAATGGTTTGAAAACCCCTGCTTCTTCTGGAAGGGTGGGGTTTCCTACAAAAGAAACTCAGTTTTTTCCACAACTCCAGAACTAATCGTGTAAATTGAACCAAATTTAGCATGTGGATGTTTTTGGGGGCAGAAAATATTTTAATGGTGGTGCAACATCCCTCCACCTTCTAGATGGGAGGGCTCTAATCGAACATAAATTTCTTTGGTGGTTTGATACTCCTCCGTACTCTGGAAAGGGAGGCAGGTCTCCCATACAAATTGAACAGACATTTCAACCAGGTTTTCCGGAAAACAGCCTGCAATGATCGGGTCGATGCACAGGAGCCAAAACTCGACTCCAGACGCCATTTGTAAATTTAAGATGGAAACTTCTGGTTTCTAATATGGGTATTTCCGGAATCGTAATGGTGCACTGAAGCCACAAGTCGACCTCAGACAACATTTTGAATTGTAAGATGGCAATTTCCGGTTTTTGGGAAACAGCCGAAAATGACAAAATACCACCTGATATGGGTATTTCTTTAACCAGAATGACGCTCAGAGGCCAGAAAACTTCCGGTTTTTTGAAAACAGCCGAAAAAGACCAAATACCACCCACTTTGAATTTATCCAAAATCAGAAGCTAAAAATTCACCACAGACACCATATTGAATTGTTTTGGCGAGTTTTGGTTTCTGGAAAACAGCCGAAAATGACTGAATAACACCCAACATGGGTGTTTCTCTAACCAGAATGACGCTCAGGGGCCAGAAATTGTCTCCAAATGCCATTTCGATATCCAAGATGGCGACGGGTTCGGAAAAACCGCCGAAAAAGACCGAATATTACTTAATATGGATATTTCCGTATTCGAGATGATGCTTAGAAGCCAAGCATTGACCCTGGACACTGTCCTGAATTCAAAGATAACCACTTTCTGAAAAACAACAGTTTCTGAAAAACAACAAAATTACTGAATACCGCCCAATATGGGTATTTCCGAAATCAGATTGATGCCAGAAAAACAGCTGAAAACGATCAATACCCCTCAATATGGATATTTTCAGAATAGAGGTGATGTACAGAAGCCAAAAAATCGAGAATGTTGTCATTCCGATAAAACCAATCATTTCAAACGATTTGCCTTTTGACTTTGATCATATCCAATGGCCGATTCGGCGTGCATTTGCAGACTATAAGTAAATCGCAAGGAATCAAAGAGTTTGAATTGTTTAAAATCAATAAATTGAACACAAAAATGGGCGAGACGAAGTTTGCCGGGTCAGCTAGTTTTTTTTTAATTTTTAGTTATGCTCTTCTGGTCGGGTTTTGCAAAGAATTCCTCAAATGGGCGTTTACCGTGTCCCTTTTTATTGAGACCTCAAATATCAGATGATAACAAAATACAGGTACAAGCATCAGCACTTAATTCGTTACATTATAAATTTTATTTCGCTGTCCACAACCATTTTTTATAGATTTTGAGAAGAGCGAAATAAAGCAGGGGCGATTTGTCCATAGATAAAAAATAAAAAATAATTTTCAAATCCGGATTTATATTTTTATTTTATTGTTTTCAAAAAGTAACAAGCAGAATGCCTTGCTTTTTTTCCCGCACATGATTGTGATTACTGTGATTTTGAGAATTTGTAGTTGAACAGGTAGGTTCCCTGAAATTAAGTACGAAGGTTTTCATCAATTTAGAATAATACAATAAACAAAGCAATTGAATAGATAAACCGGAAAACAAAAATTGAAATAAATAGAGATTTTTAAGATACGGGCTTACAAACTAGTGAATTAATCAGAAATCCTACTCTCCAATACGAGCGTGATACTCGGTAATTAGATCGCCCCGCGCTCGTAGCAATTTCTCTCCGCGAGCAATCTATTTCCGCGTGACAAAGGCATTTATTATGGTGACATTTTTCCTCGCCGATTTGCTCTTTTTCGCCTCGGACCGACACTTTGTGCTTGTGGAAAGGTGGGCTGACTTCCCTTTGCTCGCGGAACTTGTTTGGTGCCTCCGCTGCTGTGCTCTGTTTTATATCGGCCAAGTCACATCGGAGCAATGATCTTTCTGAACGCGTCAACGCAGCAACCCGGCCAATATTTCCTGTCTCTCCTAATTGTGAGGCGCAACCCGTCCGAGGGAAAAAGAGAGAAGGGTGTCTTCGACACGCAAACCATCCAACGGAGGGCGCGCATGGCGTAGAAATTGTCGCCACTTTTGCATGCAGAAATTGTGCAACCTGAACAAATAGGCAAACGAATAAGAAGAAATACCTTACCGAAGACGAAGACAACGAGGAATCGTTACCTACGAATCTGTCCCCTGCGCGGCGAAAAGGTACATTCACATCGGAAGTTACGTGAATGCATTTAATGCCGATCAGTGCGCGCGCACACCAGTCAAGTGAATGCAACATCGATTAGCATAATGCTACCTGAGAGTAACAATTTATGAAGATGACAGCAAGCAGGACGGGTTCGCAAAGGGCGGATTGATGATAGCTACCAATTATCCATTGTCCTGTCCACTGTCGTCAGTTCGTGCGTCGCTGAAACGAACGACACGATGCAGAATTGAGTCCCTGATGGTAGCAGCATTTAGAGTAATTTCATAATCACTCGTGGCCCTGCATATGCAAATAGGCCAACCAACGGCACTATGCACTATTTTGATCGATTTACGCAACCTTTAGTGTGTCGATTTTTCTCCCATCCCATACAGACAGACAATTAACAAAGCAATGCCACATCAGCACATCTTAACGTAGAACTGGATTCCGGCAAGAATAGCTAGCCACTCACAACCGGGGTGCAATCAAAATTTGCATACCTGAATTGCATATGCATATGAAATTCACCGCAGCAGAGTAGCCATTATTCATATTTTTCATTTATAAATTTATTTATATATAGACTTTTAGCAACCTATCCCTAGCAAGAGTGCAACAAGCCGACGAATGCGTGTTGAATGGGCGATGTTATGCAATCAGCAACGACGGAGTCACGGTGCGGTGTTCGGGTACTGCCATCATCAATGCCTACTTTCGGAGCCATGCGGTGCGTAACAACTGGCAGCAGAAGTGATGCAGTGTTTTTTTTTTTTTTCGGTGCACTCGATGCTGATGCTGCTGAAAATGAAAGGGCTTTTCGGTTTGGCTACTGCCCTGCAAAGTGAAGTCATGCAAGCTAAATCCATCCGGTCCAGTCCGGTAAGGCAACAAAACGATTCACGATAGTCGTGTTCCAGTTCGTACAATTTTCCGTAAACTCCGTGGAATCAATCGAACTACTCAGATGGAATTAATCACCGGAAAAATCGATTAATTACAATCGGCATAGTCGTGAGATGGCATCACTAGTGTTGCGGTTTTGCGTCGGTAATGACTAACAATTGGTGCTGGTGCTGTAATTATAGTAATTACTGCTGGAAGAAGGTTAGTCTTGTTAGTAGGCAGAAGGTATGTCTTGCCACGTAATCAATAAAGCAAAACTGAATGCATTGATTGGAGGATAAACTTCGGTAATGTTTGTAGGTGATTTTCCAAACCACAGTTGCTTAATTTGTTATACCGAAATCAATATAATCGTGCTTGTTTTCAATGTTGAAATAACGATTTTAACATTATTAAGGGGGGACCCTACTCTAGAAGGTCGAAAAATCATGAATTTTCATATTTTTTTTTGGCTGTCTAGAGTAAAGTGAAGTGTTTGGCTATTTTGGCTATTGATTAAGATATATTTGAAGATGTATTTTCCATATCGTGAATGTAAATATAGTGAGTATTACACTGTTGGCAGCTGGGAACGTGGATGCTCTCTCTAAATCAGTACCTAACTGGTGGTAAGTTTTTCTCAGCTTATAGTAGACCGATCGGGCTGAAATTTTTTTTCAGTATATAGAAACATATTATCTATCTTGTTACGTAGCCGTTTTTAAAAATTCCAAAAATTGCCAAAATAGCGGCCATTTTAGTAAAAAAATTGTTTTTTTTTCATGAAAAATCACTTTTTAAAAAATCATAAAACATTGAAAAACTCAGATATCAAAAAACGGCTCCGTAACAAGTTAGCTAATCCATTTTTACATGTTAAAAAAAATTCAGCAAAATCGGTTCAGTAGATGCTGAGAAAAATTTACCACCAGTTGAAAAAACATGGTTTCGAGAAAAACGCGTTTAAAGTTTTAAACAACGATGATACTGTAATCAATGAAGTAAATTGTTTAGAAATGTGTTACTTACTATTTCCTTGGACGCAGAAGATGTATCGGGTACAATATTAAAAAAAAATAATATTTAAATTTACAACAATACAATATTTAATAAAAAAATGCAATATGGTGGAACAAAAATTTAAAAAAGGTATTTGAGTAAAAATATAATGTATTTGTATCAAATTTTTTAGTCAGCTATTCCTGCTGGCCCATTAGTTGTACTTCTACACAGTTTCAAGATATGTTCTACAAGAGTGTTCAGCTCATTATACCCCGTGGGTGCTCATTATGCCCCAGTGGGGTGCTCATTGTGCCCCACACATCGACTGATTGCTTGTTTTTGATGCATGAATCTAATTTGTGTTTTTCACCATTATACGATAAACTTTTCAATTTGTGAATAGTGTACCTTTAATTATAGATGGTTAATGCAAGTTTTGCACTGTAGACATTTTAAAAATTTTGTCGTTTTCCATGCTTAAATCAGCAACCAAGTTAGGGTGCTCATTATGCCCCTATTCCCCCTATGCACAGGAGGAACAATGGGTTGCTGTCTTTCACCATTCGATAAAACTACTGATTATTTCTCTTCGATTTATCACACTTTGTGTGTGTGTGTGTATGTGTGTGTGACCAATCAACAGACTACAAGAAAATTCGTACAATTACGCACTTTATGTGTATGTATGTGTGTGTGTGTACATGTATGTATGTGTGAGTTCCAATATGTCGGTGTAAATATATTTGTGAGTTTAGGTCCGACTAAACGTTACTTATTGTATATATTTGGTCAGAAAATGCGCGTGCATTGTTCGAACAGAGCAACAAAAAACGTCTCCGCTAATTCTCTCTAGGTGACCCCATACTTTTAGCTGTAACTTTTGAACGCGATCAGATATCAAAAAAAATTCTTTTGGCACAACATTTCTGAATGTGTAAGCATTCCAAAAAAGCAAAAAAAAAATTCGATTTCTTCGACTTTCTAGAGTAGGGTCCCCCTTTAAAACACTAGCTTTTCAATTCAGTAATATTTGTACATAATGATTTTGACGTTGGAGTACGGAGTAGAGGGAGGTAAGTTGAAAATCGTAAAATGTAATCATAGAAAAAAAGTCAGGTTTTTAGCGCGTTTACAAAAGTAGTAAGGCTTTTTTTTCTCTTTGCTCCGGACTTAAGGTTGAGATGCGTTAATCAACAATTTGAAGATAGAGGACTATTATCCTTACGATTAGCTGCGAGTCTCGTATAACTACCCAACTTTCGGACACCAATTTTTGGTTCATTCCGATTCTGGAAATATTATTATTGTGGAGTATAGTAATGGAAGATTTTCTTCAGTTATTCCCGATTTTCCAGAAATTCGCCTTCTTGAATATTAAAATGACACCAATCTTAACCTTTGTAGTCCTTGATCTGACAATAACAATAATGTTAAGTATTCTAACATTTTTCTTATGTTTTCATAGCTTTGCCGAATCCAGAAGTCGCCATTCTGATTTTAAAATGGATATTTGAGAATTTTACTTGGTATTTTTTACTAAGTATTTTTACTTGGATTCAAAAATGGCGTAAAATATCGGTATAACCAAAAGAGAAAATTAATTACCTTTTCAATTGTAGATTTGCTTGTCATGAGGTGTTTGTATTGGAACAATTGCCCCCAATCATTAAGCAAAAACCGAATTTCGTTTCGGTTAGTAATAAATGAATACTTTTTCTGCAGCTTGCTCTGCATCCACCGTTAACTTTGTCTATTCTACAGTCGGAAACTGTCTTCTGCCGTGTCGCGACCGACAGCAGAAGATGGTTGTTCAAATGTTACATATAAAACTTTTCACAAGATGCGAGAGAAATCTCCCAATGGACCCTTACGGACAGACGTAGTCCTACGTTCTCTTGTTTTTGGAGACACACCGTTTTGTATCAGACTTCGAGTTTTTTGAATACCCAAAAAACTGTAGCATTTAGAAAGCAACAACGTTCAGCATTTATTTGCACATCATCGAAACAAACAACTTTGTAGAAGACACAAAAAAGATAGCTACTACAGAGACCGCGTTATTGCCAAAAAACATCCCCAGATAACATTTGAGCAAAACTAGCAGACGGAACCTGTATATAATGAATTACTTTCATAACCACTCTAGTTGATTAAAACGTTTGGCCCTCAGCATCTTCATCAGAGCCTGACAAAGTCATTTCAATTGACAATTATCAAGTTATAGTGACGCTTTGACCCGTCACTTTCAATTGAAAAGCTTTTGTTCCATTCTCAAGCTCTCCGTGAGTCACATGAAAACTACTCGGAAGCCCTTGCTTTGGTTTTGACAACTGAACTGCCGCAATCTCGCAGACTGACGTAAGCGCCATTTTTTCAAATATGGGGTTTTCATGCCAATTTGTTCGTTGTTCGAAGACCCATCTTTTGGTATTTTTCTTTTAGTTGTTACTTATTCGTACGTTGCATAAAATCAAGAAAACAAAATGACGTATGCACCATTTCAATACAAAAGTTACAAGTAACCCGTTCGTTTTTGGGCCGTATTGAAAAACTGATAAAATGGATGTACGTCATAATGTTGTATCACGGCAGTGAAGGGCTAGAAACTAATACAAATGCGTTTCAATTGAAAGAAAAGATTAATACCGTCACTCTCACATGACGATTCTCAATCGAAAATGACAATGAGCGCTAACGGAGACAGGGGGCTTCCATACAGTACTTTGCGCAAATATATGGACGAGGGAGAAAAAAAACCGTGACGATATGAAACGGAGAACACCAAAACCAGTTTCACAATCCGGAGTGGTAACGCAGCGCCAGTGATCAACAGCGAAAAAAAAACGGAATATTGATCGGGATTTTGCGTGACGTATTTATTGGATGCCATTGCCGTTTTAACTGCGGCCTGCGGTATAAGAAAACTATCATCAAAAACGCGATGCGGTGCCAGTTTCAATTGAGAGGCTGAGAGAAATGAAAGAGTCTCTCTCTCCGTCACTCTCTCCGTCAATTGAAATAGTCATCAGTTTCATTTGAAACGATCCGATGAACAACAGACGGGAAAGAGTTTCTCTCTTGTGATTCGGTGACAGCAGCCGGAAGGAATCAAGTGAAAATGAAACTGTTCGAATCGAAATGACAGCGCGGAATAATCAGTTTCATAATTTTTTTTTTTTGCAAATGTTGAGCCCTGACATTGCCTGATATGTAATTGAAACAAAAACATATCTTTTTAATTTTTTTGGCAATATAAAGGTAAATTTTATCAACGAATCGGGACCGAGTCCTGTTCAAGCAGTGCAAGGAATCCAACAAAGTCGTACGCTGATCCAGCTAAATTTCGAGAACGTCGTTTCACTGTCACCCGAAGTAAGTGACCAGCTACCCCAAACTCAAGTGCCTGAAGATAAGGACGAATTTTTCACGGACTATGCGAACACTGATGCGAATGAAGATACCAGCGAAGCTGCTAGCAATGACTCTGGGATTGAAGTGACTCCTGTGCTCCCACCGCGACAATCTTCATATCCATCAAGTTCACGAGTGTTGAGGCATAGCGGTCGGCAAGCATAACCATTTCCAGGTACCTAGCAAAGGTCTGGCGCATATAAATCCCCCACAGAATCCCCACGAGTCAACCACGAGTACTGACAACCGGGTCAATTCAGCTGTATTGCTGAATCCACTAGTCAAGCCGTAGCCAGGAGGAGTGAGGATGATCCGGTGACGCAACAGCGAGACGACTCCGAACGCTGCATAACGGTTATGGAAGAGAAATACGACGCGCTAATCAGTAACAAAACCTGGACATTCACGAAAGACCAAGCTACCGAAGGGCAGGCCGGCCATAAAATGCAAGTGGATTTTTAAGACGAAGCATATGGAATATGAATATGGAATATGAAGACGTTGATTGATATAAGGGGTGGATTACGCTACTCGCACCATAAGGGGGTGGACTACGACAAAACATACCTACTCGCCTGTGGTTCGTCACAGTTTACTACGGCACCGGCTTGCGCTAACGGCCAAATACAACTTGCTAGTGGATCAGATGGATGTCATTACTGCGTTTACTGCGGGAGATCTGCGTTTACTGCGGAAGATCTGGACGAAGAGATTTTCATGGAGCAACCACCATGTTTGTCCGTTTGTGTGTCGCTTTAAAAAAGCACTAAACAGGGAGATTGCCGGTTCAAGTTCCGTCGGGATGCGGTATATTTTTCCAAATCTGTATCATATTTCCAGTTCGTTTATTTTTCGCTTTCCCTACTGCACACATTGTCTGCTTAATGAAATCGAAGATGATGTTGCAGTATTCCGTGACCAGCGATTCTAAGCTGATAGGTTATACCGGTGCGGACTGGGCGTCCGATCTCGATGACAGACCGTCAACAAGTGGATACGTGTTTGGCATGCAAGGCGGAGCAGGAGGAAATTGAAGAGGATGGACAAGCTTTGGATCCGACAACCTTGGACGAGGTAAAAAAGTTGAAGAACCACAGGACGGCTTACCGGTTGATCTTTTAGAAAGTCAAGAGCGAGCGAGTGCATAGTGCAATTCACCAAATTACTCTGAAGAAAAACTACCTACAGACTGGTTGGAAAGACTCATATGCCCTATCTATACAACAGGGACGGAGACTCGACTGTAGCTACTGTTGAGCCATAACCCTTCTCAATTCGGCATTTAAAATTCTCTCCTGCATCCTGTTTCACAGACTGAGACCGTTGCAGCCTTTGTAGGTGAATACCAGTACGGTTTTTGAGCGGATCTACAAAGAGCCAGATGTTCAACTTGAAACAGTTCCATGACAAGTTTCGAGAACACAACTTTATAGCCTTCAAGGCAGCGTACGATGCAGTCAAACGCAACGAGTTATGACAGATTTTGCTGGAACATGGTTTATCAAAAAAAAAAAGACTGTATAAGCTGATACGTGGCTCTCGACGGTTTCACTTCAAGCGTCGGAACAACGGACGAATTTTGCTGACGCGTTTGTGACGTTACATGGGCTGATGCAAGGGAATGAGCTCTCAAACTGGCCTTCAGAAGGGAAACTGCGAGAATTGGACTCACCATAAACACTGCCAAAATGAAGTACATGATGGCTGGTAGAGAGCTTGGTAATCTTACCTATTATAGTCGATTTGAAGAGTTCTGAGAATTCTCAACATCAATCTCCGGTCTCCAGACATGACCGAAGACTTGAGAAATACACACATTTATCGATTCTTTCCAGTACATCTATGACAACCTTTGTTGTGATAGTGATCTTTTTTTGAATTAAGTGTTTATTTTGAGTACATCATTTCAACAAAAATTGTTCTGTACAACCAAAAATTTCTGTCTTACATTTTTTCAGATTATTATTCTTGAATCTAAGAAATTTCTTCACCCGTGGAAAATACTTAGTTTACTAAGCTACATATGTAGGTGTGCCAAATTTAATTCAAATCGGAGCCGATTAAAATTGGTCAATAGGTTTGGAACTCTTAACTATTTACTAACTTCACGTCTCGAGATTTAATTCCATTAATCCGACCATCGAAAGGTAAGGTTTTCGGAATCAACTTCAAGGTAACATCTGACAAAGCTTTTTCGAAAGACGAAACAACTCAACAGCCAAAGTTAATATTTGCTGGTAAACAATCCACACACGTGTGCTACTCTAACCAAAATTGACAATGGCGCACGCCATTATCTTAAGCTCCTCTCATTCCACGTCAGTATGGTCAGTTCTATTGAGAGCTATTGATATTAATTACCTCCTATTGATGTGGTCACATTTGACGAGATTGGTTTAATCGTAGCGGAGTGAATCAACCCGAGCCAACGGGGGTAACCGATCTGACTTTGAATCAAATTTCAACCTAATTCCGAACTTCGGCGAAAAAAAAAACAATAAATCATAATAACAACAAAGAGCGTCTCACTGTGTTCTCTGGTGCCCATTAGACATGGAAGGCAGACCCCGTATGCGTACACACATCATAAATAAACATGCTTCGCTTGCGGTGGTGATTAATAAATTAGACCTCCCCCTACTCTGGCTCTCTCTCGATGGGCAGTTGCGCGAGCAAGGCCAGCATCCACGCTGTACTGCGCGACCGGCTCCAGAAACCGAGCCGAAGCGGAAGATTGTACTCTTAATTATGACATTATATTGTTTGGCGGTCGCGGCGGAATTCGCGGTCTCCGAGGTTTCACGCCAACCCTAGTGCGCACAGTTGTTCGTGCGTTAACGCTTACGTGTTTACTCTAACAGCAGCAGCTCTGATTCTCGGTCATAGCCGATAACTGTTCCCAGGACGATGTGTGAACACTAAAACAACTGAAACAGTTGACCGCGTTTTGGTCCTACAAATTTATTGACGTTCCAGTTTCAATCGCTAGTTTATTATTCCCCTTTTTCACGACTGGAACCGTCCAAGGCAGCAGCAGCAGCAGGTTTTGCCTATCAACAGACTAGTATATCAACTGGTTTTATTATTTGTATAATATTCCTCGAAGTTTCTTCCAGGAGTGCGGGCCAACCGGTTGCTTTTCACTGCTCCAGGTGGGGGGAAAACACTTTCAAGCCAATGTGTTTTTCAGCTTGCAGAGTTTGCTTGAAATGTCTTTCTTATCGATTTTGGCATCTAAAGGAGACACGTCTTTATGAGGCACTCGGATTGCGCAATAGAAGCGAATCGATCCGTTTCGCATTCGAGCAGAGTGTTCTAAAACTGTTTCTACGCAATTTAATCTGCTGTGCTGAGAAAAATTTAGAATATTGCTGAGTTGACTCAGTTGATTCAGTTGATGCACAATATATTTTGTTTGGTGCTTATATTTAGTCACCAGGAAAAAAATACACATCTAACTAACGACTAATGAGCTTGGCAGTACAAGTTCAATTAAAAACAATAGATTGTTCTTGTATTGACTAGTCAACACGTCAAGAGGCGAAAACCGTAATTTTCCTCGTAGCTTTACGGAAGTTACGGATGAAATCATTCACAGTTTCATTTTCATTTGTGGCAGTTTGTATCCGTCAAATGACTGTCTCCGCAGACGGAAAACAAGGCGAACAATAACGAAAATACATAAACCTAAACAACACCGCCAATCTACTACGTCTTGTGTGTGTGCTTTTTTATTCTGAGTTGATGTTTCAGCAGCTCATTTACAAATGGTTCATTATTGTCACTCAGCGCGATTCCTCGCGGAAACAACGCCATCAATTCGTGTATTTTTAGCTCATCCGGCAATCGCGTCTCGTAGGTACAGCAGAAGTAGGTAGCAAAGCAACGAAAGACGAGAGAGACTTGTGTGTGCCTCCCTGTTGATGGTTCGTTCCTAGCGAGATAATCGATGTTCGTTTGTTTGGAGGAAAATATTGTTGTTTTGATTTTGCCTCAAAGAACGACATCCTGGAATTCAGGTCTAATTTTGTGCTTCGAACAAAACATGGTCCATTCGTCGGAATGATGGCAACATATTTCTAGGTAAAAAATGATCTGATGGTCACTGACTTTTGCAGAGAGAGAGAGAGAGCGCGTGTAGCGCTTCTCAAACAAGCGAAGAAAAGCGAATACATATTGTTACGAGAATGACAAAAATATAATGCAACCTGTTGCCTCTTCCGGGTATCAGCGTGGGTTTACTATATCCATGTTGATGGAATGTATGGTTCGGTGAGCCATTGAATGTTGATATCCGATCCTATAATAGAACTGGAAATGACGCATCACGGCGTGCCGTGGTCTATGGTCGCGATAACATCGGTTCCACCGATGGTGCCGATTACCATTTCCAGTTTTGCAGACCCTACCGGGTCGGGACATATTTAAATGCAAATTTGACTGCCGCCTGCAACAATCGCTGGGTCTGTCCCCGGTGTCAGCAGCGGCATCGATGCTAAATTAGGGTTAGAACCAAAATGCCAAGCGGTGATGTTAGGTCTTTGGACCGAAGCACGCCGCGTTTGCTCTCGGAGCGATACGGACTTTGCTAATAAAATGTAAATTAAATTTATCACGATGCTCAGCTTGAACCCAGACCAGTGCTGACGAAGATCCATGCGCTGCTGGAGTGGTTTGCCGTGTCAGACGAGATGAACGCCATAAAATCTCCGCTCCTCTGAGGCCCATACCTTTTCAATAAATTAATTTCCATATCTATCTATGTATCAGTGGAGAGAAGAATATCTAAGCTCAGCACAATTTTGGTGCGTGGTTAAATCTAATTAAGGGTGACCTCGAATCGCATCAGAGGATGTTTCATTAAGATTGTATACAGTTTAATTGGACTTTGAACAAATTTTCTATTTCAAAGGATTGAGAACATCAAATGAAAATTTCAACGAATTCGTTCTGTACAGCTAGCACAAACTCCACTCAAATTTTGAGCTAGTTTTTAGTCAAACACTCGAAACGAGTGACTAAGTGAAATCCCGCATGCAACATTCAGAGCCAACTGTCTGTCTGTATTTACCTAGGGATTTTCAGAACTTGTGACGGATTATGCCATGTTCACCGATTCACCATACCTAGCCCAGATGCATCGGAGCTTTGGTTGGGTGTATGTATGCCGCATACCGTCAAACAGTTCAGAACAATTGAAAAGGTTAAGCTCCAGCTAACTCCGCATGCATTCGTGCATAACCGTTACGACAACACATCGTAATTCCCCAATTACTCTACCACCGACAAACACGGTTCCGGGGCCACGCAAGGGCTAACTGGTGAAACTAAACTTCCATCGGGGCGAATACAGCCAGTCCACCACTGTGCAATCATCACCGGCGGGTCATGCCATCCCGCAGGTCCATTTGCATATGAATCACTCCTTTTCGGAACTGCACCAGTAGAGAGACACACGCGACGACTAGTGGCGCAGAAAACGGTGTGAGCCCGAAATAAAACTATCTTCTGTAGAATGTAGAGTGTATTTCGTGACCCATGAGCTCCCGTTCTTTGCTGCTTGAACTTTAAACCATAAATTCGTGAGACGAATGAAATATATATATTTGTGTTATCTTAACTAACTATTGCTTAACATAAAATTGAGATTGTGAAAAACAAAACTGCAGTCATTGTAGTAGTTCCAAAACTGTACAGTTAAATTAAATCCTTAACTAAAAGCATATTTAGATCTGCAAGTATAAAAACTTATAGGTATATTATAACGTTAGAAATATGTCATCAATTTTTGTCGAGGAGTTTGGCCTGTCACTCGATAGTTTTCACGGCGGCGTCTTTAACAATTTGAGTGATTTTTAAATTCATTTTTTAACCACAAATGGTACCAAAACTAGAAATAAATCCCTAACTTGGAGCATATTTAGATCTGCGAGGGTAAAAACCGCTGGCGGTGCTGCATATTAAAATTTTCTTGTGCTTTGAAGAAATGGTATCTTCAGCAATCTTGTAGATAATGTAATCACGAAAAACTTTACCGAAGACATTTTTCTTCTAACTCTTCTTGTTTTGGAGATATCGTGTCTATTTTAGACTAGTCCTTAGAATCACTTTTTTCATTATCTAAGAAACTAACATTTAAAAAGCAATAATCCAAGCTTTGTAGAAGCCACAAAAAATAGCTTGTACACAGGCCGAGTAACTGCTAGAAAATGCTCGAAAATCCGGCTAAACACCAGAATAACAACATAATAGACGCAAGCCACTCTAAAACGACTTCAGCTAAACAAAATTGCAGGCCAAACAGAAAATAGCCGAAATTCTCTTTTTAGGAATCCTTTTTTTTTACTTCTAAAATACAGAAATCGCCAAAATGAAAATTGGATTATAATATAGTTGTAAATCGCTCGAAGAAATCAAATGAGACACCAAAAACAAAAAAACATTAAAATCTAGCTATTACCGGAAGCTTCTGTAGAAGCTGGAGGGATACAATCTTCTCTATAAGTTTGAAAAGATTAAGAAAAAAAATACACCAAATTTAACTCAACTTAAAAACGCAACGAGAAGCAAACTAACTGAAAATATTTTAAACAGATATCAAACAGGAAATATAAAACCAATTTATGTACAACAAGTTCTCTGAAAAATCCAAAAAAAAGTGCTAAAATCGAAAGGCCGAAAGCTACAATCAAAAATGTATCCCTTATTAATCTCGAAGGACTTTTTTAAAACGTTTTTAAAAGGCAGAAAGAAAGCATATAAAAAGTTATGCTGAAAAACATCCCCAAAATCGAGTCGAAATCGAAAACAAAATTTTTACTGAATATAAAGTTAAATGACTTAAGACAGTTGAGATCATAACCGATAATAATAATCCCATTTGCTGAACTTAATTTTTCGTAGTTTCTGCTATCATATTTTTCAGTTATTTTAAATTTCTATCTTCATCGCTACATTTACTCCTTAAAACGAAAAATATAATAAAATTTACATATAATTTACAAACAGATGTCGATTGTCCTCACCAAATCTTTCATATATATTATCGCGTGCGTTTCAACCTTCAACTTAAGAAACCAGAATAACTCCGAAATATCTGAAAAATGTTATAAAATAAGAATACTGAAGCAGAAATGGACTAAATCTAGCTTAAAATGGTTTTAAGAACAGAAGTGACCAATAAGCGGCAGACATTAAAAGTAGATATTCATAAAAATTGATTTTCAACAAGTCTCAAAAAAAAAATCGTAACACTTATATGAACCAAAAAAGATAGGAAAATTTACTAAATTTTCAAAAGCTTCTAGTTTTATTTTGTAAAGAAGTAAAATAATTAAAAATGCACCCTGAAATAACTGGAAGCATTTTAAAAGCTTAGGAAAACATACCAAAAAAGAATCTTTCTGACGCGGCCTTAAAAGCATGATAATAATATAATCATGAACTTATCGTCGGCTTCGTGCAACACTGGCACAACTCAAAATTTTGCATTTTTGAGGTTTTGATGGCAAACGATGCCAAATACTGTTAAGTTTCATCACACGAAATCCCATTTCGAAAATCACAAAAATTCCAGAGTTATGAGTGCCTTTGCTGCACAAATCGAAATTTCTCCATAAAGTTAGTAAAAATAAGGTTTTAACTTGGACAACGTGCTCATAATATGTGCATAATAGACCTAAAGGTGTTAAATAAGGATTGGTAATCTTAAACTTCAAAGTTTTCTTGAAAATCAAAAAATGAATTTTCGACGCAAATTTTCAAACGCGTTTTTCTCGAAACTATGTTTTTTTGAGTTGTGCCAGTGTTGCACGAAACCGATGATATCTTCAATAACGGCGCTGACCACGTCCTTACAGTCAGATTGAGATATCGTCGGTTTCGT
The DNA here is from genome assembly GCF_029784165.1 of Wyeomyia smithii. Taxonomy (NCBI): domain Eukaryota; kingdom Metazoa; phylum Arthropoda; class Insecta; order Diptera; family Culicidae; genus Wyeomyia; species Wyeomyia smithii. The sequence continues at coordinate 31,969,030 of NC_073696.1, forward strand.
GCAACACCGGCACAAATCAAAATTTTTCCATTTTGAAATTTAGATGTCAAACAATGCCAAATACGGTTAAGTTTTCTTTCACAAAGACTTGTTTCAAAATTCACGAAAAAAAAAACTGAGTTGTAAGCTGATGTGTCTTCGGAATTCAAATCAAAAACATGCTCCAAAAAGGTAAAAAAGAAATTGTTACTTGCTCATAGTTTTCGTGAGTGTGATGAAGCTAAATTTTCAATCCCGTTTCTGTTGGAACTATGAATTTCCAGTTGTGCCAGTGCCGCACGAAACCTACAATAAGGAAGGAATGTTAGAATGAAGTCTTTGCTTTGTTAGAGACCGAGTATGGATATGCATCCCTACAAAGACCACGGAAGGGAGTTTTTGTTAGTGGGGTGGGTTTTTGTTCAGGATTCACTTTGATAAGTGCTATGATATGATTTAATTAGATTAATATAACAATGTAGATATGATCATGTATATAATGTGAGATTAATAAAAAAGAATTGAAAGATACAATGAGAAGTATTAGTGCATGTAGAGAAGATTAAAAGTAGGAAACGCAAAAAAAATCAATAAAGTATTTGTTTTACACAATTCTACTTACCGTGCAAAAAACCGTGTTCAAGAACCGCGTTATTTGGAAAAACGACGTTAAAAAAATCGTGTGAAAATTTGTAAAAATGTAACTGTGTTGAAAACACCCTTCTATAGTTTCTGTTACGATTACTGTTATTTACTGTAACTGTTTTACGCGAGGACGAAAAATCGCGAAAAAAATCGTGTAAAAAGCCGCGTTATTTAAAAAAACGACGTAAGAAAAACCGCCTTATTTGGAAAATCGTCGTAAAAACGTGGAAAAAACCGCGTAAAACAGACTTTACTGTAATAAAATAAGATTCTAAAAACATATAGAAAATGCCCGTTATATTGTGTTTCAAAAAAAATGAGATTTCATGAGACTGATTCAGCGTTTCCCAACCTGGGGTACGCGTACCCCTAGGGGTACGCGAGAGCCTTCAGGGGGTACGCCAAGAAAAATCAGTAATGGCTGACAAAGCATTTTTTTTAAATTACTTTATTTGTTGTTCAAACTTGCTCTTAAAACATGACTGTAGCAATCAAACAAATCACAGTTCAATTTGAAACCTGAACTAGACTACCACAACATGATCTACCACTACTCTCTCCCACTCTGCGAGAACATTCCAAACTCAGGGAGTACAATTGATTTGGAAAATATCGTCAAGGGGTACACGGCCAAAAAAGGTTGAGAACCACTGGACTAATTCATGATATATCAATAATTGTTGTTGTGCTCATTTCTGCGGCTGAAAACATGAATTGAAACAAGTTATTACAACAACTTTGCGGCACTTGCACAGACGTGTTGCTCCTCTATTCAACCATCCGCTGCATAAAGGCATCCAAACAGATCATCCACACATTCACGCATCTACCACAACCACGAACGTTATCGACAAAAATTGGGAAAACTGGAGCTCCGAGATACGACGGTTAACAGGTTAAACGAAATAGAAACGACTCTACACGGCTATAGACAATTTCACGAGACGTTTTAAAACTCAATTTATGAATAAAATTTTATCAGAAAACATGAAACATAACACACGTTGAATCAGATTATCAAACGTGGGCATAAGGTTACGTTCAGCAAGGATGGCATTAAAGTTATTAACCCTGATGGTGAAGTAATGGCTACTGGAAGTAGGGCACGTGGCCTGTTCAATCCGGTTCAGCAGCGGTCATCAAAAAAAATTTCGTGTTTACGTCTCAAAAGAACGCGTAGCTGTGGCACAAGAGGCTAGGTCATATCAACCATAACAGTCTGCGAAGAATGAAAGATGGCCTAGTTTACAGAGTCGAGTGTCGTACGTCATCCAGAAAGAGTGAAATATGCATAGTATGCGCTATAGGTAAGCGCACGTTTGCCTTTTAGTAGGTCCGAATCACGAGCATCAGATCTTTTGGAAGTCGTCCACTCGGATATTTGTAGACCTATGGAGGAAGAATCACTCGGTGGATGCAAATACTATTCAACATTCACGGATGACAAATCTTGCTAAATCTTTGCAAACTTCTTGAGGGAAAAGTCAGCGAAACGCGTTTGAAGTTTTCGTTCCATGGCCGAGCGACAATCCGGGAGAAAAATGAAGGTGCTCCTAACTGAGAATGGGAAAAAAATCACGAATTGAAGACTGGAAGACCATTTTAGCTGCTGAGGAATCTGTCATCAGACAACGGCGGACTATACTCTGGAGCAACATTGACTAGCTGAGCGAGTAAATCGAACAATCGCATCGTCGAGTGTGCACGGTGCGTGCTCTTTGAAGAAATGTGCTCCGACAAGAAGTCTTACCTGGCAAATGTTCGGGTCTTCGGGTCGAAAACATGTTCCCAAACCGAAGCGCAAGAAGTGGGATGCAAAAGCGTGCGAATGCATACTCACTGGATTCGACGAAGAAACAATGGTTTATCGTTTGTGGGAAATGAAATCCAGCAAAATTGACAAGAGCTGTAATGTCACGTTCATCAGCGAAGGAGGAGACTTTTTAAGTTCGGTCAATGATTCCTTTCCGTTCGAGGAAATCTCCAAAGAAAGATAACCGTCACACGAAAAATAAGATGCAATCTAACGATGGTGATAAACTGATAGAAAACGACGAATTACTAATGAAGATTATGACACTCCAACGAGTGACGTGATCATTGGATTCGTAGTTTGGAGTGGACACCTCGTCAAGTTCGCTCCTGTTGCCAAACAAAAGACTCTTCGGACGCACCTTACTTTGCAAGTCGGTGTAGGATGTTGGTAAAGCACATGGATGTCAAGACGGCGTATCTTCGTGGGAAGCTGGAAGGAACCATCTACATGAAGCAGTCTCTATATCCAAAAAAGAGCAACACGATTACCTTTATTCTGTTATACGTCGGCGACATGCTTACAGTGAGTCAGACTGAGAAGGAGTACAAAGCAATATACCAAGCACTGCAGCAAGCCTTTACAAAGCAAAGCAAAGCATTTCCGGGGTATCGTGATCGACTTTACTTGTTCTACAGTTATCAACTTAGTGCTAGAACAGCACTTTCATTGTTTTTGATTGGCAACCTTCCAGGTGGGCCAAAAACAAGCATATGCAATTAACATGTTCTGAAATACTTAAACCACGCTCGGTGGGATAGTTACTATAGATGCGAACTTATTACGTGTTATCTTAGTTTACAATATTAGTATTTTACCTGGTTAAATAATTGGAGAGGGTAAAAACGAAGGTTTTTGTTATCAACATAACTCATCAGCCGAAAGTCGTGGACTAGCGAAACCACCAGCGTTTGAAAGTTCTATTGTTGTATTTTCATATGCTGACTACCGAATCTGCATCTAACTGCCCCTAAGATACAGAGATTTGAAATATGACAAAAAAAGGTCCATAACTCATAGTTTTTCAAACAATGCGAATATAGTATCTTTCAGACAATTGTGTACATTGATGCTACTAACAACTTTGTAGAACATAATGATGGTCTAGAAAATAGAAAAAAATATGTTTCATTGTCAAATGTGTTGTGACAGGTCTTTTTTGATTTAAAACTCGCTAAGTTAATTTGAGTAAAAGATACGAATTTTGTGTCTTCGGCGAAATTGGTCGTAGAGGTTTTACCTATAACTTTACCGGAGACATCAATCCTGTATCTCGATGGAACAAAAAAATAGATTCTGCATTTCCCTTTTAGGGAGATTAATCACAAATTTCATAGCACCAAAAGATACTGGGGTCATAACTATCAATTTTGCTGAAAACGTCATAATTTTATATCCAACGTTCGTGGAGTTATCAATTAAGCGCGTCATAATGGACTTTTAAACCACTGTACAATGTTATGATTTCTTAAAGATAATCTTAAATTTATGGGATATGAGGAAATCTGGTAGGTACCTCGTATTCGCGGTTACAAATGATATGGAGTTTTGTGGCATAGTTTAAGAGGAGCTGATTGTGAAAGGCAGGCTCGCTGTGATTACTATCTGCTTTGTATCCAGTAGGATTCAAGAATTAGGATGACGGCAGGAAGGATTACGAAGGGGATTCCGTAACGATAGAAGGGAAAAGGCATACTAAACGTAAATTGCGTTGGGGGGTGTAAAATTAAAGCGAACCCTAAGTTTGTAATTATACCTTTATAGGAGTTTTTTAATCCTATGGAAATACAGATTGAATTTACCCGAAAACCTTCATTTTCCTTCGCCTTCTCGTTGGTTAAATTCATTGCCAACCGGCACAAGTTAAAAAAATTACAAGGTTGATGGAAAGAACCTGAACTTAGATATATTTCTAACAAAAAATATTCCGTTCAATACCGTTCAATTTCAGCCATAATCATATTCGTTACTTGGACTATTTCAAACGTTCCTATCGACCAATTTCTATTTCAGTCTCAACCACAGCAAATTGCCATATGAACCTAATTTGCGTTATTATGTGCCCATTTCTGTTACAACCTACATAGAAAACTCTTCGAACCGACCGAAAAAAAGTATAGTTGGAACGAAAATGATTTATTTGCTATTTAAGTGAAACTTGTTTACTTTTTCTACTTTTTCATCTTCAATCTTCAACCTCGCTCCTGCCAGTGGCTCCCACTTGTCTGTGTGCGGTGCAGGTGGGGCGCTAGCAGCGACTCACTTCGAGCCTTTTAGCTGCCCATCACACGCATAACGGAAGCTGACGGTAAAAAAGGTGGTCCGATGGGGGCTACCGCCCATCCTCCCATCGTTCCGTTTGCTGCCGTATCAATCAAAACACGCGGTAATTATTAGGAACGAACATTGTTGACCTTTATTCAGCGTGTTGTTGTTTCCCGCTTTCGGGTCTTTCTCTGCGGAAGGCCTGGAGCGTTCGCACTGCATTTATACATTTCGTGTAAGGTTTGAAGGTCTGTAGCCTTGGAATCTCAGTTGATGTGCTTAAACATTTGAACTTTATTTTAAATTTGACAGAATTTTAGAAAATAAAATATTTCTTAATTTTATCTTTTTCTTTTTATGTACGCATTTGAACGAAACAAAACAACATTATCCCACAAGCGGCAAGTAAACCTTTTAATAGTTCCATTTCCCGGTCATAAAAAAACACCGGGAAACAGATCATCAATTCTAAGTGGAGAAAGTGAGAGGCAAGCAAATTGTTTCGAAAATGAGTCTAATCCAATCATCATTATATTTTATTGCATTATTTACATTGTTAACTATCAATTCGGTTCAATCGTGATGCGCAGTGATATGGCCCGTGCCAAACGCGGATCATGCTCAGTGAGATCCGATTCGATGGGAACCTGCTGCTGTTGATGCGGGCTTTTCAAAAGTACTTAAATTGCTCAAGTTCTATTGAGCTTCGCTCATCGATCTTATTAGCTCTCGCTTATAGCGTCTTTCTGCGATTGCCATAAGTACGGGAATGAAGAAGCTCTCTACTCTCGTTTATTTTACGGGTGTGCTGCGTACACAATAAAAGGCCCCCAACCTAAATTCGGATTCGAAAACTTTTGCTTTTATTGTGTAGAACCCTTTTTTTTTCAACATGATATGATCAATACCAAAAGCGAGTCGAGATTGATGGAATGTTTATTTCGCAAATAAACTTAATTGAATTCGTTGAATTCACATAAATGTGGACCTGACTTGTGTGTGAGGTGTGAGATTCACAGCCAACAATGAACTCCCCGAAAGACTGTTATCTAATTCCTGTCATCTTTATTACTACTGGCACTACGTTTAATGTGTAGGATTCACTATGGCATTATGAGCATCGCACTTGAGAAAAATACGTGGCGCTGGCGCTTCACATACTACGAAAAAAAAAAACTGGTCATTATCTTATCAGCGCATTGACACGTTGTGTGACTGCGCGCAGAACGCAAAAACCTGTTCTAGCTGAAACATGATGATGACAGGGTGCGGCTATTCGATTGATGTGACGGGGCGGAATGTGTGGAGGGTGCGGCATCAGCGATGTCGACGTTCTGGCGACTACTTGAAAAATGCAGCACAGGACGGGATACGTACTTACTTACTTACGAGTGTCGGGTGAGTTGATTCTAGTTGATGAGTTCGTGCCGTTTGGCTGCGGTAGCAACGTTGTGTTTGTGTGGTTAATTGAAGCTTGGGTTGAGTTCCGATCGAAACAGCCAGCGATCGTTCTTAAGTTGAATAAGATTTCAAGCGTTTCGTCCTATGTTAAGAGTTTTATCGAGAGGCTGGTTTATGGGTGCTAATTTCTGCATGTGGTGTAAACAATGAAGAGAAAATGTTTTATTGTTACAACGTCATATATGCAGGTGCAATGTACACAATTATAGATATATTATTGAGAGCAATTTTGATACTGAGAACGGAAGTTGCTTAATGATATTTAAGAAGAAATTTTCATATTCTTAAAAGCTTCATAATTAACACAATTAGTATGAATGGTTGATCAATTTTTTTAATCAGTCAGAGTTTTGAAGATTACTGTATGTATTATTTATGTCGTAATCAAAATTTGACATCAACTCAAAAATAGTTATGCACGAAATCCAATGCACCTATAGAAAGATTCTCTTGGATCAGCGCGGTAACGCGTAAAAAACCGCGTGAATTCACAAATTTGCGTAAAAAAACACGGTGATTCGAAAATCGTCGAAAAAAAAAACTTCCCTCCAAAATCCGTGTGAAAAAACCGCATGTAAAAAAAAACTGACTGTATGTAAAACAAATCTCTCTGAAGATGCAATTTGGATTCATATTTTGATGCGTTTGAAAATTAAAAAATTCCAATTTTGGTGTCGATTGGAATACCCCTCGCTCTGTTATACCCCTCCCTCTCTTTTGTTGCAAAATAACGCATTTTTTATTCAAAATTACTTAACGCTGTAGAAGAATTTACCTAATAAAATCGCTAGTTTTTAGAGTCTCTTCAGAAATTATTTGCTACGTTACGCTGATCTTGCCTCCTCGTCTCCCCTATTTAATAAATCGTAACGTTCAAAGATACCCCGCTTCCCCTATAAGCGTTACGTAATTTATGGATGCCGCCTTATTTTGCAACGAAAAAGGGGTCCCACAGACCGGGAGGTATTCCAATCAGCACCAAAATTGGGATAATTCTCCAACTTTGAGCCTAATTCGTGATGGTCCTGTCAAAGTGGCATGGACACCTCGTACGGAACGACCCTATAGGCTTACAGTCTGATGAATCGTGTCGATTGCTTTCCGCTCATCACCGACGTTTCGGACATTTCATGGTATCATCCTCGGGGTTAGTTATGGTGCTGTACATTTGGTAATTGTTTTAAAAAGATTGGAGGTTTTGTAAAACTTTCGCGTGATTGCTTAAAATTATTTTTTTTGTCTTTTTGGTCTATATAAATCGTATGTTTATTGAAGAGTTTTAGTTTTTTTACTGTTATTCTCTGAAGTATTGCAAAATTTTGAAAGATATTTTATGTTGATTTTTTTATTTTTTGTGAAAAGAATGATTTTGGTTGGATGATTTAAGATTTTCATTATTTTTTTAAAGTATCCCAATGTTCGGAATAATATTTTATCTATAGTCTTCATTGGCTTATCCAAAGGCGAAGGGGGGAAGGTTTG